>NW_024499906.1:9303912-9679956 GCF_017590055.1 Onychostruthus taczanowskii
CATGCCCAAGAAGCTTATGGAATCAAAATATAATTCCAGTAGACCTCTTTGTTACTTGTCTTTGCAGAGAAGTGGTAGGGCAACACTCAAGAAAAAAGTCACTTCTAAGTGGCCCATATCCATTAGTTCTTACTAGCTGGACTCTTTCCTGGTTGTACAGAAGCAAAGGTCTAGAGTACAAGACAGCACTAAAAGCTGAGGCCAGCCCTAAATAAAGACAGAGTGAACAACGTACTTTTTCAAGAGAACTATGATACGTGTATACAGAAATACAAAGGTTGTAATTTCTGTGATAAGGATATACCAAGGATTTCATGCTGATGACATAACTTAAGTTTAAGACTTGTAAAAAATATCACATGTGTGTAAACTTCAAAGGCTAGAAGACCAAACTGCCTTCTGCACATGTAGAAAGAATTAGCCAATATTCTTTCAACATAGTAGCATTTGATTTATTTGCATTTCATCTCTGATGAAATGTGGGATATTAAGTACCTGATATTTGTGGGTGGTCTTAAGAAAGCCTTGGTGGGAGAAAAAACATTCAGACAGGAATTAGGAAGCTATATACCTGTTGAAAGATCTATTACTCATTTCAGTGCAAGTCAAATGTATTTACCAGAAATCTTCTTAACAAAGAGCAGAACTTCGGAAGTTTCCTTTCTGATAGCAGATCTGTTCTTCTACTGTGCTACGCCAAACCTGCTTTTGCTATCAAAAAGATTCTGGCACTCAGGCTGAACCTAAATGAAGATATACTCTTTTGGTTTGTACTGTTTATTGCTCTAAGTCAGAAGTGAAGAAAACAAAGGCAACACCATCCCACTGTGCATGAAAAAACCCCAAACCTTTGTTTCCCAGAGTAATCTTTTTGGCACTACTTTATGAGAAGACACAATTAAAACACAACAAAACAAAACAAACAAAGCAAAGGAAAGCAAAGGAAAAGAAAACATGGTAGACTAAAGGCTTGTAAAATAAGATCAAGAACTTACCAGGAAGGAATGTGATGATGGAACTGTCAGTATTAGGTCGTTCTTCGAAGTCCATCATAACCTGAGCTGAACCTTGCCTTGTATAGCATCTCACAGTGGATGTGTATCGGATATCCCCACTCCTATATATCATGGCAGAAACCTGCCCATCATTTTCATTGGCTACATACACAGATTCTTTAAACTGCATCTTTGGCACTGAGCAGAAAAACATAGAAAGCACATGTAAAGTATAACTGCAGAAGTTACCATATCTTCCCTCCACCATTTCACATTTACTTATGCCACACTGCACCAGATATAGAACACAAGCAGCCAGACAGCAAACAACTTAATCTCCAAAATATGAAATAAAAAACAAAAAAAAATTACTCACAATCGGACACTGAGTCATTAATGAAGATGGTGGTCTTGCTGGGTTCTCCAAGGGCAGCATTCATGGGCATCCTTAGCACAAGCTCAAACTTCTCTGTTCCCTCTAACACCGGCTGTCCAAGATCATCCAGAATTATCACACGAAACGTCTGCATATTGACTCCAGGGGAAAAATCCAAATTACGACTGATGCCTACATAATCTACTCCAGCTACCAAAGGAAAAGAGACAAAAATAGCATTACATATAATTAAAATTAAAAATATCTATCATTAGGCAGTTAATTGTAGATAAATATTTTTCCTTTATAACTTTAGTATTTGCCAAATTCTGGCATTCATGTAAAGCAAAACTATCTTTTGGTATTTAAGTTGGAGTACACAATAAGTCAATATTAATTAATTTTTTGTTTAATGATGATTTGAGTCACAAAATGAGACTGATTCTGTTCTGTTGTAAACCAACAGTTTTTCCAGAAAAACTAATGAAATTTGCTTGAAGTGAGAAATGAAAGTAAGCAAAAAGCTTTGAGAGAGACTCTGGAGATGAAGCAAAGTCTTTTGGAAAGACATTTCACATTATTTTGTAACAAAGATGAAAGTTTTAAGATTAATGTAAAAAGGAAAGGAGACAAGGCCAGTGAGCTGACTGGGGGAAGAACTGTTGTTCAGAGGTGTTGTGTAAAACAGAATGAATGGAACACAAATCAAATCCTTATCAGAGTATATCAGGTGAGGTCTGCCACCTTACTCTTAAAGGAAGATTGATCTGGGTTTGTTTTCGTTTAAGCAAATCAAACCAATCCATAACATGTCAATAAGAAGAAGGCTAACAAAACAAGATACTGACTAAAACGTGACACTGTCTTGGAACCAAGGCATTAAATGTATCCAGGACTTTAGGGAAGGACTCAGTTTTAACATTAATTTTTGGGGAGAATAAACAGCAGAGCTCTTGAAACAAAGCTTTGGAGGAAACACTTAAATTGAAATGGAAATCAGGTTTGGAATTCTGTGAATTTGACAAAATTTGGCCAGATTAAAGGCCACCATCAGATGGGCACTTGCCTAAAAGCTCTACTGCTGTACTCCCCTAGAGCTAAGCCTCTAAGGCAGGACTCCAGGACCAACAGCTCAGAGCAGCAGATCCACCACTGATCTACGTAAGGCAAAGAACCAGGTTCATGGTTTTACAGGCAGCCAGCCATGTCAGAGCTTTCATGCTGTGACCAACAGACTAGAGATCTCAAGAGCTGAGCCATTCCCAGTTTTTAATCCTAGAGGTCCTGGCACAATGAATGAAGATCCTTAGTGTAAGGAAAAATATTTTTTTTATCACAAATAAAATAACTTAAATATTCAAGATTTCATAAGTACATCAGATTATAAAAGCAAGTTCACAACTGAAAAAATCACGTATTTTTTCAGACTTAATAATTTTCTTTTTCAGAGAAAAATACATCTATGTCATGTATATTGTATTATGCATACACCTTGCATATATATATTATGTTTAGATATTCCTGAAATAACAGTAAAGTTACACTGAGGATAAGCATCTAAGGAAGATAATTTTTATGCTGTCTCTATATGAATATCCTAGTTTAAACATTATGATATGTTTTGTGAAAAAAATAGTGTGCTAACACTTGATCTACTGACAAAGGTTCTGCCAAAGCATCCAAGAACCACACAACTGAAGCAATCCTGTTCCTGAATAGGATACTAGGTAATAATTTCTCATTGCCTATAGTAAAAATGAGAGAAGCAAACTCAGCACGCTGCCAGTGATCATAACTGTGCCCAGAGCATGCTCTTGAGGCAGCAATCAACTGCCTTTGCAGCAGTCTGTATATGAGGATTTAAAGGCATTTCTCTTTGTGCTATACTTCATAGCAGCTCTCACTCCTGTTTCTCTGAAATTCTGTAACCACTTAATTTGCTCTAAGAAGAAGACGTCTGCTAAGAGCAAGACACGTGCAATTTTCATTTTATGTGGCTGAAACCATACCAAGACCCACTGAAGGAGCACTTGTGACGTGCAGCAGCATGTGCCAGCCGTGTGCAGCAGCACGAGCAGAGCAGCAGCAGTGTGAAAGCAATAACTCACCCTCCGCAGTCACTGGCTCAGACTTGCGCGACCTCACCGTCACAGAGGCGGCTTTGGACAGATCCGTGCCAGTCCTCCAGACACGGACCTCAATGTAGCCAGCACTCTCATCAACATAGTATTCATCATTGCCAAAGTAGAATGCTGGTTCTGGTGAAAGAGGAATAATGTCCATAAATGCTTCTTTAGCTTACATTGAAGTTAACAAGAGACCACAAAATTCACATTAAACAGTGGAGAGCACTTTGCTCATGTCAGTAAGTGAAATAAAGCTTCTTTTTTCAAGGTTTAGAATTCTTCTAGCTATTTTTGTCTCCTTTTCAAGAACTGGTTAGTATGGTTTTAGACAGTAATTGTTGTATCAGCACTGTGCTCTTTTTCTTGCCTCCTAAATTTTCAACTTTTTGTGTCAGCATATATGAATCTGTGTACAAAACCAAATGTGGTATCTCATTAAACTTGTTTTAGTTGAGTCCTGTGCACAAACCAGAAAATTCCTTGCATTTTTCACTTTGGTGCAAACATATGAAGGTGAATACAGATAACGAAACTTTAACTTGAATGTTCTCACAGATTCCTGTTGCTAAAACCAGACTGGAACATGACATGTAACTGGAGCTACTCTTAGCAACGTTTTCCAGCTAACTAAAGACTCAAATACTTAATTTTAGTTCTCCCACATCTAGCATTTAAAACAAAATCAATCTTATTTCATGTAAAGTGAAATGTGAACAGTCTTTATCTTAATATTAAAGCTCCACAGTTCATAAGAAAGAAGAGCAAAAAGCAAAGGAGATTAAGAGCTATTCCATTTAACAGACACATTGTTTAGCTTAATTTTTCCTCCCTTTTCCAGTTTTCCTACCCACAGTAATTTCACAAAGTAAACAGCCTTAAAAACATATCACAGCTTCATCCTGGATGTATATAATCTCCTCTTTTCTATCCTTTCCATTCCTGTTTCAAACATGCAGGATTAATCATGCACAGCCAGTGCCTCAGCTTTCCCACTGCACAGCAGAAACCACAGCTACCTCCCACAAGCACAGAAAGACCTACCCGAGCTCTCCTTGCACTTCATCACAAGTTTCTTATGCTGTTTTGTGATAATTTATTAGCATCATGAGGCTACAGAGGCTATCACAAACGTGTTTGAAATACCATGCAACATACAGCCAACTTGAATTCAGTCGGCAAAGATCACAGCAATTGCTCAGTGCTCTATGAGCAGCAAAAAAAAAAGAAATCCTTTAATAATCCTCATCAATGAAAAACTGCAGCTGCCTCCCTACTTATCTGCTAAAACTGAAATCATGCAACAAATTAATGGAACTAAATGTATTTACTGAAAAATAGTGCAGATTCATAGACCTGTTTGAGCATTATCAAAGTCATCAGCCTTTGCAGGGTGAAGGACAAACTTGGAAGAAGTCTAACCTTGGAAGACAAAAGTGTTGTTGGTTCCAATTTAACTTTTTTATTTTTATTAATTCAAGAGTATTTAAAGGTGTGCGTATTTGTGTGTGTAGACAGACACACATTGATTTTATTTTATTTGCCCATAGAGCCTGGCTTGTCAGTAGCTGTTTTTATACTGGGAACTGCAAAGCTCTTATCTGAAACATTTTTAATGGGTGAACAGGATACACCTTCTGTACCTTTTGTGTAACTACTATTAACTTTGATGAGAGTTCTTCTTACAGGGGTACTGAAGCACTGGATATTAGATCTGCAAAGCAATGTGTCATTTTGACATAAAATGTTCTTCTAAATTCTTAAGACAGACAAAGACTTCCTCAGCCTCTAGAAAATAAAAATACAGACTACCTACTAAGACCAAATGGTTATTAATGTGCCAATAGTTAGATAAAGGCAGTTAAAAAAATTATCAATTCTAATACACTTAAACAGGTCATTTCTTAAACAGGTATGCTTAGGGTTCAGCACACTTCCCAAGCCTAATCTTGTTCTTACGTCCCAATGGTTCCAGAACTTGATCTGGACTTGGCTGCACCTCATTTTAAGCACTTTAGTGAGAGGTACTCACATGGAGCCTGCTTGCTCTCAGTTTGCAAGGACAAAGATAGGCCATTGCAGGTTTCCCAGCACAATGAGCATACAGGGGGACAGGTGGAATGGCTCACTCACTGCACTCTGAAAAATCTGAGGAGGTGTGGAAGCATTCCTTTCTACTTACTGGCTACATAGAGAACTTACATGATATGCCTTAAAACTAGATGGAAGGCATAAAACAAAATATTGTTTGTTTCTTACAGCATTATCATAACACTTGTTTCACTGTTGCTGAAGAAAAATCCTCACATACTATTTATTCCTGTAGTCACAGCCAAACAAAAAATATCTACGCCCTCAGCTAGCTTGCCTTGTACTTCAGAGTGAGTTTTTCACACTTGTTGAGGTATGTATGTTCAATGAAAGACACATTCTGCATGGTTACCCATCCTAGGAAACAAATCCTTACAAATGTTTTCTAAATTCATTTCCTGTAAGCTGTGTTAGTAGCTCCCCAGGGGAAGGAGCAAAGCCAAGTTCCTAACAGGGAAAGCATTGTCTATCTCAGGTCATGTCTGGAAAACACTCTGCTCAATGACTGCAAGCTCACTTACAGCAGACCTTTAATCTAGTAATCACTCTGAAGAGAGACTACTGCAAGTTTAATGGTTCCTCTTAGAGAAATAAGAGGAAGTTTTCTAAGGGTTTTTTTTGTTCAGACCCACAGATTTTGCTGGCATGAAGTTACAATAATCAGACGAGAAAGGTTAGGAGCTTTTGTCCCAGGTTTCTTGGCACAGAAATGAAAACTTTGCCTCGTCCTTGTACTTAGAGAGTCAGAGGCATATCTCAACTACAGCACTTGTCAGTCATCAAGCAGGAAAACAAACACACTTCTCATGTTGTTAGGAACACGTCTAACTTTGAAGGTTCATCGTCAAATCAGTGTGATAGCACAAAAATGTTTATTTCCAAAGAGGCTTTAACCTTTTAAAATTATATCCTTATAAACTGCTTTAGGGAGACATTGCAAAAGAGTAGGTTGTTTATGAAAAAATCCTTTTGGCAGGATATTTAGGACAAACACAAAAGAACAGACTCTTTCATGCTGACACCTTGGTAAGGCTTAAAACTAAAGTGAACTTCAGCGATACATGCTGCTACACACACACACATATATATATATATATATATATATATGTACACACTCTCAGGTGGCAAGAGATAATAGATGAAAACATACATGGCACTCCAACATATTCAGATAGAGGAACCAGGAGAAGCAGTCTTTACAAATGAACTTACGGCTCATCTTTTCTAGGGTTAAGACTATTTATTCCTAAAAGATTTTGCCTTCCTTCTTTCCATGAACAGTACAAACAAGGCTATGATGTGAACATTATGAGTTGCCAGAGATAGCAGTAGTCTGCTGTGGTAATGCAGAAGGTGCAAATCAGGCTTTGCAAGCCTACAAGCCTGTTCTGGTACAGTCTGGACATGCTAGGGCCATGCTGAATCCGAAGTAAGGAGCCCTGATGGCTGGCACAGGTAATTAACTTGGACACAAAGCCAGACAAACATGGCCAGATTTGGCTGGACCTCATATGGCTCATACTCAGGCAAAAAGTACATCCCTACACAATGGCTACTTGCATTTCAGGATCAAAGCTGGCATTAAAGGACTATGTGATGAGTCCCTAACATAACAGATTCCAATGTTACAAACATGATGTGTGTGAATTGTAAATAGACCAGTTAAGAATGAGACTTCATTAAATGTAAGAAGGCATGAGTGTTTATTTACTGTTTCAGAGCAGTAAAGGTCACCTTCTGAAATCTCTCTCATATATGCATTTTAATAGCAGCAAAAGAAAACCAGAGAAACCATCCATTACAAAAGCTTTATATCAAAACAATATCAAAGAGGACTTTAAAATATGAAACTAGGTAGCACCATTCTGCAGCTATTTACACACACTTGAAACTATGCAAGCAACTGAGCTTGCATTTAGCACAATGAATTTAATTTGCCAAGTCATTTATTTTCTCTGAATGCTGTAGAAGCCGGGGTCAAGATTACAGTCAAAGCTCAATTCTGTAGCAGGTACTATTGTGCAAGTGCCAACAGCTTTTTATTTGATATGGTCAAAACAGATTATTTTCAAATTCATATGTTGCAATCTTAACAGCTTTACAATCTTCTTAGTAGTGTTGTCATAACTTTTGAAATCAAAAAGTAAATTTCCCTCAGAGTCAAAATTGCTAGTTTCAGCCAAATTGCCACAGACATTATCTTAAGCAAATAATGTCTGCTTTTCCATTTGTCTCAACAGATCATTTCTGTCTACTGAGTTAAAAAGGGTTTTTAAAACAATTCTGCAAACACTGTAACAGGTAATAGGATGGATTCAAATTAATGCAATCTTTACCAAACACATTTCGATTCTGTAAGGAAATTGGTGTTTCTTTTTTAATCCACAATGCAGTGCCATACATTGATTACACTGGCTCATCCCTTAATTACTCTCATTTTCTGCAACTTAACCTAGTAATTTCAGTAGAGTAACATGGTGTGAAGCAGCAACTGCTATGAACAACATTATATATGATTCACATTTAATTAATTTATGATACACACTAATTTAACACAACAATTCACATTTTAACTCACCCTTTATGTTAAAGTGCAGCCATGCTTCAGTTTCTCTAGACACAGTACCATCACAAGCAGCACCTGCCTGGCAGGCTTGGAGTCTGTATCTAAACTCTCTGCTACCAAATATGAGCAAAGCAGCATGCTAAAGGAAGCAGACTACAGCTCTAGCTGCAAGAGTGAGGATGGCAGTGAGATGGCTACAGTGACACCCCATCTCTGGTCACCTGCACCTTCCTTCTTGACAGCCTGCAGTGTTCTTTGTAGCCTGGAGAACAGAGCTAATTCTGATTTTATTTAATGTCAGGCTGCTGATCATAAATGGTGCAGTAAAAGCTCGATGAGCTACAGAGTATTCCTGAACAATGGAGAATAAAGACATTTGAGTGTATGAGGACAAGCTGTGGCTCAACTCGTTGAAGATGTGTGCCTTTAAAGTAAAAATTAATGTTTCAAAAATTAGTTAATTATTATCTACAAGATAGTAATGAGCACTCTTAAATTTTTTCCCAGCTACAAATGGCATGTTAGTAGAAAGGCTAATGTGTGCAATTCACTCTAATAAGTGACCTCCCCTTGAAGCAATTAATTTACCTTTGTTGGTTTGCTAAGACACATTGGTATCTTTCTGAAACACCAAATTCATATATCGGTGAACTAACATATACCTGAAAATATTTATTAGTAGGGTAGTATTGTTATGGATCTTCCACACCTGTCAGGGTATAACCTCCAGATATCACTGGAACTACTACACATGTTGGAGGAGTTTTTCCCATGTTCAGTCTGAGAACAGGGCCAGAAGATTTTTCCTGCTGTAAGTATATCAAGCTCCAATCACTTGCCTAAACCATTCCATAATGCAGATAATTGCCTCATTCACCAATAGAAACAAAAATATAAAGACTAATAGATGAAGAAACAGTCACTGGAATCTGGGGACACACCCAACCATGATTATATTGCCTGCAGCATTATAATTTCACATACCTTTTTTCTACTGGCTATACCTCCCACAGAGCATGAAACCAGCTCAGAATCTTCTACATGCTCTATTTTAAAAATTAATTAGATTACTTTTATATAACAAGCCTAGGAAATGGGATTGGTAACATTCTCAACAAACTGATGGAACAGAGGCAGACAGATAAATGGAAAGTCTTGGCAGCAGCACTTAAATATACCACACACAAGGTTTTTCACAAAGAGGTCAGGCTTGAAGGTGCTTACAGTCAGTGATTCAAACATCATGTAAAAAAATGAGGGCTACAAACAGAAATGGTATGAGAAGTTCAGCAGCATGTTAAAAATCAGGTAAAGATACAGTAGCAGCCAGGTAAAGATATAGAATGCAGCCAGGTAAAGATATAGAATGCAGCCGCTTCTGTCTGATCTGACTTTAGATTTTTGCACTTTTACTATTCAGTCACAATGCTGGTCACGTTGTTTGCTTAGCCAGTGGAAACAATTTCTTATAGGCTTTTCTGCCCACATACAATCAGAACATATTTAGCTCACCGAGCCTGTAGAAGAAAATCATGCAAGATATCCCTTAACCAGAGCTACTGTTGAGGATGGGACTTGGCAGCAAAGACAGAGCAGAAGTGAAACAGCCAGACTTATCAGACCACAAAAGCAGAGCTCTAATGAAAGAAAATATGCTTTGCTGTATGTTAAAACTTGCTGTATTCTGTGTCTTGGACTTTTGATTCCATTTGTGTGAGAGAGAAAACAATGTCCTGACAGTGAAGCGAGATAGTAACTGAGTTAATCTTTTGAGGATTTACACGTTCGAAAGGAGAATCAATGGCATTAAAGCCCAATGGGCTACCGTGGTTACAGTGTTCAGTATCTTTTGGGTCTTTATGAGCAAAATCTCAGTATGGGGAGATTCAAAGTAAGGAAGATGACTGAAGAAGCCTTAGGAAAACTGAATGCAACAAGATATTCTACTCAACTTGATTATCCAAATCTTAAACATGCAAAGCACTCAGTCACTAAATTCACTTCCTACAACCATATCCAACAATGAACAGATGAATAATTTAGAACGGTTTGCTAGGCATTCATTCATTTCTAAACAGTGTATAATAAATGGAAGATCTACAGTACAAAGACCAATGCCATCAAAAATATAGTATGCTAGAGCAAGACACAAGAGAGAAAGCAGCTCAATGTACTCTTGAGTGAACTGTCATAAACCAATAATGCATTAGGCTCTGGGATGCAATACCAGTTCATAAGAACACCACTTCATTAAACTCATTCCAAATTTAACAGAAGGCATAATTTTTTCTACAGTTCATGTAATCTTGTGCCTTCTGCTTATCGGCTATTTTGTGTGCTTTGAGTACAAAACTAAAAGTTTTCTGCATTTCAACACTTTCCTCAAAATATTACTGCAATTCACATAGAAGTGTAATACGGGATGTGTAAGCAACCCATGAAAACAACAGCAGTGAAGGCTGAAGAGCTTTGTGCTCCACCAGCTGCATCCCCTACTGAAAAAGAGCCATCTGAAACAGATGTGGCAAAGTACTGCCTGGGGATCATGTTCTGTCCTCCTCACCTATCAAAGGAGCCCAGATCACAAGGTTGGACTATATTTCTAGCAATTAATCAGATGAATAAAAGTAAGATTAATCCAACATCTGCAGTTCACACACACATATATATACACACCCCCCTATAAAATGGGACACACATACATAATAAACTGTAAGCAACAAATAATGCTAAGAAAGCAAATAATAAATGTGCCTGGTTACTCTATAGAATGACCTACTGCAAGGTATGACAATTTATTTCTGTGATAGGCAGCAAACAGGCAGTTTCCAAAATCTTTAAAGCTATCATCATGGATTGAACATTTTTCACTCTGTTGAACTGGTGATAATAAGAAGCTATTAGTAAAGAAAACTGGGAGTATAACTTGTCATAAGCTGGCTGTCATCCACTTTTTCCCTTAGATAAGTTGCCAACCTGGCCACCTGCCACAGGCTAGGGAAAGGGGAGGGGTCATATAGAGATTTTACTTAACGGGAGAACAAAAGAAGTTAAAAGCTGCTCAGAAGTCCCAGAGGCATCAGACTCACAAGCAGGGTAAAAACATAAAAGGGAGAAAGCAATCAGAGGAAGGAAAAAAGAACTAGTTCACTATTTTAGGCATCTCCAGAGAGTGGTGATGGATAGTTGGCCAAATCATGACTCCGGTCTGTAACACAGCAGTGGGCATGCTCTGCCTGTATTGTTCAGATTGTAATTAAAATTGGACAAATGCACTAGCAGATGTTAACTACCAAGATTAATCAACCACCTGTTCAGTTTGAGATCTGACAGATCTACTGGCAGAGAGAAAAAGGCACATTTTGAGTGCCTGCCTTGGAGACCAATGGAAATAAGGAGATTCCTATTTGCCTTGTGAGATAAGGACATTCCTCCAATAAACAATGTTACTAACAAAACACTTATTTATCATAAACTGTAAATTTGGCTCAGTACACATTCTGAGAGTTAGTTCATAGTGCCTGCTTGCTAGAAGCCAATGCAAAACATATATTTATAGTGTAGCATTGCAGTGCTGACTTTTCAGGTCATTGATAGTAAATTAATATGTAGTTTACTACTCCAAGGAAGCTGGAAAAGTGTTAGTGGGTACCAATTTCCAGAATGTGGTCTAAGGATTTTCAAAATTTAATTAAGTGTAAGGAAAGTGACAGCAAATGTTTTAATGAAATCTCCAGAAGACTAAATAATCAATCTGTTCAGTTTGATGTCTAACATTCCCTTTCTACATTAGGATACCATCATCCAGTTTACTCATCTGTAAAATATTCCCAGACAGTGCCATCCTCTATCATGTGGATGGTATGAGTCATTCTGTTGAGCAGGTGTAAAGATAGTGGTCAGCAAATCTCCTGACATAAACCTGAGTCCTTTGCTTTCCCAGCCTTGGTGTAGAAATGTCAAGGAGAAGTTTGAGCAGCTTCTTGCCTATCTAATGTGAATGAAGTGGAAGAAATGTATTTAATGTACTTCCTGCTGTGAACAGCATGAGTCTTCAACAATTCCACTACAGCAGGAAGACTGTCAGCCTGGCTGTAAGGCTGCGTGCTCTCACGGCAACACTAAACACAGCAGCATGGAACTAAAATCACATGGGAAGACAGCCACTTAAAAAAATGTGTAGTACACAAAATTATTGAAAGTATTTTCCCCTTAGGTGCAATCTTCCAGCTCTGCATTCACCACACCTCTTCTCTTCTGGTTACCAAATGTGATTACAAACTGAGTTTTAAATTTTCCCACAATAAAAAACCAAGTTAGTAAAAGAGAGTCTAAATTAGCACAGCAGTCAAAATATTGGGACTATGAAAAAGCAGAGCTTTGACTCAAACCTTGTTACAGCATTTTGTATCAGACTTGTGGCATACAACACAGTAACATTGTTAGTGCTGGAACCAAATTACAGGCTCTTCATTCCTATATAAATACTAACACAAGACTTAGATCTCATTTTCTCTCTCTCTCTCTGAAATGATTCAGAGTCACCACTTCAACTGGAAAAACAGAGAGCACTTCCAGGCTGATCTAGCTTAGTTGCTAAGTGCCTGAGGATTAAGGCATTTCCATGGAAGAGTAGGGTCTGAGTGTTTTCATGAGTCTTATACTGAATTCCAGGATTCCTCTGTCTATGGGGAATGAAAAGTGCAAATTAACCTCATCTTCCTTTTCTTAGATGCATATTTATCTGTTATGTAAAGTGCTTTCTTTAAATGAGCTTTATGCTGAACTCTGGGCTCTCCATGCACTATAGGTATGTCCTTCATGCCCAGTAGTGCTTAAAACTTTGTATTCGCAAATTAAATTTCTGAAGTAGGGTTTCAACATATTCAGATGCACCGGGTATCCTTGGTGACTGGGCTCAACAATTTAGATAATTGTCCTAGTATGGGATGTTTCCTGGGAGTACATCTCTCTTTTCAATAACTATAGAAGAATCCTGTAATAGCCTATTTGAATCAGATGACTAAAGTTATAGAGGTTAATACCAAGTGAGATTAGAAACCCCCCAGAAGTGGATGAGTCACACAGGTCTTCTCCCTATGCATGCTTTTCTTCCATGGTTCACAGTGAATGACTATGACATCTGACTCAAACAAACCATGTTTTTACTTTTTAGTGCCTTAACTGTAGTGGCATGTGTAACTTTGAATCCAGAATTTCCATGTGAACTTTTTTCTGCTAGTTACTTAATTAACTTAATAATTTTCTTTTTTTCTATCTAACTTTAGTACCTATCAGGAAAAGTCCCTTCCAAATTAGCAGATGTCCCAATAGCAGCACCAATCTGAAAATTCACCATTCACAATATATAAATATACCAGTGCATGTTCTACGTACTACAATATTTTTCCCTCAGATTTGGCTTTGGCAGAACATTACAACTGTATAATCCCCAATTAAGCTTTTCAGTTGCCCAGAATTTACTTCACCAGAGCATGCCTTTTACTTTTTTTATTGTCAGGATTACATAGCAACTACAGCATTTTAGTTAGACCCGAAGGGCATTCTCTAAAAATAAAAGACTTGGATGGTAGGTGCTGAAGGTGTGTGTTTCCTAATTAACTCACATTGAATACCAGAGGAGATAAGACAATGTTGCTGCTAGTGCTGACTTGAGTTCCATAGGAAAGATCTCACGCAGTATTATTAAACTTTGACCTTTGCTATTTCTGTTGTTTGGCCTGAAGAAGTCAACGCATAATGTTAATCCAGTCTCAGTTCTTGGAGACATCACTTAATGACACACTGTGACATTTGTCCAAAGAAACTATGTGGACTAGAAGATTAATTTAAACAAACAATGAGAAATATGTATCAGTGGGTGTGAAGTTGGGACTAAAGTGGACCACAGAATTTAGCATTACAGCATTACTACAGCTGATAGGCTATTACAAACGCGGTGAAGCTTCTACCAACCTCTATCTTAGACATCTTCTGAATGAAATCTTACTGTTAAAAGCTAAAGAAATTTTTTTTTCACACACCACGCTGGTTTAACTTAGTAAAATTAATTTTGTGCACTGCAAACAATAATAACCAGTGCTGTTAAAAATCTGTAGCTATGATATTATGAAAATCCTTTGCTGGGATTTTTCCTCTCCTGAGAAGCTGAGGAGCCTCAGGAGAGAAAGGTAAACAATTACTATCTGCTGCTGTGGAATGCAACAGGTGCATCCATGATTGGTCCATGTGGATTGTTTTCCATTGATGACCAATCACAGCCACCTGTGCCAAGGCTGTGAGCAGTCACAGGGTTTTGTTATTCTATTCTGTTCTTGTTGTAGCCTTCTGATCTCTCTGTTCTTTTAGTATAGCTTTAATGTAGTATTTAATATAATATTTAAATATATAATAAATCAGCCTTCTGAAATGGAGTCAAGCCTCGTGACTCCACACACGGAGAGTTCGCCACAACAAAAATCCTCTGCTTATTTATACAGAATTTCAATCATGACAGCCAGGGTGCTAAAGCCTTACAAAAATATGTGCAGGTAAACATATATTTATATGTATGCGTGAAAACATTAAAAAATATATGCAAGGTGTAATCTATAATTTATCTACTCTGTAGTCTGCTCTCTGCTTTTTATAGGTAAGGCAGAACAACAGATGTTAGTTGAAGCAAATACAAACTTTGCATGCTTTATATTTTTATGCAAACTAAAAAGAAGGTGGTAAAAATTTTACTGGTAACTGAACTGTTTTTGCATGTGCTGGGATTCTTTGTGGGAGTTCTTTCACTGTAAAAAGAAGTTCTGCCACACAATTTCAAATACCACATACGTAACATTTTAGGTGTAAAAAGCAAAGTGAATGTTTGCAATAAAGTGTTCCAAACTTATCCTTCAAAAACCCCGTATCTTTCAATATCCCAAATATTCTTTACTCCTGCCAACAAACATAGATATTTCAGTTGCTACATAATGAAAATATTATATTTTAATTTCCCAAACACCCAGCTTTTTAAATAAATCCCATAAGGTTATTCTTTGCTAAATAAATTTGTGCAGAAAAGTTTGTAGCTCTGAGGCAGCTTGTGCTCATAAA
Organism: Onychostruthus taczanowskii; assembly: GCF_017590055.1. NCBI lineage: Eukaryota > Metazoa > Chordata > Aves > Passeriformes > Passeridae > Onychostruthus > Onychostruthus taczanowskii. The sequence continues at coordinate 9,319,171 of NW_024499906.1, forward strand.
TGCAGAAACTTAAAACTCAACAGTGGCACACAAACTAAATTACTTCTCCTGCTTTCTAATGGCAGTGTTAAAGGAGATTTCTCATTAAATTACCTAATATTTTGTGTGAGTTTCATAAAATATTAAGTTTTATACTCTGTTGTGACTGGGAGTCACTGAGATTCCCACAGAAGAGTTAGATGCTCTAATTTCAGCTCATGTCTGATATTAATTAATGTCTTGGAGAATCATTCTTTCCATCCCAAACTCTCTGTGTATATATTTAAATAGTCAGAACACCTTCAATTTTTGGGTAATCAGTGTCTGCATGAATACATATTTTTAATAGTTACTCTCTAAATATTCTATACTCTGCTATGTACAACTTTAAAGTATTTGAATTAATCAAAATTATTCATACTGTTGTAGAAGCTTCTAAATGAATAAATTAGTGTTTGCTATAATAGCAGACTCAGATAAAGATTTCTGTTTTGGCTTGCATTTGCTATATGATCTCCTACTTTACAAGACCTGTTTTTTCAACCTGTTGTAGTCATTAACGCTATATGATTCCACAAATGCTCCACAGAGAAAACAAAGTCACCTCTGTCACAGGATTACAGGTGAGAAATTTCAGGCAGGCTGAGTATTTATGAGGCAATTAGCTGCGTGCAGACTTCCTGCCTTGAAGAGGTGCCTTTTGTATCCTTACCTAGAGAGAAATCACTTTGCTGATAATAATGGTCTTCTTTGGCATCAGACTTTCAAAGAGTACTGTGCTATGTAATTGCTCCCTTTAGTCTTTAGGAAATGTGATGGTGTCACAATAGATGGTTTATGGCCTCACAGAGAGGACTCAAACAGCTTATCAGTAGTCTTATCTCAGAATTTACAGTTGAGATGTCAGTCTCCAAACTCCACACATAAATGGGGCAATTGTACCAGGAAGATTTCATGCTATTCTCCTAGAAAAAGAGCTGTCACACCAATGCTGAAGCATTAAAGGAGAGGCTTGAGGCAGAATTAATACACGTATTTTTGAAAGCAGTTGCTGATACAGTGTACTGATTCTACTCTTAGTCACACCCATTTTTCTAATCACCACCAGAGGTGTCCCTTTCAAAGCAATATCTTAAATCTATTAACCAGTTCAACAAATGACATGATTCTGTCAGCGTTTCCTTACTGAGACAATTTCTAAAGCAACATTACTCTTATCTGAATATTTGCTTCATTAAAAAGACAAAGAGAGCACCAATGGACACTTTTACGCTGAAGTTCAAATGCAGCATCAATTCAGAAGAAATACAGCTTTCCTCTTGGGAGCTGCTAGATGGCTTCTGTCCCATCAGGGCATCCAATAGGGCCCTTTCAGCATGATTGAATGGGCCCAAAGGCTTTGCAGACACAGCCTCAGAATCACAGAAACAAGGCTGCCCATGCAATGTGACATCTTGGATTATGTCTGTTAATGTGAGAGAATAGAAAGGTGCAGCTCCTTGCTCTGAATCACTGCTCATGTGATTTTCTCAAACAATAAAATAGCAACACTAAACACTTTCAAGAACTCGCATAGCTTTCCAATAATATTTTCTAATCTCAAGATGGAAGCAGCATGTGTTTTAACCAGCAGGAAGAAAAACAAAACCCACATACTGATTTGAATGTGAGGTTCTTTGTAGTTTCTGTCCCACACTGGGGGTATCACTTCAATTATAAGGTATCTTACCATCATCCTTGTCAGGTACAATGGTAATGCGAGTGCTTGGGAATTCTGCACCAATTCTTCCACCCATGGGCATGCTCAGCAAAACATCAAAGCTCTCAGCCTCTTCATACAAGGAATCATCTATGATGACGATCCGACACGTTTTTTCTCGTTCGTCTTTGTCAAAACGTAGAACGCTGTTGTGATCCTCCGGCCTGGATATGTAGTCAGAGTAGGAAAGTACAGAGGTTGGGGCAGTGCCAGATGCTGTTCCTGTGGCACAAAAGGAAAAAAGTCACTACGCATACCATAGTTACAATGATCTCCTCACAGAGGTGAATTTTCTTTTAATTGTCTTTGAATTTCTTTGGTGGTAAGATGGGCTGTGGACAAGGTCAGAGGTCTACAGACCCACTTCTGAGGTCTCTACTACTTCTGTATACGACACAATGGAAAAGCGTGGTTCTTCAAATCATTTGCACCTTTCCAGTCAGAAGGAATATTGCCTATCACAAGGGACAGACTGACAAAATAGCCCCTCTGAGGATAATCAGTTAACTATTTTAGTATATTGTACCCATATTGAAGAGACAAGTGGATTTGAACAGACAGAATGTCATGAAAACAAGTTATTTGGACCCCAGATCACTTTACACAAAATATTGCTTCAGGTCCCCAGATAAAAAATAGTAATAAAACCACAGGTGTAGAAATTCCATGCCCTGCACATGTATTATTAGTAAGAGACTGAAAGTCAGAGGAACAACAAGTATGACAATTAAGCAATATTATTTTGTATAATTTTTTCCAAGATGCAAACAAATGAAGGATAGCCAGGGCCATCACTGCAGTGCTTTCAGTTCTCATCACTTTCAGGTATAAGGGGCTGCATATAAAAATCTAGCAGAAATATAAAGAACACAGGTCCTCTTCACCTCTCCATGATGCTTTTTAAACTGCATTCAGTAATACTCTTAGACAGATTGCAGAGATGAATGCATTTCCAGTTGAGACTGAAGATATTTAGATATTTAGAAAAAGTAATTAACAGAGTTAGAAACAATTTTATTATAAAATAAATGGAATAAATATTTTTAAATTTCTGTCTCTTTTCCACTCTTGCCATTTTTTTATTCTATAGTAGATTCTACTACCTTGTTGTGTGTAGCAGATGACCATCAGTTCCTGACTCACATCTCCACTTCTTCTGACTGGAATAAATAACTCACCAATATCTTCTTCAATAGTATAGGTGGACTGAGGAATAAAGACTGTTGATTCTGCAAAGAAAAGAACCTCATAAAGTCACCTGCACATTAGCTAAGAGCATTTTTGAATATTCTAAACTGCAGCAAATAACTTGCATTTATTGGCAATGTCCCTAAATTGTCAGTAAAACTTGAAGGGTGAGAGAAGTAGAGTTCCATAGTGCTTCAGAAATGGAAAACCAAATCAGGTCATTAGGGCTGAATTCACAAGCCCTTATTAAGTGGTCTCTAATGTGACTGATTTGTTTATCTAGGGTTAATGGTGCAAGACAGTGTTTGGAGAATTTGTCCTCAAAGTCTGTCTTTTTATTATTTCCAAGGTATTTAATTATTAACTGTTAACTGCAGAAGTATCTATAGCATAGTTCACACAGAGTCTGTGGTTCCTCAAGGCCATTATTTCATTTACTGCACCAAGATAACCAGGAAAATCATTTGGCATTGAGGAGCAAGGCTGAGCACCTGACATCTTACTCTGACTTGGACATTTGATTTTAGCTGGTTACGTGTCTACGCTACCTTTTTACTAGGACACCCAGCTAATACAGCCAGTGTCATAAAAAAGGATATCAGATTTTTTTCCAAGGGAAAAACCCACTAAGATGCATTCTGAACTCCTTCATTATTTTATGCTCATATAATCAGATTGCTGGGTTTATGCTGTTACTGGGATTCAGGACCAATTTTGCTCTCGTTCTCTCAGAAACTCAAGAACAAAAGGTGCATACACATATAGTTACAAAACACCTTTACAGTTTCATTAGTGTGACTACAGCCCAAACAGAATATAATTCTGTATAATATCAAAATAAGTGATGTCAGCTGACTGCACAAAGCAAATTTTTAATTTCAGAGTACTTTGGCAAACAGTGTTCTGAAAATCGTCAGGTGACTTCTTTGAAAACATATTCCAGGTTTTATTTCTCCAACTACTACTAGCATGACTTGAGGTCAAAAGCCTGCCTTAAAAATGCTGTAATTCAGGTTTGATAAGACCAAGACTACTCACTATTCTGGCAAGACAAAAATTCAACATGATGAAAAATATCAAATGCCACTTTTTTGTTTTAAAGTAAAGCAAAAGGCAGCACTAAAAAAAACCCAACCCATTTCATCCCTTCTATTTCTCCCTTTAGAATTTAGTTGGCAAAATAAAAAACTCTAACCTTCTAAAACATGCAGGAGTCTGATTTATTTGGTTTCCTCTCTCTCTCTCTCATAATTATTCAACTAGGAGTAAAATGGCACTATAAAAGTTTAACAGACATCATGAACAACGTAAAAGTTTGGAGGAGAATGAGCTACACCACCACAGCTAGTACAAAAACCCCATATCCCTATGCAATCTATATTTCCAATAAAACATCAACAAATGTCCCATACCTCAAGAGGCTGGTACAGCTTTCTGAACAAACTCACAGTCTTGATCCTAAAGCTACACAATTCAAATCAATGATTTTTTCACTGGAAGCAGAATAAAACTTTTGATGGTTCTTATTCAGTGAGCTTGGTAAACCCTGACCTTCAAAATGTTAGGAAACACAGTCCTTCCCTCAAAGTTCTCTCTGTAGTTTTCTTCTAGATATTCCTTGATTTGCAGCTGTGCATTTCATTTTGCCCTCTGCAACTTCTCTTTATGTATAATTAATACATATTATCTGGGACTAAAAAAATTTATCTTAATGTAAGAAATACAAAATACTGTTGGTGGCATAAAGAAGACTCAGCCAATTATATTTTACTGTGCTATCTTACTGATCATAGAAAAGATAAAGAGATTTAACACATTTTCAAGTTATTTCTTTGTCTCATACATGCTGCTTCCAAGTTAAGCACTATTTTTCTCAGTGATTAAAAATGGATGTGAGATAAGCTCTGGTTTAACTTGCATTTGTAACTAAGAACTAGACACTTCTGATAATTGCCATGCCCAACACTCTTCAAATGTAATTAAGGAAGACCATTCAAGTTGTATGGTTGTCCAGCACTTACAAGATTTCTTAAGGACAGTTCTGTGTGACTACAGCCCAAGGGTTCGAGTGTCGGGATGCAGTGGAAAAGATGCAAAGCAACCAGAGCATGAAGAAAGAAGAATTAAAAAATTCTTCTTTTTTAGAATTTTTTAAATTCAGCGTATTTCTTGATTTATATTTAAACATAATATTTTTTTTGTTCTTGACACAGCATGTGCTACACTTTGTCTAATGAACTTTACAATTACTGAGCTTCTCAGGTTGGTATCAAGGCCTAACTGATAAAAGTAGTTCACTCCAAGACCAAACTTCTTGTGATCAACCAGCCTAGACTTTCTTGTACCATCCTCTCCAACATGAATTACCATGGCAGAGTAAATCTCAAATAAATCTCAGAGTAAATCTCAAAAAGTCAGCCTCCAACCAGCTCTTCAGACACATTCAGTCTGCAATCCCATTTAATGGAAAACCTGTTACACCTAAAATGAAAACAAAGCCCCTAGAAACAACATATAAAAAAATGCAGGTATTTCGTAAAAAACATGCTACCTGAGTAATCCCTTCATCAAGCACTTAAAGTGATAGAGGACAAATGGCTACCTGATGCCCAAGCCTGTCTTCAGAAATATTTTGAGGACAGTAAACCTTTAGTACCCACTGTTACTCACAGCATTTGCCCTCCAGTTTATCTTTTGCTATATGCACATTTTAGCAGTACAGTTCTGGAAAGGTTCTTACCATCTCCTGGGTCAATAATTTCCACTGTGGATACAGCAGGAAATTCCAGAATTGCCATGACAGGCTCAGAAAGAACAATTTGAAAGGACTCAGAATGCTCATGTTCTCCATCACTCAAAATCCGTACTCGCCATGTAGCTAAGGTTTGACCAGGATTAAACTGCACTTGCTTCTGGGCTTTTCCTCTGAAGTCTCTATCTTTCTTGGCAGTACCATCTTTGGTGCTAATACCTGTTAAAATCAGAAATTCAGGTCATTATAAACATCACTGGCAATTTTTCTCCCATTGTGTCATATTTAAAAGACATGTAGAAAAATATACTTTTCACAGCCTGAGAACATTCAAACTAAGTCCATTACTCTTGATCAATTTTATAATGGGTGTCACAAAAAGAGGTGGAAAAACCCCACATTCTCTGAAGTTACACCAAGTTTCCATTTCCCCATAATTCAATTATGGATGCCCAAAAAGGACAACAGACTTTTCTCTCTCCTTTTAGCCCTCTGGATTCTCTTCTTTTCCAGAACATCCAAATAGCATCCTGACTGAAAAAAATATCCTAGAAAATATTTATTTTTCTTAGAAAAAATAAAAACACCCCTGGAAAGTTCAGACTTTAAAGGGAAAGCTAAGGAAAACACAAAGACACAAAGGAAAATATACTAAATAAAAATAAAAGAAGATGCAAAACCTGAACCGTTGCCCACATTGCCATTGCAAAAAGAACTTTTAAAAATTATTATCCTCTTATTTCAGTGTTTGCAGAATGACAATCATTACGTTAAAGTGAAGTTGAAGCTGAAAGTCCATGGGAAAAAATTCAAACAATTCAATCCAAAGAGATGGCACAGGTCTTCCAGCCTCAGATTCAGACTGCTCTGAAACAGGTTTTCATAGGCATTTCACTTCCACTTTAAGGCAGTCTGAAAGACCCTTCTGGAAATTAGACAGTATTTCAGAACTGTCTCCAATTCATGCATTTGGCCCTGTTTAAATCCCACAGCACAACTGAAATCTTAAAGGCTTTTTCTAGTTTTTCAGAAAAAAAAAAACCTTAAAACTTCTCCCTTCTCTGATTGTTTCTTCCAGCTGCATTATTTCATGCATTGGAACACATGACCTTTCCCTACAAACCTTGCCTTTCTTTCTTCAGCCTTGTGCCTCATCCTAAGTGATAGCCAATTTTATATAACTTATAAACCTATATAACCTATAACCTTCAGCTACTTTGGCACCACATATGGACCAGAAAGGCCAGAGTAAGCATCTTGACCAGCATGTTTTATGCTCTTTCCAATTCTGTAATTCCATTTGCTATATTAAGGTAGTTGAAGGCAAGTTTACTCAGACTGGTTTTGCTGATTTTTCAGTCAGCTGAATACTGAAACTGACCTTGAATCCATAGGTAGAAAATTTTGTAAACACTCTATCTGAAGGATCAGAAGTCACATCAGTATCTGTTATTCAGTACCAGTAACTAACTTAAACCACACATCCTTAACTATATATATTTATCTCTTCCATTCCTTTTCTTTTTTGAAAAGAAATATACTATCAAAGTTTGTTCACTGTTAAAAACAGAGTCTTTTAAGTAAGATCCTGTTGGTTAAGGTCTATATCCCCTAAATCTCATGCCAAAATAGGTATCCCTACTGTATCTTGCTACGTGAAACTTCGGGTTTTAATCAGAAAAAGCCCTAAACAGAAACTTGCCAGGTAAATGCTTACATATCTCTGCAAAAACAGCTTTAAATTGAGTGTTTTCTCTGAGCAGTGTAAGCTCATCACAGGTTTCAGCATGAAATTGTACAAGGATAATGCTCCCTGCTGCAAATGCATCAGAGGACGAAACAGATCCAGAAGCTAGAAACAGGTGTGAGGTTGCAGAATGTGATAACACAACCTTTTTTTTCACCTTTCCACTCCCCAGACACTGCAAACAGTTTTCAACACCTCCTGTATCAGCCTCAGTTGACTGCCAACACTGAGTGAAGAAAATGAGCCTAATGTTGGTTCTGCTGGTCAGACCAGCTCACAAGAGCCTTCCTGGAAAATGATACATGCTCATTGTTGTCTTTTCAATTGCTACAACTGTAAAAAGAAGATCTGGATAGGAACTGTATTCTGTGACACAAATAAACAGTGGTATCAATCAAATCAAAGAAAGAAGGACCATGTCTTGGGTTGTTTATTCAGAAATTAATTGCAGAAGACCAAAAAAAAAACCACACAAAAGGAAAAATTTCATTATTTAACTATAGAAATAATATGCATAGCATATAAAAGATACACAAATAAATAAACATATTCCTTTGAATGTAGTTTGCATGTCGGGAAACAGCAGCAATAGAATATAGTTGCATTGATACATTAAATCAACTGCCTGGGCAGTGATTTATAGAAGCAACTGAAAAGGTTAGAATTGAACTTACTTATGAATGAGGTTTCTCCCAGGTATCCTCTCCGTTTAAGAACAACATCAAGATACTTGGTGTCCTCATTTACTAAGTAATACTCCTTTTCTAAGGAGATCCATGCCCAGTTTAAGCGAAAATGTTGATTCTTCAGCTTATTGCCTCCTGCAAAACAAAATTACAAAGATACAATTAAAACATTTCATTTTTGTTAAAGATTACTTTGTCTTTTGAGGTTAATGCAAACTTGTATCCTGGGTAAGATATGTATCTATCTAGACATCACAATCCAAAGGTTTTAAAGATTTAAAACTAAGAAATTACAAGTAAAGAACTCAACCATAACACATTTGCTACACATAGGAGTAAATATTTTCTTAAATGCTTACAAACACAGTACACTATTTTTTTTTTTTTTATTTCTCAAGAGAAAATGATCAAGCGTTAATAAAAATGTATTTGGGGTGCCTTCTGTATATCATCCTAATGGACGTGCTTGTTATTACTCTAGAATCCTGTAAGTTCTCTGGCAGTAATAAAATGAGCTGCTCAGCTCACTGATGGCAGCTGCTCACTTGGCAACTGTCCTCTGGGAATTCTAGGTTGTGTGTCTGTAGACTGTAGTCTGATTTCCTTCCCACAAGGTGCTGCTACAGAACAAGGTTTGCTCAGGTAACAACTGTCTTAAATATGCAAGAAATTTCTTTTAGAAATCAACACTTCTGTACCCAAGCCGGTGAAAAAAGTGAACTGTAGCTATGATATTATGGAAAATCCTTTGCTGGGATTTTTCCTCTCCTGAGAAGCTGAGGAGCCTCAGGAGAGAAATGTAAACAATTACTATCTGCTGCTGTGGAATGCAACAGGTGCATCTGTGATTGGTCCATGTGGATTGTTTTCCATTGATGACCAATCACAGCCACCTGTGCCAAGGCTGTGAGCAGTCACAGGATTTTTGTTATTCTGTTCTGTTCTTGTTGTAGCCTTCTGATCTCTCTGTTCTTTTAGTATAGTTTTAATGTAGTATTTTAATATAATATTTAACATAATAAATCAGCCTTCTGAAATGGAGTCAAGCCTCGTGTCTCCACACACGGAGAGGAATCATCAACAGTGAACAGCAGAGAGACATATCTAAGCATTTAAATTAATTCACAGCTTAATTACTGGAGGAAGAGACAAATGAAGGTTGGTTTATCCCTTCCAGTTTCTTCCATGAGGAAGAAACTCCGCATACTTTCATTCTGCTTCAAAGATAAGCCTCTATGCATTTTATTGACCTGCCTACTAGAAAAACCGGGAACTGAAGTTGTGCAATCTCACACAGAGGCAAAGGTACTGTGTAAATGAAAGGAGGGAAATGGTTATTGAAGTATCTCCCTGCACTCCTCACCCTGCTCCTTCTGCTCTTTTGATCTCTATTGTTTCTGACAAAGGGGAAGGCTACAAACACACATATCAGAAACTAATGGACAGCAGAGAGAACCAGCAGCTGCAGTGTTACAGCAGTAACTACAACAGCACTTACATTAGGTTAGCTGGATGTTATGTCTTCCCATTGGTTTATGGGGACAAATGTAACAGAATACTTCTTGTTCTCTAATCCAGCGAGAAAAGCCATTTATGTGCCACCCTTGAACACACTGCCCAATTTTACCATAAATTTAACAGAAGGATAAAAGTTTCTGACATATAAAAAGGATGGAAATTTACTGTCTTTTAGAGGAGAGAGAACTTATTTGTACCACTAGTGAGAAGAAATACTCCTGCATGAGCTTACTACAAATGAGAATATCAGATATTTGAAACTGCCAAGGTAAAGGAAAATTTTCTAGTGGAGTTTGCATCCTTTTAAACAAAAGATATTCTAACCAGAGGATAGAAACAAAAGAAAATCTGGCATAAATTGTTCTCTTATCCAAAGAACTCAAGGTTAAATGTGCTGTGGACAAAGGAACACAATCTACATCTTACATACAGGCCTTTTATGAATGAAATTTAGGAAGAAAAAAAGCACAAGATAGGCAATAAAAAATATTTAGTATTGTCTTCATTCCACCTATTTCTGCTTTCAGCTGTTTCTCTCAATTTTTTTTCATATAATAAAAAACCCTGAACAAACAGGCAAAAAAGTATATTTCTTACAGGTGTTACAGCAAGCCTTGATTTTTACAGACCTACTTCTGTCCCTGAAATATATAATGTTCACCTTTTTGAATGTGCAATATCAAACCCAACAGCTTTAAAATTTTAAGAAAAGAAAATAGGAATTTTAAACCTTTATGTCCTCACTTTGTGCTTTTTTTCTTGTTCAGAAGACATGTTTTCTGATTTATACAAGCCTTTTCACAGTCCAGTGTCCCACAGAATAAAACCTCTGTAGCTGCTACTACTACTACTACTACTACTACTATTGTTATTACTACAGACCTCTAACAAAACAGAGCAAGAAGCATATGATACACCTTACCTTATTTCAGGTATTTATTTTGGGGCTAGAAATCCTAAACTTTATAGCCAAACCCAGGAAAGAGGCATTTTATAAAGCTTTGACTTAGGCATTTATTTTTGAATAAGATTAGCTTTGCCTTGAAATATACAAAAATACATGCATTTTTCCTCAGCAGTGTTTTAAAACTCCTGTTGTGACCCTTTACATTGTAGATACTTTTATTACAGCCATCTAATGCTGGGTAAGATGAATTCCCCCTGCCTAATCTGGGTGCTACAACATAGGAGAGCTAAGCACCACACAAACACAACACCTGTGAAGAATATCAAGAGTATAGCTTTTAGATGTCATAAAATGTCAGAAATAAAACAGCACATGCCACTTTAATTGGGTTCACTATTAAAATAAGTACCAGCCCTACAATAATATTTCTATCAGCAGATGGATTGTGCACTGCTCGCAAGCACTGCCCTTGGGCACAGTCAGACATTTAGCTGCTGGGCAAAGCATTAAGCTCCTATACCCCAGTGACACTTTTGCTTTTACTCCTCTTCCAGACAAGTGTTGGCAGTACAAGTACATCAGAAGTCTGCAGAGGGAAGCCATTACTTTTAAAACTACAAAAAAGGAAGGAGGGCATTGTTAGAACATGGTAAATCCAAAGGAACTTTGCATCAATGAGACGTGGTTGGCAAGATGCTGCTAAAGCGAGGCATGAAAACTTGTTTCCTGAATTTTGCCAGAGATCAGAGTGCAGCAGTGCTAAACCAGAAGAGGCTAGATGGGAAGTGGTGCAATGAGATATTCACGAGAAATGAGATGGCAAGAGTTGTGAGACACATTTAGAAACTTTGTAAGGCGCTGGAAGTAAGGATCTAGAGTAAGGTTAGTCACAAAGTGACTTCACGACTGAGACTTTAAGGACAAAACCCTCTGAAAAGGTTTGCCTGTATATGACAAGTCAAAGATAGATATAACATGGACTTGGTCTTTATAGAAAACCTGTCAGCAAATTGTTTGCCTGTCAGAAAACAGGTGATGTAATATTTTTGCATAAGTCATCAAACAAGAAATTCCTAAAAAGATCAAGTCATCTGGAAAAAACAGATTCGGTTACACAACATGAATACAAGAAGAGGGGGAGGAGGACTTGGTCAATCAACTGCTTGAAGGGAAAAATATTTAAATTAATATTCCCATTCAAGCATTCATCTTTCCAGCCATGCTGCTCAGATATCTTAAAGTTATAAATCCTGCATGAAAAAATACATATCAGATTGTCAGAATTTTCTATCATGGTGCAAAGAGCTTAAAGAAGGAAAGAATCAGTTCCAGTTTACTCCATAGATCACAGAGCTATGTAAAGGCAGTATAAAAAAATAATTCTAACACTAAATTGTGCATCTTGAGCACTGTTGACCAGAGGGGCCAAAAAAAATGGCCATTCTGAAAGGAAAGTCTGACTGCAGTTTTGCTGTCCCTACAGAAACTGATGCATCTTGAGGCAGATATTGACTTCCCTGCTGAGTATCCGTGGCATAAATCAGAGATGAATTAGCAAAAGAGTGCCTACCCTGCATACCCACAGCCACACACACTCATTGTGTGCACAAGATATGTCTGTACAAACACAGCTATCTGGGACCTGTAGAACTTCAAGGCACGATGTATCTGCTCTCTTTAGTCATTAGCTAAGGTTGCTTAATGGGGAAAAAAGCCCAACCTGTAAATTCCTCCTGGACAAAGAACATCTATCAAAAACATGAAAGAATGGAAAAAGAGTTTTAACAAATCTGATTCTATGATCAAATGCTATTCCCTGTGCTATGACCACCAGAAAGGGTAGATCCTGTAAAACTGCCTTAATTTCATATGGAAATTGCAGTAGTGAAATGCCTAAGTTAACCCAGCACACAACACATGCCACTACAAAGTTTTGAATTGACTTTAACAATGCATTAGATAACCTAATGGTATTACTTGATTAGAAAAGCTTTAAAATACTTCACCTTTATAAGTTAAGCAAGTATACTGAAATAGACCCCAATCACTAAAACAACTTGCTGAACACTGCACTCTCCTGCACTCTATCTGCGACTGTAACTCAATATATTTGCAGAACAGTCAAAATGAAGCCTCTAAACCAGCCCCAAGTGATTAGGGACTAAAACAATGCTTTCTCTGAACTACTCATGAGAAAACACACACTTCCCAGCATTATGGACTTAGCTTGCCTGGAGTATAATTGCTGGTATCCAATGAACTGCAGACAGTTTCCATCTTTCAGTACTTTCTGTAACTCTTTTTTCTGTTTTATATCTACCCCCAAGAAACAAGTTGGAAGGGCCACATTTGCCAAGGCTTAGAATAAGCCTGAAGCCACGCAGCAGAAGAAATATCTGAAGAATACCATGTAGCTGCTTTGTTACAAAAGGGATGGGGAAGTGAGAAAAAAGACATGAATGTCAAGGTTATCTAGTGCACACTGAATTTGGATCCTCATAAAATTCAACTAAGCATCACTAAGGATGTCTCCAAGTGCAGTCTGGAGATTCACGCTGGGTAATTCAAGGAATTCCCAATTCAAGTCTATGTCCTGTTCTGCAGGAGATTAACTGGGTTCTGATTAAGAGGTTAACTTGATTTTCATTGACAAAAACTGTGCAAGCAAATACGCACTGGCTTTTCAACCAATTGTCTCATAGCTCTAAATTAATTCCATTATAAATCAGCTCTGTAGAAATTCATCGAGAGCCAGGATATTGTCACTCTATTGGCTGCACCAAAAGACTATGAGTTTTCAAAGGCAAGAGCAAAGTGGATACAGAGCAACCCAATCTGACCCAAACCCACCAAAAAAGATGCTGGAGCACTGTGTGTGTTTGAAAGCCTATGCATATTAAGTTCTTAGTTTGTAACTGACTTCTAGGGAACCCGAAGGATCCACTTGCTGATGTTGGATTCTGTGCTGTAAGCAAGGGACTGGCTCTGCAGGATGACCACTGCTTCTGAGCAGAAAAGAACTCCGAGCAAAAAAATTCAGTATCACCTGTGAATAACCACTCCTGGCAAAACACAGTATGTTTTTGCTCAGGTTCTAGAGCACAGGAATATAATCCACAAATTTTGTGGCTCCTGTTCCACAAAAGTTGAAGACAAGCGATCTCTCTCAGAGATCCTTACAAGAGATCTTTCCTAGATGTAGGATTCATATAATCTATATGATTTATATAATGCTATCCTATAAAAGATGTATGTTTAATTAAACCTAGCTGTCTAGGCACAAGGAATGGAAAGAACTACATCTTCAGGAACTGCAGGCACATCTTATATGAACAGCTGGATCACCTTCTGGAAAGGTTTAACCCACTCCATTGAATGTAACGGGAGTGTGTTCAACCCACCAGTCTATATGGGTAACTAAAACCCAGCTAAGTCATCTTCTTGACACAGGAGGGTCCTGAGAAAACTCAAAGACATAACTGGTCCTGAACTGTAATATGGTAAACTTGTAAATTTAAATACTTTAGAAATAATCTTTGGAATATTTAAACATGGCAACAACAACAAAAAAATCTATTTGGTTTAGAAGAACTGTTCTGCTACTATAAAGTTATTTCCATGCTGTCATTAAACTAATTAGCATTTTGTGTAGTCACTAACTTTGCATTAGAAAATTAATTTAAATTGCCCTGTGAGTATTAACAGAGAAAACCCAAACATACCACTCAAGCTGTCATGTCTATCATTAAACAATGCCCACATTACCTACAGCACAATACTTTTTCCTAAAGATCCACACCCTGCACCTCCCTCTGAGGGAAAAAAACCCCACCACCTGGATTAGTTAAGGCTTCATACATGCATGGCCTACAGCAACAAGTAAATTTATTAGATCTCTGACAACATATTCTTAAAATAATAGTTTTCAGTCTCTGCTCACTAATTTGTTTTGTGGCGCCAGACAACTTCTCCCAAGAGGCTCCAGCTAAATTGAAGCAAGGTTCATTTCCTTGGCTCACAGAATAATGGGTTTAGCTCAACCATCTTAGCTACTGTCACATAGGGGACTTCTTTTCTGGTTTATACCTTTAAAGTACACATGTATTAGACCACAGGAAAACGACTCTCATTTAAAGCCTACTCAGACAAAGTATTAAATTTGAGGGTCATGGCACATCCTAAGCCCCAATCAGTTCATAAGTAATAACAGAAAAGTGTACAGCAACCTCACAAATCCAAGACATTACAATAGAACAGTAGTCAGGAGAAATATAATTAAAATCAAAATATTCTCTTGTCACCCTGTTCTTGTGAATTCTTCTAAGTCTTCTAATGTTTACATTCTTATATCAACTTTCTCACAGACTTTATATAAATAATTAATTGTTTTACATTCTTTTCTAGAGGAGGAGATATTTGATAGACTGTTGGTTTGTCCAGTGTCATTGGAGAGGTAGCACTTTCACCCTCCAATCCACTGTCACTTTTGAAAATCTATAAATGTTAGAGTCAGAATTAAACTTCCCTCTTTTTTACCGAGACATTCCAGTGTCCACATCTATTTCATGTCCTAAAGTGACATTATCTCACTTCACATTGGAATAAGAAATTCCTCTATTCTGGAAAAAGAAGAGACCAATTTCTCCTTCA
Organism: Onychostruthus taczanowskii; assembly: GCF_017590055.1. Lineage (NCBI taxonomy): Eukaryota > Metazoa > Chordata > Aves > Passeriformes > Passeridae > Onychostruthus > Onychostruthus taczanowskii. Next base: position 9,334,357 of record NW_024499906.1, read on the forward strand.
TTAGATTACATTTCCATTTAGAACCCACTACTGCAAACTCCTACATATGTGCCTAATATTTCAATGCTTGCAAAATTATTCTCATGCTTAAAACCAGGGTGTATGAAGGGGTATCATCTGAAACTGAGACCTCTAGTTTTTCACAATGAATTTTAAATTGGGTTTTTTTGTGTCAAATTGGCAAATTTCCTTTGAAGAAGTAATTGAACTTTTCAACTTTTTTTTTTTTTCTAGCTGTTGAACACCGTCTTGGCAGAAAATTCTCCTCCATTTCAGATCACAATCCAAACTCATAAATCTCAAGTTTTACAGACTTAAGAGGAAAATGTATGCAACAGGAATTAAAGAGGTTGTTATTATTTGCAAAACCTACTCTAAACGAGTTGGAATAGTGTTTCCATTTTATCAGCTGGACTTCCTATAGCTCACTGAGCACTGACACAGAAAGCATTATTTTAACTCTGTGTCCAAGTGATTGAACCACTTTTTCTTATTAAGTATTTACTTCCAGAGACATGAATTTTGGTTCCTTTTCTGTTCTGGCAATGCAACAAATAAAATGCCTGACTGACTGGAGGAGAACAAATGTCAGGCAGGTTCATATACTTTTTAATTCCTTTCAGAGTAATTGTACCAGGTAATATCAAATATTTGACTATTAATATTATTTGACCAGAGAAACTCCTTTGTGGTGCCTTTCATCATTTTTAAGCTATGTCAAACCTATAACCTTTTGCAGGTGATTTAGTCCTGCTCAGCAAGGGCAGATTAAAAAACAGAAAACATATAAAATTGTTGATATTAACAGGAACAGAAAAGGATTCCCTTTGAAGTCACTTACTTTGACTTGAGAAAAGCCTTGAAGAGTAGTCAAAGATATTAGTTCTGCTGAGGAAATAAATATTTTTGCAATAATGTGTTATTTTTTTATGTCATGACAAAATTTGTAGCGTTACTTGAAGTCTATCCTAAGGGGCAAAATTGTATATTCCTATGGCAGTAATTATAATATATTCCTGTATTATTTCATCTGAAAATCCTATGTTGTCGTCATAACGTATACTACAAGAAGGAAAAAAAACCAAAAAACAATGCTGGAAGAAGCCAAAGATTCCTTAAAAGATTCAAGCCCAAGAGGTCAAAAATCTGTTTAAACATTAAAAATAAGTGCACAAAAGTACTTCAGAAATTAAGAGTAGAGAGTCCAGAGTAATATGAGCACTGTGAGTTTTCCAAGAGGATCTCAACAGACATAAAGCAGAAGGACAGGGGACAGACGTGACTGTGAAATTATGACAACTCAATCTTGATAGTATGTTGCTTCCAACACATCATTTCTTTCTTTCTCTTCTCTCCATGAAATCTTCACTTACACTTCAAGATAAGTAGCAATTAAATTCAAATCAGCAGTAGAAAAATTGCATCTTTACCATCAAATTTGTTTGTATTATACAACAGACTTTAACAACTTACTTATGTATGGTTCACATTTTATTTGGCTTGAAAAGAGATTACTGTTTAAGCTATTTAAGTTGATTTGGCATTCCTCAAGCTTCTGAAAAATCTTTGATGAAGATTTCCACCACGGCCCTCCCACATGCATTGAGAAATTAAAATCCTTCAGCTTTTTCCCAAAATTCAGGGAGGCAATGTTTTTTCTCAAATCAAGTCTGGCTCCCACCAAATCTGCAGGCTATAGCATACAGGCAGGTGAAGGCCTGGGTATCTCTGGTCTCAAGTTTACATTTTTTGCCTTAGACTTTGTATAGAAATGCGCAGAGGTGCAACCACAGCAGTTTGAACGTGCCAGCCAGCACAAATGTTTATTGCTTTTAAAGAAAGCTGTCTCCCACCCTTTCTTGAAAGGGAGCTGCATAGCACTCACCTGTTGGGACATGACCTCAGCCTCCCACATGTCACCTGCTGTAGCTGCTGAGGTTGCTGAGACACAAACCAGGGCAGTTCCCTGGGCTGCAGCGCTATGGGGGCCACTTGGGAAGTCACTGGGAAAACTCTTGCCTACAGCAATATGAACAAAGTTGATGACACAGTGCTAAGCTGTCATCACCTACCTCCTCCTTTTGGCTGGTGGTGTTAAACTTGTTATTTTAAACTGATTTCATGGCTGCTCAAAATATTTTCTTTCCCCCACTAAATGTGACAGTGCCCTTGCTACCTGTTAGGACTTCTGCTTCTTGTAGGATGCAACAACATGCTAGTGAGACCCATGGAAGCACATTCCAGGAATGTCACAGAAGCCCCATGGACCACAGGGCCATGAAGAATAGAGGATACAGCAGAGGCTGGAGAACAGAGAAGAGGTGAGAAGATGACAAAGTTCACTGGTTGCTCAGTGAGATTAACAGGACATCTCAGACAGAATCAGCCTAGGCAGCCCTCTGGCTGCGTAAGTACAGATGGCTACAGAAACCCTTCTAGTCACTGATTGCCATAGAGCTACTTGTGAAAGCCTCTCCCCTGGATGTCTTTTAAGAATACTTCTTTCTCTTCTTACCCTAATTCTAGAAGAAAACTGATGTCTTAATTAGCAGGATTGATTAATGAGAGGTACATGAGAGGTACATAAGAGGTACATAACCTACAGGACTTTTTTCTCTGTTCTATAGGATCAAACAGGTGTGGATATGAATTAACAGCAGAAAATGAGATGGTAAAGGTATTAATCTTCACATGGACCACTGTGCAATATATGAAATGTCACTGATTGCTGGTTCTGTTTGGTATTTCCAGAAAGATGCACATTTCAGCCCATCTATGAAAGCTGAGCAACCAGTTGGTCAGCTTGAAAGCAATACTCTGCTGATCTTCCTGTGCAAAACAATCTATGCCACACATTCTAAAGAAAAATATGGCAGTGAGTTCTTAGTTAGAGATAGATCTGAAAAGTAATGTGATAAAGTAATTATGTGTAATAAAGTTTCAATCATTCTAACATATGTATATGTAACTTTACTCATGCCCACACCCTTGCTAAATCAGATCCTTGACTGGTTTCTCTGTGCCAGAGAAATTTTCCTGCTTTAACTCTAGTTAGTCATATCTTGTCACTTGAAAGGGTGATCTCTAGCCCTAAGCTTTCTAAAGAAGTACCTGCTACATTGCCTATTTAAAAAAAATCACTTGTCTACCTAGGTCGCTTTCTTGTTCCTTTTCAAAGAGGGCAAATATTACTAATATTATTTATAAGGTTGCATTGGGTGTGGCTGAGATGGAGTTCATTTTCCCCACAGCAGCGCTCGCAGTGGTGTGCTTTGCACTGGTGTTGGTAACCAGTGTTTTTTGCTCCTGCTGAGCAGTGCTGGCACAGTATCAGAACTGTCTCTCCAACTTTCCACCACCCTTCATTTGGCTGGGGATGGCAAGATCTTGGCAGGGGACACAAATAGGACAGCTAATCCAAACTGACCAGCGGGATATACTCACTAATCACCTACAAAAGCAGGGGCTTCTTGCCTTTGTCTCCACTTCCTATGGTGGAACACTCTGAAATTGTTGAACAGATGAAACTAGATGTTTTTTGACTAAATGGAATAAAATGTTTAAAATCAGATGAACTTTAAGATCATTTCAAACCAAAATCATTCTATGATTCTAAAATTGGGTGCTGTAGTCCAAAGGAGGTCTCACAATGACTTGTTTTTATACACTTTAACTAAAATATCTCAAGAGAACGTATTAAGACCTTGAAACGTCTTTGTCCAAATACATTTCTGATCCTTTGGACATGATTCTTACTTTATGTTAATACATCAATATATCTTTTAGATTTCTTACCTGCTGAGACACAAGCAATACCTCTGTTCTTCACCACTTCACATACTCCCTGAGTAAGTTCTCGAGAGGACAATGAGGGTAATACTGTCTAACATAACCATGGGAAAGCACTTTCTTTTCACTTCCTAGTTAATGAGCAACTTTCAGGATAAGTTTGATAAAGGTCCTTATGTTAAAGAACATTGGAGCAAAAAGTGAAAAGAAATGTGTGTATACTGTATCAAAAACTACTTGTTCAATGCAGACACATTTGCTCTAGTATGTGCTTACATTAAGAGCCTTAGGTTGTAGTTCTTTTATTGAACAGGTATTTCAATCTACAGTCACCAAGATGCCTTAACGTACTTTTGCACATGAATATGGGGGCAAGACACAGTATGTGCATCCTGTTAGAGCAGCACAAACAAGCTCTAGTTGAGTAGCTACCTCTTCATGGCACAAAGGATAGTGCCACATGACTCAGCCCTGCCAGAGGCAAAGCTTTACCAGATGGATGCTCTGCTGAGCCTCCTCAACCCTGCCGATTCCTGAGATAGCTCATTAAGCTCTGTCTTGAGTAGCTCACTAAGGGACTATGTTACTCCATAGACAGAAAAGGTTTAGTTTTGGCTAGAAAGAAATAAATGAGGGTAGATTTGATCTTGGGTTCTCTCAGTGTTTTTTGACAGTGCACTCTACAGGTTGTTGGACACACTTGTCTCTCTCTTTCCTACTCATGTGTGGCTGCAAAAACCATTTGCTCCCCAGTCTGTCATCACATGCTCTTCTTGGGGTAAATACAGTAGCTGCTTACATGGACATACAATACAGGCCAAATCTTCCAAGCTTTTTTCTTATGCTTTCCTTTAACATCACTCAACAACTACAGACGTGCCAGCCATATGTGTCAGACAAATTTCACAGCCAGTTTTCGCACCAGTGTCCTCAAAGGGCACTGCTTTCTCTGAGTCACATTTTGATAAGCAGAACACTTATTTAAATCTACTGGAGAACAGGCTGGCAAAGCCCATGGCATGAAAGTGGGCCTGGAATTTCATTCAGACTATGGTTAAACATTTTCTTACTAAGAGATCTTGAGAATGAGATTTGGACAGTGCATTTTATGGGAAAGTTATAACCTTTCAGGTTAACTCTTTGCTCCCTTAGCAAGTATGCAACAAGATCTGATTTAAAAAATGCTATGCAGAAGTGCATGGAAGCTCAAAATATAAGCATATTTATGATTTGTGCTACATGTAAGTATACTTACATATACATATAATGATGAAAATATTCCATATTAACAGTTGAAATTTGAGCATATCCCAGTATGGCTATACGTCCATTTCAACTTTAAAAAGTTGAAAGAACTACATGCATTCTCTTATATCGTGCAGTATTGAGTGCAGCTGGCCTTACAATATCTAAATTTCTGCTCACATCAAATAAAATTTGATGATTAAATATGCCCTGTCACTTAGTGTTCCTGCACACCCACTGAAAAAAACCCAAAAAACCCCCAAAAAAACAACAAAAAAAAAAACCAACAAAAAAACCCCCACAAATCCATATTATGACAAATAGTGCAAAACTTACTGCGAATTATTCCTGCGAATTCCTGAATTCTCTCTGCAATCTACTACTTAATATTTTGTGCAATTTTTTTTGTCTATGGTTGACACACAAGTGAACTCCTATGAATATACATAAAGTCAGCAGTAACCAAGTATTGTGTGGAATTTTATAAAACATTTCAAAGAATCATAATGTAGCATGATGGAAAGACAACTAAGTCTGATATGATGCAGCAGATTGCTGCAGATCTGCTTGAGGCAGGAAGGCTCTGTAGGGGGATTTGGCCAGGCTAAATCGATGCACTGAGGCCAGCGGTGTGAGATTCAATAAGGTCAAGTTCCAGGTCTTGCACTTGGGTCACAACAGCCCCATGCAGCACCGCAGGCTGGGGGCAGAGTAGCTGCAAAGTGACCCAGCAGAAAAGGACCTGGGGATGGTGGTCAACAGCAGCTGAACATGAGTGTGCCCAGGTGGCCAAGAAGGCCAGTGGCATCCTGGCCTGGATCAGCAATGGTGTGGCCAGCAGGACCAGGGCAGGGATTGTGCCCCAGCACTCGACACTGGTGAGGGCACATCTCAAACCCCGCATCAGGTTCTGGGCCCCTCACTACAGGAAAGACACCAAGGTGCTGCAGGGTGTCCAGAGAAGGCCAATGGGGCTGGGGAAGGGTCTAGAGAATAAATCATTAAATCCATATAAGGACTGGTTGGTTGAGGGAGCTGTGAGTGTTTAGCCTGAAAAAGAGGAGGCTCAGGGGTGACCTTATCACTCTAAAACTGCCTGAAAGGAGGTTGTAGCAAGGTGGGGCTCAGTCTCTTCTTGCAAGCAGTAGTGACAGGACAAGACGAAATGGCCTCAAACTGTACCAAGGAAAGTTCAGGTATGACAACAGGAAATATTTTTTTTTCCAATGAAAGAGTGATCAGGTATAGGCTGCCTGAGGTGCTGTGGAGTGATCATCCCTAGAAGTGTTCAAGAAATGACTGGACACAGAACTTGACATGGTGATGTTCAGTCAAAAGTTGGATTCTATAATCATGGAGGTGCTTTCCAACCTTAATGATTCTGTGATTTTACAGTTTTATGTTTGAGTCAATACACAAAATGTTCTGACACTTAGTAGTCAAGAAAAGTAGTCAAGAAATGGGCATTATCTGGATTAGTAATAGAACAGTGAAAACTTTCATTACTTTCCTATGAAAACTAAATAGTTTTTCAAACAAATAGCTTAGAGTGCTTAGAGTTCTTTATACTTTTAAACAAATATTTAAGTCAAGAGACAAGGTACAGTCTCTTGACTGTAGTAAGTATAATATTTATATGTTCTAACCTATGCCAGAATATTATTATTAATATGGGAAAAGAAAAATTATAAACATGCATGTTTTAGAGAATAATATTTCTACAATTCCCTCCATTCCTAGCATTGCAGCACTGTACTGCAAACACCAGCAGTGAACTCAAGGCCAGCATTCATTTCTGTGGTTTGAATCTGCCCAACAGCCTGTGTGAAGTGCAATCATCACCAAACAATGCAGTATGAATATTAATTTATAAGTTAACAGGAGTTAACACCAATGTATTTGTGTGGTAATTTGTGTGGAATATGAAGAATATAATTAATGCTAAAGAATTTTACACCTGATATGCTCAAGTGATTGACATCACATTTTTCAACCATGGAGATTTGCATTTTTCATATAAGTTTTGGGAAGAATCTAAATTTCTTCCCACCAGCTATATATCCTATATTTTAAGAGACCATGTGCATTTCAACTGATGAACTTAAGGCAGCTTTCTTTGTACATAGTTAGATTAATAAAGAAAATTGAGATGCACTGCTTTCATGGAATACTCTTTAATATGTTCCTACACTGCAAGTCTCCCTCTTTCTCTTTCTCTCTGTATATATTAATCAATATAATTATACATATATACACATAACTTCCTATGGATACATACACACAGACCTATGTAAGAATGAACTCAGTTAAACTTCATTGAGTACAGTGCCTTCACCCTGTATTCAAAATCAGTCTCATTCGGCAGCTCAGCTGAAACAAACAAAGCAACAATTGCCCATTAAGATAAAGACCTGGTCCACTGTTTTTTTGTTTCTCTGCCATCACAGAATCCACAGTATATGCTTACCAGTGATATTCACTTCATATCACCAACATAAATGGGAATAAATGTGCTCACAGCACCACATCCAGAAAATTTACCATTTTTTAAAAGCTGAATTTATGTATTGGGATATGTTTTTCATCTTACAGAGAATTTGAGTCTTCATTAAGCGCTGGAAGAACCTGTGTAACAGGGTGAAGATTAATTCTTTTTGGCTGTTTAAAATAAATCAGTAACATGGATAATAATATTACAGTTATGGATAGTAATAGTATTTTGCTGGATGAAGTGAAATAAAATATCCTGCTGATCTCCAGAGTAATTTTTAATGTATTAATGGTTCCGTTCTACCTGACTCACACTCCATTCCCTGTAAAAAACAATTCCAAGAACACTTCTTCATTAATCTAGTCCAGGATTGCAGCAGGCTCCCACAAAACACACAAGAGAAATCAGTTCATACATTTTCCCACAACACGTAACTAAAACTTCACATTCTGTCAGTAAACCAAGACTTAGCAGTATGTTCTGAAGGGAAAAATTCATTCTGTGAAAACAGCACAGTAATGTCAGGCATTCTCTCCTACCTTTAGTACTGCAGTCTAAGTTGCTATAACTCACTGACCTTTCTTCTCCCATTAGTCAGACTTTGACCTGCAGTCCATTGAGCCTTTGGCCTGGACACTACCCTGGCTGTGGACACTGCTGGTTCCACTGAGCCTGACTCAACAGAAATATCCCAGTAAGTAAAGACACTGTAAAGAGCAATGGTCTGGGGGGAAAAAAATAAAAAAAAGAAGAAAATAAAAAGGTGATGGCTATCCTGAGTGGAAAACTATATGAAACTGTATGTAACTCATAATTTTAATCACAACCCAAATCCTTGCCCTTTTAGGAGTGCTCCAGGCTGTAGACCTGTTGGTTCTAGTAACTTCAGTTCCTTCACTGTTCCTGCCAGCAGCAGCTGGAAGCCTTTGTCCACTTTCTCTCCAGAACTCTCTGTGAAGAGAGACATTCCTGCATTGAATTATACTCATGCTATGTCAGACAGGTTTTTTTGAAAAGCATTTATTGAGATTTGTTTCACCTAACTTTGGATGAGGTAGATGTCTGCATCCTAAGATAGTTATCCTAAGCATCCTTTATATCCAGGGCAGACTAGTCAGTGGATTTGTATCCTACTGTTTAAAGATAGGTATTCAGGGTCATTTGAGACCCTTTAAGGTATCTGAGACATCTGCAGACAGCTGGCAAATATAACACATGATTAACAGGAAACCCATGCCCTTTGGCAGGGTTGGACAGAGGTCAGGCAGGTTGGCTGGAGCCCTCACAGTACACTTGGTGCTATGCTGAGGGAACCGAAACATGCCCAACAGTGTCTGGAGAGATATTCAGTTCATCATAAAGAAGACACTTGCATTGGCTGAATAGTTTTGTAATTCCAAACTGTACAATCTAGTTATTCATGGATCACAGTGGGACAACTAGACACATTCAGAAACCTGTATTTAGTCATCTAACTTCATCTGTCTTCAATCTAGCACAAACTACACTTAAAACTTTCCTCAGAGAGGGGAAAATGCAGATTGAAAAATGAATATGTTACATGGCCTTGGACTCTACTACTAAAAGGGAAATTTGCAAGCCCTACTGAGTAAATTCTTACTTCAGTACAAGTTGATTTGTACTGAACATTAATCTGGCTATAAATAAGAAATACCCTACCCCTTGGCACCATATCTTTGAGATGAATGTGTGGATGTTTGCCTGCATCTGAAACAACAGGCCAACAGGGTGGGTCAGGAACACATCTCAGAGCAGGATAAGTTCTGAGGGAGGCAGTATCCATTTAAGTGTTGGTCTCAGATGGGGCTAAACTGACTGAAAATGCATCCCTGAGCCAAAGCTTCTTGTATGCATTTAGCAAATGCAGACTAAGCACTGCCTAAGAAATCCAGGACTCCCAGTTCCCCCACAGGCTCTCAGTCTCAGCCCCTGCTCTGTTTCCCCCCTGGAGCTGGCACAAGTGTTTGCATGGCCATTTAAGGAACCGCTGTAGGGAAATGACCTCTAGTAGAACTAAATATGGAAAGAAACAGTTTAATTTTAATCTGGGTGTTTCCCCTGACCCAGAGTTCATGGCGCAAGAGTAACAGTGCTTGTGCCAGTGGAAGAGAGGCATCAGCACAGTGATAAATACCAGGGGTGGAGAGAAAGTGGGACTGCTGTGCTTGGCAGCAGTGCTGTCTCTTGATGCTGGAACCAAGCCCTCACCCTGACATTCCTTGCTGGTATAAATCAGTGTGTTAGAAGTAAATCTGGCCCTTAACCTGAAAAGCCAGTTTTTCATGTTATTTCCACTACAAAACCACTTCATCCCTATGTCTGATTCCTAACAGAGAGTGAAACCAAGCAACACATGCTTTGATGGTGACACAAATCACATCACTTTTAACAAGAAGAAAATGATTCCTGATAGAAGGCAGGAGTTGTTGTGGCAACTATTTAAAGAGGTCATAAAAGTTCCTGCCTTACAATGCTTCCCAAGATTATTCCTATAGATAACCAGCTTTCTGTTAAGGCCCATTTCCATCAGACCCACAAATGTGACTGAAGAACAGAGTTTTCTGAAATACTGCAACTTGCTCCTTTTGATAATTTTTGAGGCACTACCTTGCATCTAACTGCCCACCAGCCACACCTTTTAAAGGTAAGAAGTCACTCCACAAAATGAAGATTTGATGTCCCAACAGAAAAAAAATACATAAAAAAAATCTAACCCTCTACAAAAATTAATTCTCTTAAACTTTTGCTTTGTATACACACTGACAGATACCTACCTAAAACATGTACCTAAACCCACAAACATGCAGCTTATAAAGCACCCACCAGAATGAATTCTAAAGTGAATGTATAATTTAAGAAAGAAACTAAAGGGACAGATGCCTGGTTTGTTTGACTCACTTGTACTAACATGTTAAATATGAAAACCTAGATAAGTATAAGAAAATTGAAAATATACTTTGTTTTCAAAGACTTTATTATCTAGAGAAATATATTACTGGAGTCACTTCTGAATCTACCCACAATTGTATCCTATTTACTAAACCATTCAGCATCTCGAGCTTACAATAGAACAAAGGAAAGGAATACAGGTCTCGTCTGAAAATCAAGATCTGTGTATTATTTCCCCTTTCAGCAATGCTTCAGTTGAGTACCCCTTTCGATGTACTATACGTACATGAAAACTGAAGAGGGAGTTTTTACAAGGTCATGTAGTGATAGACAAGGGGGAATGGCTTTAAACTGTAAAACAGTGGGCTTAGATTTGACATCAGGAAGAAATTCTTTACTGTAAGGGTGGTGAGACTGGCACAGGTTGCTCAGAGAAGCTGTGGATGCCCCATCCCTGGAGGTGATCAAGGCCATGGCAGGGGGGGTTGGAACTAGGTGACCTTTAGGGTCCCTTCTAACCCAAATCATTCTACAATTCTGTGATTCTATGACACTAGCCCTGCAAAAACACAAGTGACCTTTTCCAGTATAGTACTCCTGTACATATTGAAGTATTCGTATAGATAAGTTATATGAATTATATGAATGATAGAGAAACCGATATTTGCTGGAAAATTCTTTTTTCCATTACTTTTTTTTTTCGTTTATTTTATATTTGAGAATAAACAGATCTGCCTGACTGTGACAGACACCAGGGCAAACACAGGGAAGAAAATGCACTGAGAGCAGGATGAATATGAACAATGTGTTCTTCAGTTTTCTTCGTTCCTCTTGATTGCGCTACAGTAAATGTAACTAAGACACATGCGAAATAAATTTCACATTAACCTCGTTAACAATTAAACTCTCACATAATTTCATGCTTGTTCAAATTAGTTTTTAATGCAGAGATGTTTTAACAGTATCTGACATGGCAAGAGAATCACCATATTCTCACCACAAAAATCATGGAGAGTATGGAAAGAATCTCATATCTGATTCAATGGCACTGTTTTTAGATTAATCTGAGCCTACAACAAAGCAAGGCTTGCTTCCTGTTTAGTAACATCAGGAGAATTTAAGAATCCATCTTTAAAACATGTACAATCCACACACAAAAGGTGGTGGCAATCATTCCAGACACACAGAAAAATAGGTCCATGAATGAAAAAAAAACCAACCCAGCAATAAAATCTGAAGGACAAGGGGTACCAGCATGACTTTTCTGTATCTCATTGTAAGAAACAATCATCAACACCAAGACCAACTGGCTTTATTACATTATTTTCTCACTAGCTGTTTAGATGAAAAAAACTTTATCCGGTATTTATCAGTTTCTCTAATTGCTAATTATAAATAAATGCTACAAACCTGCAGAGTACCATTTTTTGCTTTTGTTTTCTTTCATACATAGTTTAACTATTTTGTATTTTTATATACAAGAAACCCTGTGAAATATTTTCTGGCTTATACTGAAAAACCCAAATATTAAATACAAAACACAACTAGCTAACAAGGCCAAACACACAAAAAAAGGGTTTCTTCTTGTTGCCTTTGTACTTAAAAAAGGAAGTTTTCTAGCTTTGTTTTGCAAACATTGGAACACATAAGACCTTGTCTTATGAAACAGCATTGTGGTGAGAGTACAACCGTAGGAATCTCAAATGTTCCCTGAACACAGATGGAGAGGAAAAGGAAAAAACCCTACTTCCAGAAACCCAGGTGCTGTAGCCCCATGTAATTAACCTCATATCTATCAAGTGGGTAGGATCTCATTATAAAACTGTATATAAAATACAGCTTTCAAATTACACATCAGTAACATGAGTGTTAAAGGCACAAATATGTTGAGAGTTTTTTCACAGAATGGTTTGGGGTTGGGTTGGAAGGAACCATAAAAATCACCGTTTCAATTGCTGCTGCCACGGCCAGGGATGCCACTCACCAGAATATAAATCCAGACATGCAAACTTCACATTTTCTCACCAATTTTTTTCATCCCATGGAAGCAAAATACCATTTAAAAAAAAACCCAAAACAAAACAGTTTCCTTTTTCTGTAAGTAGAATTTTAGGCCAATAAGTTGCTATGGTTTTTATCTATATATTTGTACTGAGAATAAATTCATCAGAAAGAAGTTGATTGCAGATTATTACTATAGTAGAGTTTGGAAACACATATAAAGAGTTTTCGTTTTCATTAGGGAAATGCATGTCCTATCTTTATTTCAGTCTTTCTAACTACTCTTCTACATACTTAGAGGACGAAGATTTTCTGAACCTATGGGGAGCAAAGAATTAACAATTATTTTATATTCCCAAATATTGGTAGCACATGATCTTTTGAAAAATGAGGGGAGAAAGGTTAAATGTGGCTGTAATCATTCAGTCAAGTAAGGAAGTACAAAACAGCTCTAACATTTATTTTTTTTTTTAGGCATTAACTGACTAAACATGTAAAAGCATTGTAGGTGACATGTCAATTCTGGGATAAATGGGCACCTAGCCCACACTTTTGTGCTTTCACACTCTGGAGATACAACATTTTCTCTCCAGTAACATCTCCACAACCACCAGATACCAACAGAGAACAAAAGAAAATATTATTTTTTTCTGCAGAGATTGTCACCACTAAAGCAGACACTGCCTCTGCACAATGCAATAGCTTTCTCTCAAAACAGTAATCAGCTATTAGAAGTGAAGTACTGAAATGACCTTGAGTATACTTTCAAATAAAACTGAAATGAGCTCAGTTGGTTAGAGCATGGTGCTAATAACAGCAGAATTGTCAGTTCAATCCCTGTATTTGCCATTTGCTTAAGAGCTGGACTTGATGATCCTTATGGTGCCTTCCAACTCAGAATATACTGTGAATCTGTGAAATCAGGTTTATTGTTTCCTGTATGTCTGCTTTTTAAGAATGGATTACATGTACAAAATAGCCATGCTGTCATGATCATGGGTAGAAAGAAATATCATGTCTTCTTTTTCAACATTACTGAAGCCCAAAAATTTGGCCCTTTACAATAACAAAAGAAAGTTTATTATATATAACTGTGAAAGCATAAATAGGAATCTCCTCACCTGATTCAGAGGTAAAAACCCTCCACACTAACCAACTTCCCTTCAGAGACAGATGTATCTGGTATGTGATTCAGCAACATATCAGTCTTAAACCTTCCTCTTAATTGGGTGCTATTTTATCATGCTGAAGAAAGGGAAGAGGGCGAGCTTCTGAGCAAAGAGATGGCCAGAAGCACTGTTTGTGGACATCACTGCATGAGAGGTGGCATCTCTAAAGAAAGTGTAAGGAAGCACATATTGGATTGAACATTTGACAGGAAGTGTTTTTACCACAGAGCTGTATTGTGCTTGTAAGCTTTACATCAGGTTTTGTGGTAGGCCAGGAGTGAAACTAAATTACATCATGTCCACGATACTAACTTTGAAAAATTAATGTGTATTTGGCCTATTTCTGATTTTGATGATGGTAATTTAGGCTTAATTCTGGTAGTAATAATGTATCAAGGATAGGTTTCTTCAAAAACAACTCAGATTGTTTTATGTTTCATGACAAAAAGAAGGATTATATCACAGGGCAAGGCTTTGCTTTCATCATTAATTACAGGAAAAAAAAGGCTATACTTATTTTTATCACTCTTCTCATGGTCACAGTGATATATCTTTAACATGTGTCCTTCAGTCAACAGAGAATGCTAAATGATAACCAAACACTCCTATTCATCTGACCAACAGAGACTTTAAAGGGTGTGTCCAATCTTTTTGTTAAACAGTTTTTGATGACTTCACAGTGAACTTTGACTTAAGTTTAAACCAAAACAAAACATTCTTTCAAGGGGCTCATTATTGTGGCCTGAGCATATTTAAAACACTGCTTAAAGCTCCAGTTCAACTGGCTAGTCAATACTCCTCAGGCATAATGGATTTTGCTTTTCTCCTGAAGGTAAAGCCTGTCTGTGCAGGAAACACACCTTGCTTGGGAGCTGGTCTGAGTTTGTAAAATAAACTCCCCCAGGAATAAAGCATGAATCTTCTAATTTGAGTCAGAGTGTACACCTTTGATTTCTTTTTAACAAACATAATAATAATGTAACAAATACATTAAAAAAAAAAAGTGCTAGGTTACACTGCACACACAATTCTGCCTCAAGGAAAGGATGAAAGAAAGAACATTTTGTGACAGATGCTAATCATGTTTGCTCATGTACTAATGAAAGTTGTTTGGGTACTATAGGAAGGGGTGGGGGGAGTGCAGCAAGAACCAACACAGAAGAGAACAGCCACACCATCAGTCATGCCCCGACATGTTCTGTAAGGCTGCTTCCCTCTCCCAGTGCAATGCTCTGTGCTTTATCAGGAACACATTCTCTTTGCCATCTCCACAGGCTCACATCTTAAATGAACCTGACAGTTTATCCATCAAGCCAGTTTCATAAATAGAAAAACATCACAAAACATTACATTACAATGAATCCTGTGGATGTTAACTATGATTATCAACAAACAAAAAATTGGAATGTAAAGTAATACTGACAGTACAGGGAGCTATCAATAAACTCAGTCAGTAATATAAATGTCCACAAATTTATGCAGGTGCTATTAAGCAACTATGGTTTTCAAGCTCTATTTCCCAGTTCCCAAAATATTTCTGAAGTTTTACTTTATCTATTCTTATTTCAAGACAGATGAATACCATATTGGACATTTGTTCAGGTGTAAATCCTTTTAATGCCCTTTTGATGGGTTTTCAAAACCATGTAATTCGTAAAACTTTCAGATATCCATTTCTATTTCATAGTAGATTAGTAATCCTCTGCCAGAAAACTGCTGCTAAAATGCAGTCTCCATTCTCCACTCTGACTTGCTGTGTGCTGACAGTTGCATTATTTTACCACAAGCAACATCTGTCTACCCCTCATCCAACTGCAGGCATAACATAGCGGAAGGAAAGAGACCAGGTGATTTTATTTGATTAATAAGTGAAACTAAAGAGAGCATGAAAATATTGTGTATCTTGCAAAATGTCCATGAAGCAGTTTTACAAATTTAATAAACTGACAATGAAAGTTTATGCTGGATGCTTTATTGTGTCACATATGTTTTCATTTATCAAAGCTTCTGTCATGATTGATTTTGTAATCTTATAATATTTCTCAAACTGACAGTTTCAATAGCAATAACCTGCATTTTAAAAAGATTTGTTGGTGTTATTTGTACATTTATGACTTAAGTCTTTACCAAACAGTCAATTCAGGCACTGAAATAAATGTGAAACTGCAAAACTTCAAAATGTCAAAATTGGTCTCTAGTAATAAAAATGAGGTTCCTATAAAAAATAACGGAGAGATTATGACACAAGACATTTCATTCAATACAAGAATTATCAGGTAGCCTAAAAGATTTGGAAGAAAGAGCACCATGAAAGCAATTTGTGGCAAGTAAGCAGTAAGGCTGTTTTATTGCAGCCTTTGCACAAGCAGTACTCTCTACTACTACAACGAGTTCCACTTTGGAGCTGATACTTTCCTCCTACCATACTTTGCTTCCTTTCGTTAAGTTGTCCTTAGTGCAACACCAGACTGAGCCTGTTCTCAGACTGCCTCAGACAACAAAAGTAGCACACAAGCAGTCATCTCACTGCTGTGGACTGCGTACCCTTAAGACCCTGTCCTCCTCTCGTGATGGGAAGGACTGGCACTATGGAATAGAGGGATACATAATGAAGATGGGGAGATGGTTCTTCCCACCTGTCCTCCCCAGTCCTGGCAAAGCTAGCCATACAAGCATTCATGCCTGAAAACTCTCAGAGGGGCTTCTCTATGAGTCAGAATCTCCCTGGCAGCTTTCCATGGGCCCTGCTGCTTTCTATGGGACTTGTCATGGACAAATTGCAGTAAACAAAATGCTGCACACTCCAAGAAAAACTTAGATGCTATAGGCAGATTATGAGTTACTACAGACAGGTGGAAATTCCATAGCAGATGCATCTACGTGTCCAAAGTCGAACAGGATTCTTGAGTTCAAGTAAACTCTCATGAGAATCAATACAATTCCTGTTTTATAAGGCTATGATGCAAAATGCAGAGCATTTCATGTCGTGTCTTCATTTCTGGTTTCAGGGCACTAAAGTCACACTCCAGTATACATGTATTTATTGGACAGGGGCAGCTGGGAATCCTGAGAGACGAGCAAATGGCAAGCCAGAGATTTTGGTGTCCAGTTAGTCTTGGATAGGGGCAATGCTGTAAAACACTGCAGTGAGTGAGCATATGAAGAAGATTAGCTACACCACTGCAGCTGTTTAAATTGTTATATTTAGTTTTAGGCTGCAGCCAGACATTCATTAAAGAAATGAATGAGATTGTATTAGAAGCTGATATACCTTGGCTACTTGTTTCTGCTCCTTTGCTGAAGGCTTCCCCTACCAATACAAATCAACAGATCTTGGAGCCTCTCTCATCTACTCCAGCACAATTTAACCAGCTTAACTAAAAGTCTCTCCATCAACAAGTTAAGGTAAGTGAGGTAAGCATTATGCTGAACCAGTGAAAGACCGAGTTATGTTGTCTCCCCTCATCCTGTTTGGGATGCAGCCTCTAGTAGCAATTTAGTACTGAACAGCTGAAGGACAGGGACATCTTAAACCAACCCAGCTGCCTCTGTGATGATTGTCTGAGAGGGTCTCAGTGTTAACTTACAGAGATGATTACACAGGGCAGGTCATACATATGCTACCACAAAACAGCATGCTTACAGATTTCAGAATAAAAAGAATACTGTATTGGTGTGCTTTAGATGCCAAAGTGCTGACAACTAGTGCAATTTAAGGTTATGGAAACCAGACAGCAATGCAGGCTGACTTTGGGGCCTATGGAAAACCTGGATTGTTGTGAAGGGTCAGCTAGAGACCAGAAAGCTACCTCTTGGTTCCACTGCACTTGGATTACTGCAAGATGTGTATATTTAGGCAATTAATTCTTATAGCAATTAGCTTGATCATGAGGACTGGGAATGCATTTTTAAAATTAAAATTCAGGAGAGAACTTTTTTTTTAAATCCTTCTTTTCCTCTCATAAAATCAATGGTAATTTTCCTATTATTACTCAGCAAGGACAGAATAAGATTAACACTGGACACTTTTCCAGATCATACCCTTCCATTCTGAAATACAGTATAAAAAGGCAATATTCTGCAGCTAAATAGGTGTAAATATATCTAGGATCTTGTCTATAAGACACTAGTGAGCCCTTATGCTAGTGAGTTTACTGTCATTGCTATTTCCTCATTCCCACAGGCATCACTGTTACCTTCCTCTACTGAAAAAAAGTCTTTTAAATATCTCACACAATACCAGCAGAGCTCAAGGAGAATCATCTTGCTGCAAAGGTGTAGATGACTGTAGATGACTTATACTTTGAACCAATCTGTTAGCCCACAGCTGCTGCAGGCCAGAAAATACACACTCAAGTGCTGCAAGGAGGTTTCTGCCAGTCATGAGCTGGCAAGTGTGTGCAGGATTAGGGAAGGGTGCTGCACAGCTCCTGGACAAAGATGCTCAGTCTTGGGATGACATCTACTGGCTAACCTCAAAGGCACTAACCCACCTGTAGGGAAGCTCATTCCAGCATTTTCTACTCTTGAACATTTTAGATATATGATCTTACCTCAGAAAGGGCAGGCTAAAACTGAAAGGAAAATAAGGACCCATTGAGAAACTCTGTCTCTGCTTTGATACCTATTCTGACTTTGTATCTTATCTTCTCCCATAGAAGAGAAATGCAAAATAGACACGTGATGGTATGTATTTGGAATGTTTTGTAGGTACAATTTTTCCCTTACTGTAGCAGTTTTTCAGCTTTGCAAGCAGCTGAGGAGCTGCAGTAAAGAGAGTTGAAACGGATTGCCTGGCCATGGCAGCCAGCTCAAGGCAAAAGTGTTAACCTGACAGATTTAGCAGACTTTGTACATAGGCATGACACAATCTAAAGATAACTCTAAAATCCTGACTTGCAGGGAAAAAAAAATTAAGTAATTTAACTAAAAAGCAAAGTTTTCTATTAGGAGTCTGGTGTACCTGTAGATAATGAAGTTCAGAAAATTATTTCTCACACACACCCACATTTTTACTTATTGAAAGGCCTTTTAACATTTTTTGATCACAACATAAACACTAAGATTAAAAATTCAGCCCACTAACTAATCAATATTCCTGCTTTTTAACAATGACCTTTTAAAAGCTTAAGGTAGAAGATACCCCTGGGTAACAAGAAAGGTATTTCAAACTATGTCACATGAACGGGAGCATTGCCAGAAGCCAGCTATTACTCTGGAAGCACCCTTCAGTGGTCATTCAGTCAGTTTGTGTAGTTTCTTTTTTCTTTTCTTCCCCCTAGGTAGGACCAATTATTGGACACAGATCTGAGAGCACATAGGCAGCTCTCTCTGAGGTCAGGAAACAACTACTTAATGTATCCTGCTTTCAACTCTTCTAATGAATGGGTAACTCCTAGGTTAAAAATTATCTTCCAAGGTTTATGTACTTTATGCTAGAAAGGGCAGGGAAAAAAAAAAAAAAAGAGGTGAATTGAACCCCTTCTTGATGTATGTTTAACCTATGTGTGTGAAATGAAATGGCAGTAATCACAAGATATCTGTCAGTTTGCTGAGAAATTTTTTTTTTTACATGCATGCTAATGCCACCACCAAGGAAAAAAAGAATATTGATGTTAATGTAGCTCCTGAGAGAATTTAAGCATAACTTTTTCTAAAAAGACAAAAGCTTTAATCAATTTTTGGTTTCAATACTTTACAAGATTTATTCCATATTTCCCACTCTGAGAGAGAAAAATGGTGGAAATGGTCAGGTTTTTTTGTTTTTGTTTTTTAAATCAGGTTATTATCTCTTCATTTTACAAAGTTGCCTAAAAATCTGCCCCAAATATAGCAAACATCCCATACTTGATTCTGAAGAAAGCACAGTGCCATAAGCTGAAGCTCTCTTTTCCAGTGGCCACAGATAAACATACAAAGCAAAATAAAATATGGGGAGAGGAAGAGACAATAAAAGAAGTGTATTATTAATGTGCCAGATCTGGGGCAAAACCAACACGATGTATCATAACGTAGCCTCACTTCAGGATTTACAGAGGGGTTGGTTAATTTTGAGCACAGAATTCATCAAGTGAGCAGGAAATACAATACAGATACATCCAATTCCACGATGCCCATGGCTGAGCCTGTACCTTGAACACCTGCAGAACCTTACACCAGCTCTTTTTCTGCTTCACAACACCCATGTCCCAGAATTTTGCTTATTTTGTCAGAGAAAGAGAGAGGTTGGTTGCTATTTTAAATAGCCACAAGGATGCAATAATGTATGTACAATAATGTACAAGTGATCCATGATCAACAGTCCTGCTAAAATATATGTTCTCCATCAATAGCTTAGTGTCACAGCCCAGCTTATATCCTAGGACTTGGCATGTCCCACCAAGTGACATGACACAGCCATTTGCAAACAGTATATTAGGCTGCGAGCAGGCACCTTGAGCACTTCACATACCTTGGAGCTTTGCAGATATTAACCCCCTGCCAGCTCCCCAAACCACTCCTGGATTCCAAATAAAATGAAAATTCCTTTGCAAGGCCTGCCAATAATAAACAGCACAAACGTGTTCATTGCAGCCCTTAAGAGCTCCACTGAACACATCAAACGCCTATTTCCGACACATTTCCTTGGGGCAGTCCTGTGCAGGAGTACAAAGGTGAGGTTTCCCTGGCTCTCTACCACGTGTGCTCCAGTAAAACCACTGTTCTGCACATTTTCTGCACACTGCTCACCCCATCTTGGCCATCCTCTCTGAACCCCTCTGTGTAGCCCATCTCTTTGTAGTGGTCACTGCTGTTTCACCTGCTGGCTAACAAACTGAGGCTTTGCAGTCTTCAGCCCATCATAACAGATCTCTGTTTTTATTTCTATAGCCCATGTCCACATTTGCAACTCCATATTTGTTATGTATGCAAATTTTTAATAAAATTCCATGACACTGAAAACGTAGTACAGCAGCTCAGTAAGTATAAACATCCCACTTCAGCTCCTTCAAAGTGTGTCTTTTGTCAACAGAGGGAAAAGGTGGGATTCATCTCATCCCAAAACATATATCTAAACTAAATCTAAGATAGATGAAATACATCCTTTCCTTTAAAGGCAGTTTAAAGATGTTGTAGGCTAAACAAAGACAATGAAAAGGAGATTTCCTACCAATGTGGACTGCAAAAAAGGAACACTACTCAAGATTACCAGCCAGGTGAAACATGACTGAAAAACTGAACAGAGATTTCAATCTCAGCCTGGTCTGGTGACTTTTTCCAACCCCCTATTTTCTCCTCAAGCACAATAGATAAAGATCTTCTGAAGTGAAGACAGAGGGAGATGGGAAGATAGGTTTAGGAAAAAATATTTGTAAATGTGTCTCTGTGATCACACTGAAGGGACTCAGCTTGAGTTATTTTTCTTTCAATTATTTAAAGTAGGATCAGTTTTCTATTAAAATGAAAAATGCATTTTTAAAAGCCTCCTTAATCAGGTCACTGAAAAAATCCTATCACACAAAGGACACATGTAACTGTATACACTCTTGTGACAAAAGAGCAGTCTGCTGACATTTCTCTCACCACAAGAAAAATCAGATGGCATAAAATTTTAAGACTTAGGAGTGGGTATAACCAACATTCTATTCTTTGTTGCAAATTCTGAAGTGCTGTTCCAGTAACACAGAATTACACTTAAATCTGTATTATTCAAGGTTCAGGTTAAGGGGCCTGGGAAAGCCCAGAAAATTGAAAAAATAATAACAAGGGAATTATGAGACATGCTGGGGAGGATGATGTGCAGATAGGCAAGCAACTCTGTAGGGCAACAGGTCAAGTTTAGCCCAGGGTGGAAGCAATTAGTTGAGCTCATAAAAAACTGTGAGACTGCTTATATAATTATTCCTGAATTCCTCTCTGAAGTTCTTCTTTACCAGGTAAAATTTTCAAAAAACATCTGAGTGACTCATAAACCACTAACTTTTGGTGAAATTTCATACTCATCTCCAGTACAAAGGGACTAGTAAAACAGCACCAAGATCACCAGTTATACATCAAGGTGTCAATTCCTTTTCTCAAGGCTTAGAGGTGACAAGCCCAGCAGATTTGACTGCTTCAGTGGCAGAATTTAATCATCATGAAGACAATAAAATTATTTATCTTTCTGGGATAATGAAAAACTCTACCTATCTTGCAAGGGGTTGCACTATTCCCAGGCTTTAGGTCTAATTTCTAATTTTAACACTTTATTTGCTGGCAAAACTTGCTGAGTGATTTCTTCCCTTGAACTGCTCCCCATAAGAACATGGGAAAGAAAAGTAAGAACATTTCCTTCTAAATGCTCATGAATGAACATTATTTTTCTCATAAACCCAAAAGCACCTAAGTGGACAAGTGTTTATTAGCATCACAAATTTCCATTGAAATGGCTTCCCTTCCTCCTGCCATGCAGGGATGTGAAAACACAAAAAGTATTCCTTGTGTTCGTTGCTCCCTTGGAAGCAGCCTACCTGATGACAACAGCACTTTCCTGACCCTCTGTAATGGCCATAGAAAACAGTGTGAATTGCCTTGCAGAAATTGCAATTGCAACTGCCTAACAAAAGCTCTAGGCCTCATGCTCAGTGCCTGCAGCATATGCCAAAGAATATGGCAGCCAAAAGAGAAAACACCTCCTAAGCCCCCAACTCCGCACAGAACATCTCTGTTTTACTTGATGATAACAATCTGATCAGCCACAGTCACAGCTCTTGGCAGCCTAATGCAAACCAGCATTCAGGGCAGATTATCAAAAAGCTTCAGTGAGCTCTACATCCATATGTACAATTTCTAATTATCATGCTTCATTTGTTCCAGGGATACCTAAAACCGTAATCACTTGGTAGAACACAAACAAAAAGTCTGGGGGAACTACTCTGGTTAAGTAGTCATCCAACTGATTGCTTATAAAGTTAAAATCTCTTCAAAAAGAGGCATGTGACTGAACAAGAGGAGTCATGAACTCAGAAGAGAACATGGCAGTGTGAGATTGGTCAGAATACTAATATTGCAATTTGCACTAGAAGCTCAGCTCCTCATTGAAGAGAGCCTGCAGCCACTGCTTCATCCAGTGTCTGCCTCCACCTTGCTACATCTGCACCCAAACTATGCAATCATCTTGCTGAAACTTATCCCACCTTTTGAGGCTCCTGCACCACTGAATTTCTAGATCTTCCTGGCTAAAGCAGCCACTGGACTGCACTGGATACTGGAGCAGCTGGAATGGACAGACAGAGTTGGACACTTCCATGTGTCCTACTTCTCATCTTCCATAAGCCAAGAACACCACTTCAACACCAATATGTCCAGAGACTCTCAAAACTTTGGAAAACAAACATCCCAGAGCAGCTCAGCTCAGTGAGGCCATCCATAAGAGCCCATTCTTGTTCTTCAACAAGCTCAGCACTGGAAGTCTTGGCAGGGATAGATGGTTACATGCTGTGGATTGACTCCAGTCCTGCAACATGAACACTCACAAGCAGCCCTGGATCGCTTGCAGGCTGATATCTCCTCCAGGACCCAGGTGACAGTGCAGAGAAACACACCTTCAGGGAGTTCTAATGGCCAGTCTCCACTCAGGTAAATCTTCCAACCTTCTTCATGGAAACCCCACCAGTTTCATCTAATAAAGCACTTGATGACTAAACACACACATAATTCTAGATTCTTGTAATATGTCTTAAAAACTGTGATATATTTCTGAAGATGAAAGTAGAAGGCAAAGAATATTCTCAGTCACACATTAAAAAAATCTGCTTCAAAGATCCCAAAGAAAGACCTTTTCCCTTATAAAGAAAAACCATCAAGAACACATTTCTGCCTGGGATGATAGGTCTCTCATTAAAACACATAAGGAGAAACAAAAGACATGTAAAAAGTAAACAAATTGTATTCCAAACGAAGCCCCTATTAAAAAAAAAAAAAAAAACAAAAAAAAAAAAAAAAAAAAAAAAAAAAACCAAAACCAAACCAAAAAAAGATTCTCAGTTTAGCTTACATTTTAAGTTACGGAAGAGAAATGTGTACGTATAGCTTAAAACTCCAGCTGGCAAAGAAAGGGCAGCACAGAAAGAACAATTACATAGAAATCACAGTTTGATTACTGTAATTCTGCAGGCTCCATAAATCATTACCTTTTTCTCCTGCAGTACCGCAGAAAGCACCTTAATTTCATATTACTTTAGGGAAAATTCCTTCTATTACTTAAATTAATTTTGTAACAAATTAAAACCCCATTTTTTTTCCTAAGTTGTTGCTGGATGTATAGCACTTGTTTTCAGTCTCTCTTTATTTCTCTGCTAACAACATTCTCTTTGTTCTTTCCCTATAATTGTTCAAACATGAAAGCTAATCTTTTTTTTTCATGTAGTTGCATCTATACCAACACATCTGCCCATTTTCTCCAAACCCTAATTTTCTTACTTTTATTCTTATTTTTCTTATTTTATGCAGCATGTTACTCCCTATTATACTTGATATTCATATTCACAATTCTATGTGACAATCATTATGTCCAAACTTCAATTCCCTCTCAACAAAGCATTCCACCATTAAGTACATGTTAGCTTGTGAGATATAAATACATTCTAATATATCCTTCATTTGATATGACAGACACAGGCAGTACAAATATCTCTGTAGTAAAAAAAAAAAAAAAAAAAATTGCTGGCACTATAATGCTCATGATATTGTCCTATATCTTTAAATATGAAGCACTATTTACAAGAACTATTTCTTTAAAGTGCGGAAGTCTGACTGCATCTATGTCACAGCCAGAGACCAAAGATTGCTGACTTGAAAACAACCCCTTCACAGGTGAACCTGAACTTATTTTACATTGCTAAAATGACATATTTTTAAATCAAATTTTCAGATTGAATTAGCCTGTATATGCTCATTAAAAAACAGGATTATTCCTGTTTTTTTATGTCCTGTATCATACCAATATTCAAGTGTCCATAACTGCAATGAAAAATACAGAAACAGTATAATTAAGAGGGTGGTGGATTCAATGATAACTAGGCTGTGGTGTTTTAAATCTCTGTGAAGTCAGGATAGGTTTCTAGGCAGCTTATACTAACTTGGACAGGCCATACAAACCAACATATACTTCAAATGAGTGGTGAATAAAATCTCTTAATGAATTGCATGATACTGTACATTCTGATGCAAATCTTGATCTCGTGACCATATTGGACAGGAAAGACCTGACAAATTTTACCAAAGCATCTCTAAGACATTACCCTCCCAGCTGTTCACCCCCTCCTATATCACTGGCAAACTTCTAGCAGCATTGGTGAAGTGAGTGTGCATCCCTGCCCTAAAACACCCAGAGTTCAGCATCTTAATCTTGCACTGCTACAGAGCAGGACTAACTCTGGACTTACTAACATGTGCATACCACTCTGCTGACTTTGTAAAGAGGCAGCTACCTCTGGCAAAAGGGGATTTAGTAACATATTAAACCAACACACCTGTTTCCTCAGTAAATGACAGTCAGAACTTGTTTTTTTCAAATATGGTCATTACTACATTACTACTATCTCCAAGAAGAGCTTAGGGACAAAACTTGTGACAAGCAGAGTCAACAAGCTTAGATACATTAATTTAAAGGAAAAAATGTCATGCTTTTCCACTGGAAAAGAGGGTATGTTTAGACCCTTGTCCTCACATGGGCTCCTTTGCTTTGCCAATGTTCCAGTGAGTACACTAGAGCAGAACACTCCCATAGTGTGGAGGAACAGCAGTTTCTGCATCATACCCTGCCTTCAGCACAGAGAAAGGGAGCTCTAACCATCACCAGCTCCCAGTTTTTGTTGCCACTGTGCATCCAAATAATCAATTGCAGCACATACAGATACAAGGCACCTAGCTTTTAACTGGTGAGTTAAAAAACTTATCTAGCAGTGGCAATGCAGAACTCAGTACGAACACCTGCAGTGTTTCAGCAGATCAATCTGAATCTCAAGCTGTTGGAGCTACAGTCTTATTGGTACCTTGTTGAGATGGTAAATCCAGCTCAGGTACCTCTCTACAGTCATTATTCTGTCTTAGAATTAGTCTGCTCTGATTGACACAAAGCATCGGTCAAGAATAGAGGACTTTGGTGTGCTTTGACGCAGACCAGAATCATTATGAATATTCAAAATAGTTTCAGAAGTCAGCTTACCAGATCACTTTCTTTAGAAGTGCCAAAAGATTACATTTTATTTTCAGGCAAAACCAGCCTGGTTACCTGGAACACTAATAGAATATTTTTGGATACTCTGTTCAAACCAAATCATGTCTATTAAGCAGTAAAATAGCTTCTTATTACACGGCATGGAAAATTTGAAACAATTCATCATGGCTGCAAATGAAAATATAAAGTACAGTGATTTGATGTACAGTATGACATTATGTTAGATTTAAAAAAATGCAACCAGGCACAAACACAAAAAGGAAATATGGCGTGCACGTGCATGCACTGTCTGTAAACAGAGATGCCTTCAGAAAGAAATCTCCGGAGGCAGCCTTGCCTTTGTTACGCAAAGGGGATAGCTGGCATCTCTACAGACACTGCATGTCTGAACAAACAGGCTGCAATTTCTTGTTTTATTAGAGCAGTATCTCTGGCTATTGTCTGGACCTGCCTCCCCAGCTCCCCTGAAATCCTTAAAGGAGAGAAAGGCCTCTTCAGTGCAAACTCACTGCAAAAGCTGAGTCCTCTCAGCTGATTTCTGAAGAAGCCTTTCTCTCCTGGGTATAGGCCTGCGAGCATCCTGCCCTCGTCCCCAGCACCACAAAGCCACTGACTCAGTGGGAGATCACCTTGTCTTGACATGCACACCACCAATAACTACTCACACAAAGCAATAGAGAACATGTATGAATTCTGGAAAGTGCATGCCCTTTTCCCGTAAAATTAAGAGGATGCATTTTGTGGGGGTTTTGTTTGTTTGTTTGATTTTGTTTTTTTTAAAAAGATAGAAAAACAACTTCTGAAAAATCCTGTGGTTCTCCACTAGCTTTTACTCAATTCTGGGTGATAGGGTTTAGTAGTTTAGGGGTTTCAGTGGTACTGCTGGGTTGATAGGTGGACTTAATGATCTCAAAATTCTCTTCCAACCTTGATGGTTCTATGATTCTATGAAACACTCAAGCATTTGCCTAATGATTTGGTTTACCACTCCTTGGATGTTTTGCCATCTCAAAAGAAGATTGTTTTGATGGTGTAATCATTGTATGAATGCTACATTTAACTTGTTAATCAAATATTTGATGTAAGGGATGCCATTTACTATGGTAGAACATGAGATGTAGCCAGCTGGACGTCTCTACTACATAAGTTTTATGGGATTGTAATCCCAATACATAAAGGTACACAACCCATTATTTCAATGATCTAAATGCACATCTCCTACCACATGCAAACCACCATTATGTGTAAGGTACTTAAAATGTTTAACCCATTTTGGATCTAGTGATAATCAACTTGCAGCACAATGTTCCTTCCACAAGAGCAATTAAGCTATGTTTTCATCACTTGTTACGTCAATTTCAAGGTAATTCAAACACTAATACTAGTGCTACATTCTAAATTAAAGGAGAGAACTTCCCTTGTTAAACAATTTTAAATAATTTAAACATTTAATAAAAATTATTAGAATACTGTTAAGTAGAAGACATAAAAGTTTCTCTATTTTATAATGTGTGTAATGCTATACCTATGGTTCTCTTCTCATGTACAGATTTAGATATTTTTCTCCTAAATAGCACAGAGATGCATATAATTTTTCACCTTATTTTTTTTATCATTTTTTTAAAATGTTTAGATGATTATCACAAAATGCAGTCCCTTTCAGCATATTCAAACCTCCAAGGAAAATTTGCCTAAGTGCTAATGGAGATGTCATGCTGGAATGTCATTGTACAAATTAAATGGGCTTGTTTTATAAACTGTTTTTTCTCTGCTGCTAAGCCACTAGTCAGCAAAATATGTGTTATTATGATTATTTTTAAAACAGTAGCTAGAAAGCTGTTTGTTCATTCACTGATCAAATCTTCTTAGCCTGAGGAGCCCAAGAATGTAGTTCTAAGATGGCTTCAGGGTGTTTAATTATGGGACGCTGTAGATAGGGAGAATACATGTTTTTGCACATGGTCACACTACCACTTGTGCTTGCACAGAGAGAATGGGTACAGCAGATGAAATGAAGAGGTGGGACTTCCCCTGTGGTGGGCAGCACAGCTTCCTGTTTTCTCAAGCAGCCAGA
Organism: Onychostruthus taczanowskii; assembly: GCF_017590055.1. Lineage (NCBI taxonomy): Eukaryota > Metazoa > Chordata > Aves > Passeriformes > Passeridae > Onychostruthus > Onychostruthus taczanowskii. Next base: position 9,362,235 of record NW_024499906.1, read on the forward strand.
GAAGGTCCATCTAAACTGAGTGGGAAGCTGTTCAACTCACCTGAACCAATACAGCACCTCAAGCTCACAACTGGAGAGACCCCACTTCTCTCCCACCTCCTCCAGTCCTTGCATTCCTAAATGCCTGGTCTCCCTGCTGCTCATCCCTGGTAAACCAGTTCAGCACCCTACCACTCACTTAGCCTAAAACCCCACTGGCTTTCTGCCAGAACAGTTAGTTGAATCAACCTAACATTCTATAAACTGGGGTGAGATGAGATAGCAAAGGCTGAGGGAGAGAGAGGGAGATCTTGCTTGCTTGGCAGTACTGAGTCATCAAGTCAAATTTGTCCGTATCATTGAACCACATTTTAAGGGAGGAACCCAACCACTGTAAACTCTCTAAACAGATGATGGAGAGAATTAACAAACTCCAGACAGCTAATTGGCCTGCATATGAGCTAAAATGTCCTCTAGAGGTACCTACATTGCCTCAGTAAAACTCTGGAAGCATCACATTTAGTTTTAAGAACCAGGTGGCAAGGATTTTGGATTCCCTCTCCCCCTCCTACTTCTCTCACCCAAACAGAATCTCATTCATTAGTCTAAATTAAAAATTAGGGATGGATTTAGCTCCAGCTATAAAGTGGTACACCTTTATCATGTCCAGGCACTTTAAGGTCCTTTCATACCTTTTTCTTACATTATTCTTTTAAAGTACCCTAATTCTAGATAGTTAAATTGAAAGAAAAAAATTAAAATTTTGAGTTTGCCTTCCAGCTCTGATTCTTCTAATTTTACCAGCCATTATGGATATGAATCTCTATGTTCCAGCCTATAATAGTCATACAGAGCAGGAAGAGAGAAAGCAACATCTTGCAGCTGTTTTGCCATGAGCCAGTGTAATAAATGGTAATAGATTTTGTGAGCAGCTGATAAAGCTGTCTATGAGATTTCCCCAGAATCCTACTATGAGACAGACTTACAGTTCTACTTACAGTTGGTGGTTCCTAACCATGCTTCATTTCCATGTGGAACATGGAAAACAGTCTGTAGCCCTCAGCTATAAGTGATTCACACTAATTTGGAAATGCTCCTTGCATATAAAATTTGTTAGGCGCTCACATGTGTGGTAGTTTGTATGCTTGAATACTAGAGTTTTGCTTCTCCATATGAATGAAGTAACAGAGAATAGATTTTTTTTCTTACTGCTACAATACGAACCCTGGACTTACCTAGTTTGATCCATGACAGTATGAACATAATCAGCATTCTGGGCTGAATTAGGGTAACCTGCCAGCAAGTTGAAGTACGTGATCCTTCCTTTCTACTCATGAAGAGACACATATGCAGTGTTGGGCCCAGTACTGAGACCAGCACACAGGGGACAAGGACATGCTGGAGCAAGAAACGCCACAAAGGTGATCAAGGAACTGGAGCACCTAACTTTTGAGGAGAAATTGAGAGAGTTGTTATTGTTCAGCCTGGGGAAAAGAAGGCTCGGGTGGGAAACTTAACAGTGCTTATAAGTACCTGATGGGTAGGTGTAATGAGAGTCAGGCTCTTCTCAGAGGTGCCCAGAGACAGGACATGAAACACAGGGGACAAACTGAATTCAAACATGACAATAACACTTCTTTATTGTAAGGGTGTCCAAGCTTTTCATCGGATTGTTCAGAGAGGGTGTGGAAGTCTCCAGCCCTGGAGATCCTTCCAACATGACTGGACTCATTCCTGGACAATCTGCTCTAATTGATGCTACTCTGCAGAGGGGTGGGTATCAGACTAAACAATCTTCAGAAATGGGCCCAGCACTTTGTTATTCCATGAGTCTGTGGCTTGCATGAAGTCACATACCAAGTGTGAAAAATTAGGAATAAAATCCATTTTAGCAACTCCATTTCAAAGCCATCCTTTCTCCACTTAGAGACACATACAGAACTGGAAAGTAACAGCTTCTTTTCTAATTATATAATTTATTATAGTCCTAAAAACTGAGAATATCCAGAATATTCACTATGTCTTTCTTTAACTTCACAGCTAATATTTTCATTGCATTTTGTGTACGGACATGCATATAAACATGTGTGATCAGGACACCCTATGCCCACATAAGTATTTAGAAAAATGTAGATAAAGGTTCATAAAGAAGTGTTTGCAGTATTTTGCTTTCAATTTTGTAGTCCAGTGCTCAACTCCCTATTTGGTCTAATCATTTAATGTATTAAAGGATTATATATATAAGATAAAATTTTTCCTTGCACTTCTAAGCATTTTTTTATCTGAATCACAACTTCTTGGCATTTCATTTAATCAAAAATTATCTCTGTATTCTTTCCCAACTATTTAGATAAAAGGAATGGCCACTGCAAATGAAAGGGGCTTGCCAAATTTACACTGAAGAAAAAGATAACACAGCCTTACTTTTATTAATTTCCTTAACTCATTAAAGCTGTTCTCAGTATCTACTGCATATTTTGCAGTAATTAAGCTTATAAAGAAATAAAGTAAAACCATGAACCATCACCAAGCTCCGGGAAAGGCGAAATACAGAACTTGAATTTACGCTTTCTGAGCAATACACAGGTAAACATTAAATAAATGCACTGAGATTACTGCATAAATGTTTTTAATATGATTCGTAACTATGTTTTTCCACAACTTTCATTTCAGCAAATAGAATCATATGTGGGAGCTACAGAACTATGTACATAGATGAAACTATTTTTTTTTCTGAGTTCTACTAATAGCCAAGATGTACCATGACATAAATGGAGAAATGAGCACCTCAGGAGAGCAATTCAAGTCATCTATTATCTTGTTTCTTAGACTGAGATCAATCACCCTTATTTAACTTCCATTAACTACAAAGGGATCCCAAAATTACCATTAGATTTGCAATCGCATATTTGGACATTTTTGTTAAAACATGTGACTCCCATCCTTTCTATTTTCCTTCTGAAATTTAAAAGAGCAACATTTGTCTGGACATTGAGAATATTTTTTGTTATAAAATAATAAATGAGCAGACTGCAAAAACATATGACTCTTCAGATCGTGCATTTAAAACCTCAAAAACTAAAAGTTCCCATGAAAGTATGCTACAAGCTCCCCCCAAAGCTAGTTAAATCTTCAGAAAAATTAAGAAACTAATAAGAGTACAGGACAGTGCACCTGTGCTAGCTTGATCTAGCTAGCACCCAAACATTAGCAATTAAGGGATTGAAATGTGGGTTTTAGCAATGCCTGTTATTTATTTAGCATGTATAAGCTCAATGCACAGAAAGTTTGTGCCTGGACAAACATATGTTAGAATTCATGCCGTGGCTTCTGCTGCTCTAAGAAATGCAGCTAGATTGAAGTAAAACAAATATACTAGCACAGGCAATTAATCATGCCTTTGTTCCTCCTGTGTATCCTATTCTATGTCATTTAGCACACAACCTTGTATTTTGGAATGAAGCTGAACAACACTGCCCAAAGGGGAATTCTCGGAGGTAATGTGTTTGTGGAGGGGAAAATAATTTTTTTTTTTTTTTTAGCAAGAAATAAGACAAGGACTACTAAACTGGGTAAGTAAGAGAAGAATTTTAAAAGAAGCCCAGAGAAAGATATTAACACAAAAAAGGAAGAAAATCTGCATTTGCTCATGGACACCACATTGCACTGAAAGCCCACCCCATACACTTTATTTTACCATTAATCCTTAAGCTTGTCTTTATCAGCTTCTTGACAATCTCTTATCAGTGTTACACTGGAAAGGTGGGTTGGGCCTGAAAGCTGTAGTTTCAGGTACTGTGATCAGTGAGAACTAAAAGTTGACCTAAAAAGCATTCTGAAGAAATGTGGAAGTATTTCTTGGTCATCTTTTCCCCCCAAATAACTATTTTTCTTCAAAAATTTGAGTCTTTCTGATGCAGAAGAAAATATATATTTATATTTTATATTAATATAAAATATATTTAAATATTTTTATACTTTTAATAGATCTTTAATATATTAAACTATTTTTGTATTAATAAAATTAATATCTTTATTTTTGATGTATTTTTATATGTTAAAAATCTTTAAAATTTTTTTTAAACTGACTGCTGCTTGAAACATACTCTCAGTCTCCCCTCAGTGTAGCTGACTAGATAACAGCGTCCATGAGCACTGGTCAGGGTAAGGAACTATTTAGGCAAAGCAAAGCACTGAAGGAGGAATACCTGCTTTTCTTCAGGTGGAAAGCCAGTTCAGGCATGTCAAGAATCCAAAAGTTAAGACTTAACTGTGAACCATGCTACTCACCAAAGCAACCTCAGCGTTATATGAGGGGAAAAAACAGGAGTGAAGCAGGAAAGACAGACATCTCATAATCAAAGCAGAAAGTCACCCATATCCCCACATTTGGTGCCATGGGACAGCATATCCACAGAGAAGCCAGCAGTGTGGTGAACATGACATCTCCCTCTGATCTGCTGAACTCCACCAAGCAAGACACTAACCAGGCAGGACACATGTTGGATAACCTCTGTGGGAATAATTTTGTTGAAAAGGGGGTAGAAATCTGCCTAGTCTGGCTCCACATTAGGATGGAAATATTTCACTTGATTATGTCAGAATGACCCTGATCTAGCTAATAACAACACAATAAACAATGGAATTCTATAAAAATATTGTCACCTACATTTATATAAAGTATATAAAGTATTATTTTAAGAGTATCTGGCACATTATGGGGTTTTGAACATAAAAATATATAATTTGGCAAATTTAAGGGTTATATATTAACTGTTAAATACAAAAGCTTTTGAAAAGAAATTTTGTCAAATTTGTTAGGTTTCTGTGTTCTTTTTGGTTGGTTTTTTCCAAGTGCTGCTTACTTATAGAATTCTTTGTAAAAACTTCCCTGAGGTGAAAAATGTTAAGATAACATTAAGATTAGAAAGATATACTTTACGAGAATGTGTGTAGGTGGGAGAGGGATAAGATTGCGTGTTGAAATACTAAACAAATAATAACTACTGACTATATAAAAAGCTATAACAATCCACAGGTTTTGAATTCTGTACCATTCCGGTTTTATTTTATCTTTGAATTCTTGGCTTCTCAGCTATGTGATTTAAAGGTCCTTCTATGACTTTCACAATAGCACTTCTTAACTTCCTTAAGGATCTTAGAGGAGGGTCAGGGAGGAGTAAGGACTGTTTCTTAAATATACAATTTGGAAGAAGATAACTGATAAGAATTTTCGCAAATGATATATTCTCTTTTCATTTTTTTCTCACTAAGTTTCCAGGACAGATTTGCTGCTGTCTCTAGATGCAGGCAAAATCAGTAATAGTTGAGGGTTTCTACAAATTCCTGCTCTATTGATTTCAAGGCCAAAAAAGGCATTTGTAATGATTTAGCTTGATCTTCTGTATTGAGAGAACCTAGTAGTCCATTCAGCAACTTTGTGTTGGATGCAGTTTCACAGGTGGGTTTTTTTTTCCTGTAACACATCTGTTCTTGAAGACATCAGAATTCACCACTTGCCTTGGAAATCTGTTACCAATTAAGATCACCTGCTCTTAAAAACTAAATTCCTATCTCTAAGCTGAATTGTTCTGCATTCAAATTCCAACCACTGATCCTTGTGATGCCACTTCCTAACATGGGTGGAACATGGAAATCAAGCATCCAAAAATTGCCAGCACACCAGAAGCAGCTTACCCTCTTTGTTTAGCAAAAATCACCATTACTGTTACTTTTCATGAAACAAGGCTTCTCAGGAAATTATACTTCCCAGCTTTTGTCAAACTTGACAAGTTCCACAATCCTTCAAACAAAACATTATAAACTGTCCAAACTTTCAACTTCATGAAACTCAGCGTTTGCTAAATGTATAAGATCATTTTGTGATGCATTGCTATGTCAAATGCTGTAGAAAAAAAGCGCCTATATTAACTCTTTATAGTTATCTGCATACCTAATACTCAATCTTACTACTCAGTGTTTTTGGAGTCATCAAACATAACCAAAAAAACCCAAAAACCAAAAAACTAACCGCCCCCCCCCCCCCCCAAAAAAAAAAAACAAAAAAAAAACACCAAAAACCCCACCCAAAAAAAAAAAAAAACCCCAAAAACCCCCCCCAAAAAAAAAAAACAAAAAAAAAACACCAAAAACCCCACCCAAAAACAAACAAAAAACCCAAAAAACCCCTTCGCAAGTCAAAAGTAATACTTGAAAGAAAAAACCTACACAAAAATTATTTTGTTTCAAAAGTACTCAAAAGGTATGAAAACCATGAGATTTAAACAAAGAATATATAGATGCCTTACAGGATATTTTTGCTCCAATGTCCATATATTCCATTCAAAGCAGAAAATTGAAGAAGTGCTGGAAAAAACAGTATAGAAGCTATTTTTTTACCTAAATAACAGTCCCTCCTGTTGATGAGGGACTAATCAAGCAAAGCCATGTACAGTCAAATCAGGTTCCATCTTCATGTGCAGAAGTCTGTCCCAGCTAGGAAAAGCAGCTCCATCCCAAAGACCTTGCAGACAGTCTTACTCAAAATAGAAGTCAAGTCCACAGGGGATTTAGATTAATTCTCTTTTGGCTGTGGAAGCCAAGGGACGTCTGTTCAACAACAAACAGATTCATCACACATAAGAGGAATCTCTGTGGTGCCTCAGTTAAATGAAGTTTCGCTAGAAGCTGACAGCATCAGAAAGTAAGGCAGTCACTGGAGATCTCAGTAACTCGGTAACCAGATATTGATCCAGGAATGTCTCCTCCTCAGAGGTTTAGATTAATCTGGGACCTCAAAACAATGAATAAGGCCTGGTTATTGTGTGCAATTAAGGGAAGTTTAAAGAACCATGAAAAATCAGAAGTTGCATACTTATTTGCTTTAATAGGTGGTTACAGTAGCAATCGAGGGAAGGACATAGTTTTATCAAATGATTTCAAGCAGAGTTCCTATGACTGATGATTATCAATCTACTTGAAATAATAGCAGTAACTACAAAGAGACTAACAATCTAAAAATACACTTGTCTATTACTCAATATGTTGAAATTTTTACAACTTTAAGACTAACATTTCATTCAATGGGTTTGCATTTCTCAGGTCTAGATTCTTTTAAGGCTTCTTTCAATTTTCTAGCATGCTAAGAGTGGCAAAATGCATTTTCTCAGAAACCGCTCTCTTGAATGACAAAAAAAGGGAATTAGTTAAAGGCTATTTTGGGGGATACAGTGAAGAAACTCAATAAAAAGAAAAAAAGACTGACCTCATAAAAAATATTTCTCTGTCTCATCCTCTTTCCTGAAGATTTAGTAAACATTTGCAGGGCATTAACTGGAATATGGTGCCAATATATTTTCATCGGCTGATCAAAATAAATCATATTATCTTGAATTTACTTGTGCTATGAACCTAACAATTCAGTAAAGGAGTTTAAATAGCAGCATAATTTGGGTTGGTAGAGACATGATACAGGAATCACTGCAGGCTTACTACCTTGGTGTAGAGATGTGGGTGGTTGGGTTGTGTATGTTGAATGGGGAATAGGGACACAAAAAATAAGATACTTTACATGTCAGAAGTGCATTAGTACTTCTTCTTTTAAAGAGTTATTTTCCCTTAAATAAACAAGTGACTGAATAAAACATTTTTCTATTGTGATCTGTTCCTCCACACTTCATAATCTGAAACTCAATAATTATGCATTTTATGGTTCAGGGCAGAAATTTTATGATTTCAGGGTAGAAAAATTTCCCAATTTTTCACTGGGAAAATGATTCTGCTTATTTGAATCTAGCCGAGTTGTGATCCTTCAACAAGTCAGAAGTAGTACATTTTAAAGTAAGAACCAAGCATATAGTTAAAAAGCAGCTTAAAAAGACCCACAGGACTCTGCTATACTAATGCTACTATACTTGCAGGAGTACTACTAAATTACCTTCTGCCTGTCTTTAAGTGGGGGGGAGGGGAGGAGAAAGGAGAGCTAGATGAAAGTATTTGAGCTCATGGGCTGGCTGATGAATCCCAATGAAGTCCTTCATTTTTAGGCCCCTTCAACCACTGCAGTCACAAAACTTTGGTTTAATGCATAAAGTCTGCCCATTCCAGCTACTCTTTCCTCTTCTTGCCTGTGTTTTTTCAGTTTTTCCAGTTTTTTTACTGTGCAAAACAGTAACAAAAGCAGTACTTCACTTTGTCTCATTCCCATTTTTGTACCAAAAGCAGGATTCTGCAGGAGACCAGGCTAACTCACATTTCCTGCAGCCTAAAGGTAACAGCAGTTTTATAAGAAGTATCTATTTAAGATTCCTCAAGTAGCACAGGACATTGAGCACAGGTCTCAAATATCTGCAACACATACAATAGGCAATGATTTAATAAGTAAAAACAAGAAACTGGCAATCCCATGTCCTTTCCTATGTTTAGTGTAATACTCAAATCAGCCAACAAGCTTGAAAATGTCCACTTCACTGACTAAAATGGACACCTTGCCAGTGCAGAACACTGCTCTGTTTAATACATAATTTATGCAATTCTAAGTACATACTAAACAGAAATTATTGGCAAAAATGGATTAGAATTCAGAGCATTTGTTACTATGCCACTTCTAAATCTACTCATCCTCAAGATTATGAACAAAACCTGAATTTATTATGGCTATTAATACATTGCTTTAAGGACCTCTACTTGATTAGGATTAATCCAGGACAAAATCCCAGCCAAAATGCCCACTAGAGAAGCTCTGTCCTTTGGATCTTAAATGTACAACACTGCATCATCTATCTATCCTCAAGAAGAAGCTGAGCATGATGCACTGTGCATCTGACAGGAGAAGAAAAAGGTATTGATGAGTTTCCTTTCCACTAGAATCATGTATCTCTTCCCAAAGCACTCAGTGCAATTCTCTCAGCAGGGATGTATCTGAGCACACTGTACTACAAATGCTCTACAGTCATGATGAGCCAGTTTAGTGGTACAGACATTGACTGAATTCAGCAAAAAGCCCAGCAAAGTCCTGAAATAATACAGAGAGTACCTCAGTGGTTTCTTTAACTGGCTACAGTGTCTCAGGCTCTTGAGTTCACAAGTTCTGCCTGAAAACCAGACGTTAGACTAAGAAATCAAATACTTTGAAGGCCATAAATTAAAAACTTCTAGGGCAAAATAGTTTCAGAGAGAGCTGAACAACCTTTTAGCTATGAGAACCTTAACTTGCACAATGTGCTCTTGAACACCACAGTAGTGAGTAAAAATAATTTCTCACCGATTTCAGTGATGGAGGCTCAAACCAAAAACCCTGAGACACAAAGAGCCTCAGTGGAGACACTGGGTTTTGAATTAGGCTTCAAATGTTTCTTTAAAGGCATCCATACAATTCCCTCTCTAATTATTATGTTATTCCCTAAGTACAAAGCTTTAGAGAGGCAGCAAAGTGTGTGGTAACAGCATTCCTACAGTCTTGAAGCAAATGTGCATTATACAGCAGCGACAGAAGTGCAACGCTGGTACTTAAGTTAAGAGTTACTGAGATTGGAATCCTGGCAAACATTCAGGGCAATGGTGTATCAAGCTGACTGAATTAATGTTTTACTAATGACTTGAACTTAAATAAGTCAAAATCCTTCTTCAGGAAGGGGAAATTTTTTTTTTGTCTTTTCAAAGAGCTTCCTAAGGGCCTACTGCTAAATGAAATATTTTCTAGTAATTAAACCAAAAACTAATTAGTTGAATCTGTTAAAGAAAAATTAACTAAAGGAAACTCCAGAGAAAACAAGCCACACTATAACAGTCTAAGATATTCTGACCTAGACCAAACCCAAACAATCAACACAAGTCTAATTAATTCATTTACTCTAATAGGAGTTTAACTCTACTTGGTATCATTCCTGGCTTTTAATTTCATAGAATCATATAATCATCTAGGTTGGAAAAGACCTTTAAGATCATTGAGTCCAACCACAAACCCAGCACTGCCAAGTTCACCACTAAATCATGACATCCACATGTCTTTTAAATACCTCCAGGGATGGGGATTCAACCACTTTCCTAAGCAGCCTGTTTCAATCCCTGATGAGATTTTCCATGAAAAATTTTTGAAATATCTGATCTAAACCTTCCCTAGTGCAACTTGAGTCCATTTCCCCTTGTCCTGTCACTTGTCACCTGAGAGAAGACACCAACCCCACCTCACTACGCCTTCCTTTCAGGCAGATGTAGAAAGCACTGGGGTCTCCCCTGAGCCTCCTTTTCTCCAGGGTAAAAACCCCCAGCTGCCTCAGACACTCCTCACAGAACTTGTGCTCCAGGCACTTCACCAGCTCCATTGCCCTTCTGCGGACATTCCAGCAGCTCAGTGTCCTTCTTGTAGGGAGGGGCCCAAAACTGAACACAGGATTCCCTCACCAGTGCTGACTACAAGGGGAAAATCACTGCCCTAATCCTGCTGGCCACGCTATTACCAGTACAGGCCAGGATGCCATTGCCCTTCTTGGCCACCTGGGCACACACTGGCTCATGTCCAGCTCTTGTCAACCAGTACCCCCAGATCCTTTTCTCCCAGCCTGTAGCACTGCATGGGATTACTTTGACACAAGAATGGGAGCCAGCACTTTGCCTTGTTGAACTTCTTCCAGCTGGGCTTGGCCCATCGATCCAGCCCTGTCCAGATCCCTCCTGCACTCAAGAAGATCAGTACTCCCACCTGACTTGTTGTCACTAGCAAACTTACTGAGGGTCAACTTGGTCCCTCATCCTTTGTCATTATTTTTCTCCCCACATCCAATTCAGGACAGAGATTTTCCTTACTCCTTTTTTTCTCACTAATGTAGTAATAGAAACTTGTTTGATTGTTTTTCATGGCAGTAGCTAGATTAAGCTCTACTTGGGATTTGGCTCTTCTAATTTTCTCCCCACATAATTTCATGTTATTCCTGTACTCCTCCTGAGTTGCCTGTCCCTTCTTCGAGAGGTGATAAGCTTTTTTGTTCCCCAAATTCCAGCCAAAACTCTCTGTTCAGGCAAGCTGATATTCTTCCCTACTTCTCGCACATGGAGACATCCTAATTCTGCACTTTTAAGATTTCCTGCTTGAAGAATGTGTGGCTTTCCTGGCTCCCTCTGTCTTTCCACACTGCCTCCCAAGAGACTGTCAGCCAGGCTCCTAAACAGGCGAAGGTCTGCCCTTCAGAAGTCCAAGGCGGCAGCTCTGGTGATCCCCTTCCTTTAAACTCATTAATTTTGTGACAGCTGTGCCCAAAACGGCCTCCAACCACCACGTCTCCCACCAGTCCTTCCCTGCTCACAAAAGCAGGTCCAACTGGACCCCTGGCTGACTCACTGACCAGCTGTGTCAGTAAGTTGTCTTCCATACATTCCAGGAGCCTCCTTAGACTGCCTCCTCCTTGCTGTCCTGGACCTACAGCAGACATGCTACAAGCTGAGGACCCCCAGGAGAACAAGAGCTAGTGAATGTGAGACTTCTCACAGCTGCTTATAGAATATTTCATCTGCCTTTTCATCCTGGTTGGGTGCTCTACAACAGACTCTCACCACGAGATCTACCTTGCTGGCCTTTCCTTGATTCCTCCCCCTTGGTTCAAGTCTACTTTACTGCCTCCATTGTTAAGCTCTAGCCAATCAAAACACTCCCTAACTTACTTTAATACCAATTATAAAAAACAAGTAATATAATTTCAGGAAAAATTTGAACAGTATCCAAGCAAAATTTGGGCTTATGAAACAAAAATAATTGTCTTCATTTTTCCAAAAAAAAACCACAGAGGGTAACGAGGCAAGAATTGCCCTTATAATATCTAGCAAGGCAAATAGAAACTTGCACCACTGAGAATGCTGAAAATTAAGATGCACAAATTGTGAAACTGATGACAAAATATGCCATCATTATATTTTCTCCATTTTTAATTTAATTCATTTCTTAGCATCTTTCCACAGATTAATACTCACTAACTTCCATTGTTGGAATGCTTTTTTTCACGTTTCTGTTGTTTGTTTCAGATATGCTTATCACTCTTTGAATAAATATCAACCTAATTTTTAATGAAATCCAGAAACTTCCTGCATACATTTTTTATTACTCAAACGGACCTGTATGGGAACTCTAAAGGACTCTACACATTAACTGGACACTGAAGTGATAAAAACTAAACTTATCTTGAGGGCTGTTTAGATTCCCTTGATTAAAACAAGTTGGGAAATTAAACAAGCTGTTAGCAGGATTTCTTGACAGCAGCCAGTGTCCCTTCTCTACAGCTCTTCAGAATATCCAAATCAAAAATATTTCCAGCTGACTACCAAGATAATTTCACAAGCTTATTATAGTTCACTTTAGGAATTAGCGTCTTTCTGCAAGTTCTCATGTCACTGGCAATCAGTGTTACTGCTGAGAATTCTCAATTCTTCTACTTAAGCCTAGTGTGTCTTCTTAATCCCTTTAATTCTTGCATTTTGACCTAATTTTACTGCTCATTGTCATGCTTCTTTTGCTGCTATCTGGGCTTTACTCTTTATCACAAGAATATAGAAGCTAAATTGTGGATTATTTTTAAGTAAAAAGCATGTTAAGTACTTATAGGGCTACCTTATACCTTCCTTGTCTCTCATCTGACCAGGTCAAATGAAATAAATGGCACTATTCAGCTCAGGAAAACAAGCGTGATTGAGCTTCGAGTGCTAAACTGGTAAACTTTGTTGCAACTGTCTCTGTTCTTTGAAAATGTGATTACTCAGCAAGTGATCTCAGGTGGAAACTAGAAAAATACTATCAGCAGGTATTGGTGTTTGAGACATTTCCTTTCTATTCAACCAGCTCAACAGTCCACGCACCCATGCTATGTGGAAGAAAAGACCATTGGCCCTGACTCAAGGAGAACTGGAACAGAATCAGTATCTGCCTTCTCTAAACCCTGATCTAAACCACCAGCCTAAGGGGTATTCTGGAAGGCACTGATCCTAACTGGCCTGTTTAAGCCATTGTATTCTGTGGAACATAGGTATCACCAGCAAAGGAGAAATATAGGGGGAAAAGGAGAAGAGGAATGAAGACCAAAAAAAAAAAACAAAAAAAAACAAAAAAAAACAAAAAAAAAAAAAAAAAACAAAACAAAACCAAAAAAAACCACGAGAATTTGTTGGCTTTGTTGGCTTCATGGTAACAATACTTAGTTGAAAGTGGAACAATGAAGTGCAGGCAATATTCAAAAGAGCAATTAAGAACTCATACTTGGGCAGCAAACAGAAAATCAGTACAAAACAGGCCAAAATGTAAGTGAAGGTACATTAGTGGAAGTATGGGTTAAAAAGACTCTCAAATTAAGGAAGGAATTGCATCTGAGACTTCCATGTTTGGACAAAATGCCCTAAGTTCTGTATAAAAGACAATTAAAACCACAATTGACTCTCCTTTACCCAGGCAATATCTAAACCCACACCTTCAATTATACTGCTTTGCTTTTTTAAGAAAATTATTAAAAATCCAGGATGGGGAGCAAAGGGAAAGCTTCGGTTTTAGATAAAATCACCACTTGAACTCAAATAATCAAAACCAAACAAAAATTCTCTTGCTAAATCAAACAGCTACCTTAATTTGTCTCAAACAAACATCTTGTTTCAAGTACACAAAGCAGATCTTTTCTATGTTCATATTTGGAGGATAAGGTGATATTCAAGTTAGAAATGGAACATTCAGTAATTCCCATGATTCAGTCTAAAATGCCAGGAAAAGGAGACCAATATAATAACTAGTACAGAAGGCAATGAAAATTTTTCCACTGAGATTTGTAAGGCTTGTGTCAGACTTTCTATATGCTCCATATAAGCTTCTCCTACTCCTGTATATTTTCACAGATACTTAATTTTGCTGAGACCTTGAAACAACATTCACAATAACATTCCCATTAATTCATTTTTTATTTACAGTAAAGTTTATTTTGGTTATTTTTTATATAAGCTGTAGTGTCAAACTAGCTATTTAAATCCCCTGGTAATACTTACAGTAAGAAGTGTGACATGTGGAAAATTGTTTGGGCAGCATCCTAGAGTATATTAAAACAGCAGCAACAAGCCTGGCAATGGACCAGAATCCATTACAGTACCTGGCAAATGATGGCAAACAAACCACCAACATGCGATGTCCTCATTTTTAAGCCAAAGATAAATGTAGTTGATGTGTCTTGCCAAGACTAGTATGCCCAAATGCCATAAGTGAGGTCAAGCAAGGATGCTGCAAATAATTCCCAGTTGCATTTTACCCAGTTGTATTTTGCTACTTTAGAAGCTATCAAATATTCAGTCCAAAAGGTCTGATATGACATTATTATTATTACAGCTCACGCAGGAAAACACATCGGCATTTTGCTTTTGAAAAACAGCACTGACAACTGTTATAGTTTAATAATTAAAGTCGGGGTGAAATATTATTCCCTGACAAATCAATAAAGCATATCAGAATGGTGAAGTTCCTAAAAAAAATTATTTGTCTAGCAAAACAAAGGATGACAGATGCAATAATTGTATTTCACAAACTTAATGGAGAGTTTTCTCTAGCCAGTGGAACATGACCCTTTATTTCTTGCATAAACATATTTGGGAAAAGTTTATGAAATTTTCCTATGAATTTGGCTTAAAAGCTAATTTCAGGGAATTTTTTTAAAAGATTCTTGCTTCAGTGGGGATTTAGCCAAATGTTAGTACAGCAAAATGCAGAGATGTGTTAAGGCATTTAGGGATCTGTAAAGAAAAGTTTAAGTAAGATTTAGCTAATGATGTAAATCACCAGTTTTAGTGAGCCATGGCTTTGCGATACTTTGGCTTTAAGTCAGAAAAGCTGCCCAAAGAGCCTGAAATAAAACAATTCTTGTTTCCCTAGTGATCCTTACATTCCTAAACCAGCTATGAGAATCTGTCATTACTTCCCCTTTGAAACCATTCTACCCTTGAGGCAAGGTCTTGCAAGATATCATAGCAGTCCTAAAGAAGCAATTTGGAGCACTGAGCAGAGAATGAAGTTAGGTAAGGGACAGGCAGATTATGGTCCAAATTAAAGCTGAATAGGAAATGGGTTTTCCCCTTACACAATCAGGGTTTCTTTTTAGAATGCTCCAGACCCAAAAAGCCCACATCAGGTTTATGTTGTTTTGTTACTCAAAACAGGAAAATGTAATAGAACTGACTAATGCCACACTAACAATATATTTTGCATTATTTCTAGTGTAGCACTGGCGTCTTGCAACAAAAAATACTAAGGCTGAACACAGAAATTTCTTCCATGGCTGTTGCAATCCTGGTTGACAGCTTCCCAAGCTTCTGAAGACAGACAGGGGAGGAGGGAGAACAAACATGGCAAACTACTGTGATGAGAGCACCAGTCAAGTAACAAGCAGGCCAAGAACAAGGTCTTCTTTTAAAAATATCTGGGATCAGACCACTATTTAAATGAGATGAACATTCCTTCACTGACTTTACATGACCTGATCTTGAACATTTCAGTTATCTACAAAACCTAAATAGAATAAAGAATTTTTCTTACGGGAATCAAAAGAAGAATACAATAGCTGCTCTCTAACAGGCAGTCCACATGCTGCCACCATAGCGCTGCTACCCCAGACACCCACTGCTGGGCAGGGGCATGTATTTAATCTTGATACTGCCTCTCGAGGCATGGAGGTTCTGCTGTTTTTTTACTGCCAGTTTTGGGGTATGTTTGTTTTACACTATACAGTCAGCAGAATCCGGCAAAAAAAACTGCCTTAAACCAGTTCAACCAGTTTCAGATTATTTAAAACAGTACCTTTCATGAGAAAATATCTTCTACAGAATGGATAGCTGGGTATTAAATCCAGATTCTTAGTCAATTATTATGACTTACTGCAGTGACAATAATGAATCTCAGATGAGCAAAGAATAAAGAGAAGGTAAACAACAGACTTCAGTTTTAACTGCATTTTCCATGCCCAGTTCACGTAAGGAGTAAAAATGCCTCAGACAATTCCTAAGAGACGCAGCGTAAAATTGCAGTGTGCAGTTTTCTGAAACAGGCACCAGAGCACAACACACTGGAGCTAATTTCTGTGTCAACTTTCATTCCATACAGATTAATGCCATTTTGCACAGCTGAAGCACCAACTCAGTGCAGTGCCCTACACACATAATTTTCCCAAGCTTCCAGTAATATGAACTTGCTGCAGAAACTGCAGCATCTCCTTAAAATGATCAGATATAAGCTGGCCCATGAGTGTGTTTTTCACTTATTAAAAGCTGAAGCTTTTTCAAGTGGATCCTTTTTTTTTTCTCAGTCTAGTGAGTCTTTCAATAGTTTTGAAACTTACATACCAGAAATACATGCAGGAGTTCAACTATCAGTCTAGATATGCATTTTACCTCCCCATGAGAAATAAAAAACCTGCTTCCCCTGTGTTCTGGTAGCATTCATTCCTTTATTAATCACTGAATTAAGAATTTTATAATGTAAACATCAGGATTCACCACTGTCACATGCTTGCACTTGCTAACAAGGGTTTTTTCTCCACCTTCTTAATGGAATGTAGAGGCACTCTTGAGGAATGTGATTCAACTGAGACTATTTTGCAACCTTTGTGAAAAAGAAAATTCCACACTTCTTTCAAAGTTTCACAGAAATGGACTCATAACACTTTCAGCATCAAAAGATCTCCACATTATTGTTTTAAGATTAGAATTCAAAACAAAATGGAAAGTAAATTCTTAATATAAACCACAGTAGTTTCTTCCAAAATGTCACACAGCTAACTCAGCAGCATCTGATACACGACAGAGTCTTCTCATTTTAAGTACAACAGAAATGCATGGGCTCACCCACTTTATATCAGATCATCTTGAGGTTAAATCCCTATATAGGAAGCATAAAAACACTTTCTACCTTTTGAAAAACATTAGTGTTGATAAATAGGTGAATTGTGTCCAGTTTATTTTACTTTTTAATTACTCTTATTAAAAATGCCACTTAAAGTCAGAAAATCCCTACAGCCACACATTTGTAGGTAATTGATGCTGACAATAAAACTCCTTCAGAGCTTTAAAGCTGAACCAGTTCTTCCTGGTGAAACCTCTAATTTTGGTTTGAATACAGCGGGCTATGCTCTTGCTTGTTAATTGTAGTCCTAAGGACTTACTTTCCTTTTAAGTGGATTTCCTTTCTCTTCATATTGAGCTTATTTCTGTTCTCTTTAGTTATCATGGCTATGAGCTAGCCATAATCCCCAAGCTACTCTTCATTTGTCTGTATTTCAGTTTTCTCTGCTGGCCACTATGCAAACAGCCTTGTCCCAGTACCACATTTAACGCTTTCAGGTCCCAAGTTATGCTTTGGGATGCACCTTACTCCCACTGAGAGAAGCAGGGCAGGCAAGGGGCCAAGAGCTGGCAGAGAGCTGACTTGGCCCTTTCCCCCTCACCTACCCACCCAGTCTGCTGTTGCCCTAACTTGCTTACCATAAATACTATTGCATGTGAGAAGATAAACAAAATTCCAAATCTACAACAAAGCTCACACCAGAGCAGTTTGATGACTCCTTGTACTTGGTCTCCAGGCAATTGCGTGAAATAACAGCCTCAAGCCCCAGTCAGAATTTAGTCATTTAAGAGGCTGACAAAAGAGCTTCTGCATTTGTTTTCATAATTTATGGTATAATGAACATGGCAGATCAGTCACCAAAAGACAGACCTAGAGGACGTCATGCTTTTCTCCTATTTGCAGTTCAGAGACTACAAACAAATATCACAGGACACGTAGAAAAGTATTTTACAGGCAACACTACAGGTCTGGGGCAAAAATAACTTTCATATCACATGAAAAGATCGGGAAGTTCTGTTGTATGTTCCCCTTGCTGAGGCATGAAAGCCTAGAAGATACAAAATACTTGGGTTGCAAAATGTGACTTATTTTAGGGTTTATAAGTTATTTGAAATTGCATTAGCTAAATTATATGAACGCATATTCATTAATTGAATCATGTTTTGAAATGCTTCTTGATTTGAACCAGATCACTCAGGGACTATATCACACGATTCAGTTTAAGTGAAGTCCCACTTATTTAATTTATAGAATTAGGCAGCGCAGGGTAGCATAAACCTGTTACTACTGCAAAAATCTTGACACAGGAGATGGAAGTCTTAAGTGTGGCTTTCTACAATGGATGTTGATCACCTGTGCTCCATCTTTCACTCAGCTCTTGTGTGGAGTCTCTTAATATGATTTGGCTTAAAATCAAAAAAAATCCTAAACAATAGCCTTGGTGCAACTGAAAGTCTGCCAAAATACATCTGAGTTGCAAAACACCGGCTTTGAAGTCTTTCTGAGGAGGGTGGAAATAGAAGTAGATTAAATTGCTGGATTTTTCATCTGTTACAGATTCTAAAGGCATTGCTAATAAATCTGAGGTATTTCAGACAGACAACTACAAATGTTTTGATCACAACTTCATCAACTTTAAATGTGTCTTTACCATCTTCAAAATCAGAAAAACTCTGAAATGCAACACAGCTCATTTCTTTGTCAACAAATAGCCCCAGGACAGCAAAAACCATCTTACCATCTAGCTAAGTACTGTCTATGACAGTAATGTCACAACTTCCAAAGGCTCTAACAAAATCAGCAAGCACCTTGTTATCATGATTCTTTGTATAATAAAATAGCATGCTGTTACAATTGACAGGCTGTTACAGCTCTGCCAAATAGAAGCAGACGTGACAGGTAAGCTTTCCAATTAAAAAAAAAATAATATATTATGTGCAATGTACTTTGACTACGTATTTGCCACTATGAAGTGTTAAATAGCACAGAGACAAGTCCCACAATGTTGGTCTCTCGAGGGGCAAGTCAGTTTTAAGAACTGATGCTAAACAGGTCACTGGGAGCAAACTTTCATCAGCTTTAATTACTCCCATCACACAAAACCTTGAAACAATCTCAAGATTGAATATTTGTTCACCTACTAAAAGAGTAACTCAAAAATCACGAACAATGTCACCTTGTGGTGACACCTGTTATAAAAAAGTATTACTATGAAAAGACAGAATCCCATGTTCCATTTTAGTACCTTTAAGCTTCTCTAACCTATGTCTCAGTGAAAAGAAAACAATTATGGAAAATAAGTTGAGTGTTGCAAACCCTTATGTCACTACCTGATCTCTAATGTCACAAAGATTTGCAAAGACATTTCCAAAAGTCTCAAATGATAGTGTTCCCTCTGTGCTTGTCCAGCACAATAAACAGTAAAACATGTTTTAATATCCCACTCCAGCAATGGCAGATAGTGACAAAACTGTCCAGTCTGTGACAGACAGGACAAATCCCTATTCACTGATCTTAATACCCTTAATTGGCTATGCTTCTTGAAGCAGTAACACAAGCTGTGCACATGAGCTGACAATCAGCTAACTTGAAGCATTCTTTCTAAGAAGTATATTATTAAATCAACTAATAAAATTCATTGCCAATTACTCAGAGAGCTATGCATCACCTATTTAAAAAGGCCTTAAAGTAACATAATCTAGCCACCTGTTACCACACAGAGGAATATCTACATTTAGGAATATCCACATTAAGTCAGACTTTGGAGGGGGAAAAAAAAACCTGTTGATGTACTTTGCTTACCCTTTAAACTGTTCTTTCTTTGTGCTTTTAAAACAAACAAAAAACCCCAACATACTTCTCCCTCCAATGAGTACATGCCAATAGTCTCAATTTTTAAAAATAATTTTCTATTGCATCCCCCACAATCCCAGAAAATAGTATCAGCCAGGAGAATTCACACCAGTCGCCTGACAAAGGTCTTTGACAAGCCATGAAGGATTCCGTTAAGTACATAAAATAAAAACTTGATCTCTACACAACAGGTACATGCTTTGATATGAATAGTCTTAGAATTGGAACCTTTAAAAAGTAGACAACAATAACCATAAATGAAAATATATCTTTATCTTTCTCAAGAAAAAGACTTAGGAGAATTTATGTGTGAAGAGCCTGAATAGGGAATACAAAGGTAAAACTACAGAAAGTAGTATCTGAGTATAGAAGGTATCTGAGTAGACTTACAGAATTTCACTTTCTTGCTAGAGTAGTTTGAGGTTTTTTCTTTAGGTGCAATTACCATTTTATCGACATCTCTCTTCATAATCATAGGAAATATTTCAAAATATAGTACAGCCATAAAATCAATCACATTCCAGGATATAACACAGACTTCCCTCGATTCAATTCGATGTTCTTTAACTCCCAAAGCATACTTAAATTCTTTGTCTATAAATAACAAGAAAAACTGAGATTTCAGGAGTACTCACCACTGTCTTCAACCAAAAAATGAAAAATGTCACTGGTGGCATTGTCACTCCCTCGTAAAACATAGCATATCTTCATATCATCAATATCAGCTGGAAAGAGGAAAAATAGACTTTATTTTAAATTATGAAGATAGGAAACTGTTTTTAGAAACATCTGACATGTATTAAATAGTTTAGCTTCAACAAGAGGGAGGTCAAGGTCCCACAGCAGAATGAGGAATTTCAGTATTAACAGTGTTGAAGTTTTACAGATATCATTCTTTCTCTCTCCCTTTACTTCCTCCTCCCCAGGGCTCTCTTTCTTTTAAGCTGAATTTACAAAAATAACTGAAATTAAATTCAAAAACATGGGCTTGACAGTCAGAGCTACTTCATATTTTTAGTGATTCCTTTTCTTAAACAGAGGTGTATCTCCACAAGGATTCTGTCATTCTTCAACCTGCAAAGTACTGTAGAGGACAGTTACAGTGATTGTTTTAAAAACTCAAATAGATGCAATTAAATTAAACAGGAATTACTTCAGTAAGGAAAAAACCTGATGTAGAATTTTGAACCATCAGTTACCATAAAGTATGTAAAAGATAAACAAACATTTGTCAATATTGGTTTTATTCTGGTTTCCTTGAGTAGTGATGAGAAACATGTATATACATAAAAACTGATTTTTGTCACTTTCTTTGAAGGACTGCTGTTGGTAAAAACCCAAGTCTGATACTTTTTTCAAGAAAATGTTAGAAATTAATCACATTAAAGTGGAGCTGAAGTACCACCCGAGTTCTCCTCTGATGTTAGAGTAGATGCATGAGTAAAAAAAACCCAAAAGCACTTTTGTTAGAGCTTCACAAAATCTTCAGTTCCAAAAGTAACCAGATATCTTTGAGCGCAAACAAGCTAAGAGCATTATTGGCAAATATACATAACTGAAGAATCTCTTCCAAAAATGTTTGAAAGTTAAAGATCAAAAATTCATGGAGCTAAAGAGGATGCAAACAAACACTTCTTCATGCCAGTGGAGCATATAAATCTTTCATCCAGCAAACATACAAGTACTCAGCTCTGCTTATAAGGGTAGCTTTATGAAAATCCATGGTTCCAGCATACATAAAGATAAGCACCTGAACTGGTGTTTACAGGACCAGGACCACCTCATAAGAAAAAAAGGCCACTTGCCATCTAAGGATCTTAATTTTGTCAAAATAATTGCAAATAATTAACTGTTTTCCAACATTTTTGGAGTCACTTGAGGAAGTCTGTGCTCTCCTTCCATAGCTGATTAGGTTGTGCTAGCTATAACAAAACTTGCCTAGTTATAAGCACAATTCATAATCGTGTAACTACAGTGCCTGAAAAAATTAATTTTATACTGGAATTCTGCAACAATTTTCTATTTCAAAAAATATCATTATCCCCCCTAGCACAAAGTTGTGTTCTAAGCAATTGTTCTGCCCTCTCTTTCAGCTACAGGCATCTGAAAAACCAGGCTGTTTCTGCTGCTTGCACACAATGAATCTTGTTACCCCATTTAAAGTGGTCAGGCTCCTGTTCCTACAACCACAGGAACAAATCCAAGAAATGAGAGTTTGAGTACGGACTACACAAACTAGCAAGCAGCTTTCAAAATTTTTGCATGACACCCTGAAGAGCTTCATTTGACTTCAAAGCTGTCCCTGTTTTGAGTAAAGATAGGATCAAATGACCTTGAGAAGTCCCTTCCAACATAAACTGGAAGACTCTAATGAATTTTTACAAGCCCCATAAGAACCCACATATGTTGATGAAACTGGAACTATTCAGCATTTTGAAAGAGGTAGCACATAAGAGGATAAGAGGTGTAAAGAGAGGAGATCAAAACAGAAAAAAAAAGCATGTAATAACAGGTCCAATAGTCAATGCAGAGGCTTCCTAAAGTCCTTTGCAAAATCTGCACTTACACTGGGATCATAACAAATATGACAAAAGAGGGTCTTGTTTATTTCTGCCCTGAACATTAGACAATTATCTGTCTCAGTGTAGCATAAGCATGACCGTCTCAAAGGCCAATATTATTGAAGAAATGTGTATTTCTTAAAAACACTCTTCAATCCAACACAAAATAAGAGTGCTTGTGCTGTGTGTGAAACTGAAGATACACCACTTTCTGGGGATTCTCACTAGCTTTAAAACCAACCTTTCATAAGGGTTGCTTCTTACTCAGCTTGGGCAGCCCCAGGATAATAAGACAGCCTTCAGGCCATATGGTTGGACAGCCAATTCAAAGACAAGTAGCAACTTCATTTTGGTCATCAGACAAATGTATGCCTGGCCACATGGCACAGGAGGAAATGGAATATGTACTTCTTCTAAGTGCTACACATCCTCAAAAAAAAAAAAAAAAAAAAAAAGGGATATCCCTGTTCCTCTGCTTTCAAAGAACACCTGTTCAATAACTACACATTCTTCAGTGTAAGAGAAAACCCACTAAAATAAGTAATAATCTGTTTATTTTCTCACTCCCTTTCTCTTTGTTTCTCACTTATTCTGACAACACTCTCAATATTACTTGCAGTTCACTACTGAAGCCTTACATTTAAGGAACTGTGGTGGCCCCCAAAGCTTGGACAGTTTGGTCTCTCTCATCCTCTTTCTTGCACTAGCACTGCAAAACTTAAGACACTTCAGCCATTGCAAAGTTCATCAGGCTTATTTGAAAGGTTTGGTATATCTGACAAGAACATTGCTACAGCCAAGACTGTAACATGGATATGTACCAGTATGGGCTCTGTGAAATGAAACACAGCCAACAGGAAGTGCTCATCTCAAGCCTTTCCACCTACAGGGCCCTGCCTAGTTGGGCCCATCTAACTCTGAGTGTCCATGCTGTTGGTGCTGTTTGCTCATTCCACAGCTGAAGAAGCTGCAAAAAAATCTAATTTCATTGTTACTTAACTAGCCATTAAGTAACATAGAAAATTCTCCAGAGAATAGCTAATGCTCCCATTTCAATTAAAGTTACTTCACAGCCTTGGGTTGAAGGTTTACTTCAGAATATATGACACATGTGGCTTTTGCCCTATTTATAACACCGAATGTTTTAGTTCCACGTAAAAAAGTGTAAGTATCACTAACATAATTTTAAATGTTTACATTACCTTTTAATTTACCACAAACACTTTGTGGTAAGGATTTGTGTAATTAAGGCAACAAATGCACTCATAGTATGTTATTTGCCATTGGTGGGGAAAGGATTTTGCTTTTACAGTTAGATGTGCTCAGACTGTACAGCAACCGATACCCTGGCCATTAGTTAATAATAGCTTGGCCACTCCCATAGCATTTTCTAAATAAAACTGGTTAAAGAAAGCACTGTCTCTTAAGATGTACAGCCCAATTCTGTTATCCAAACTTTTATCACTGTGACTGACAGAAAGCGCAAATCACAGTTATTTCGACTTATCTCTCCAAAGAAATTAAGGTTCTTTAATCAGTGTTTACCCCACAGACCACATTTCCTGTTTAAAGCTGACACAGATGTAATAAAAAAAAGCAGATGTAAAAAATTATGAAGTCATTTTAAATAAGCTTTTTGTTGGAACATTTCTCCCATCAATTATATAGCGTTTAGCATGAAAAATAATGTTTTCAGTGATCTAAAGAAAGCACATGAGATATTGTAATACCTTGTGTGAACTGGCTGATGCTATGGTTGCCTTTTCCCAGGTGAATCAGGAAGCCATGGCGTGGACCCTCTGTGATTCTGATCTTAAGAGTGACATGTAAACTGTCCCTGTCTTCCACTTTCAGCACTTTGTTGGTAATCAGAAACCCGATGTGACCTGTGGCCAGAACACGGAGAGTCTGAGCACCCTTATTTATTACAACTTGAGGTACACTGTTGTCCACAGCCATTATTCGAATCTTCATAGTCTGAGGCTTCCTTGTTTCAAACACAGTATTGGGGAAAACATAGAAATCAGTATGAGTGCCATCTGTAACAGTGAAAGAGAAACTGTCCTCAAGTGATTCCGAGCCATCATGTTTGTAGCTGATTAGATTTTCATTTAGATCTTGTTTAGTGAAGGTGGTGACTGGTTTGGAGTTATTGAACATGATCTGGCCATGAACTGGTATTTGAGTGATGACAAATTTTAGCAGTGCATCAGGTGTATCTCTGTCTTCTGCAGTCAGTTCAAATGGGGTTATCAGTTTGTATTCATTTTCACTCACCACCAGGTTATGGATTGTGACAACGGGTTTCTTATTGTCTACATCACTGATAGAAATTCTGAAAGTACGAAACACAGGGTTATAGCCATCAGTCACCTCAAACTCAAAGCTGTCCATTTTCACCTCGTCTTCTGAAGTATGAATGTAATAGACTTTATTGCCTGCTAACAGGAGTTGAGTGAAAGTGGAGATGGGCACCCCAGGCTGATCTGTGCATTCAAGATGACCACGAACAGGTGGTCTGGTAATGGTGAAAACTAAGTTCTCATCTGGACTATTCAGGTCACTGGTACTCAGCAAATCAGTTGTAAGGGTTACCTTCCCTCCTTCCCTCAGAGAAACTCCTTTGCTGATGACATCTGGGAAGACAATATCAATGCTGCCTATTGTCACATAAAAGTAGCGGTCAATGAGAGGATTTATTCCATCTGTCACATCAAACTTGATAAGATCACGAACTCCTTGTTGGCCAAAATGCACATATCTAATCAAATTTCTATCCACTTCATCTTGGGTGAAGTTCATTCCCCGGGTGATATTTTCAACTACACCTGAAGGCTTTATTCTCTGTAAGAGCCCTTGTCCTGGCCCGTAAGTTATAATGTATGCCAAGGTTTTGTCTTCAGAATCAAGATCAGTAGCCTTCAATATTCTGTTATTAATAGTTCTAGTTTCCCCTATTTCAATCTCCAAACCATCATTGATGGCCATTCTGGGCGTCTCATCATCTACTGGAATAACCATGATGGGTACCATTTTCCTAACGGTGTGTTTACCATCTGAGAGTTGCACCTCAAAACTGTCCGCCCTGGTCTCAGAGTCATCATGCTCGTAGAGAATGTTGGAGCTCTCTGTTATCTGATCCAAGGTGAAGCTCTCCACTAGGACAGTTCCATTGACCAGCTGGTTCACAATGTGGCCGTGCCTGGGAAGCCTGGTGATTGTGAACGTTAACTCATCAGCAGGGACATCCGCATCAACTGCACTGAGGATAGGTGTATCGATCACCAGGCTCATGCCTTCCATCACAACAAACTCTCGCAGGAAGATTTCAGGCTCTTCGTCATTGATTGGAACAACAAAAATGGGGAAGAAGTGCCTCTGGGAAAAGTTTATGCCATCAGAACAGCGCAAAGCAAATCTGTCTTCAACAGGCTCTACACCCTTATGTATACTCTGGACATAAAAAATGTGCCCTTGACGGAGGTCTTTCAAGGTAAAAGCACTTATAGCTACACCTGCCCTGGATTTTTCAGATCCAGGGGCAGGAGAGATGTTCTCTACATACCCAGATGTGGGCTGAGCAACAATTGTGCATAGTATATCATCACTAGGAGTATCCACATCTTCAGCCCTGAAGTGAGCAAGAGTAATGACCCGTTTGTCGCCTTCCGTCACCATGAACTGCTCCCCCACAAAAATTTCTGGAGCTTGACTGTCAACAGGAAGAATGGTCACCAAAACTGAAACTCCTTGAACAACATGGCCCCTGACACGCCACTTCTCAGAGAGGTCAGACAAGGTAAGGTTGAAAGCATCCTCTTTGGGCAGAAGGCCTATTTCGCCCCCAGTGTGAGCATATACCACAGCACCATCCAGCAGATCTCTCTGGGAAAATCTCTCTGCAGGCACCCCTTGAACCAAGATGCTCCCATGCTGAGGAGGATCCTCTACAATGAAGGTCAACATAAAGTCATCTGTGTCCTCATCCGTGCCCTGAATGACATTAGCAGTGATTTCAGCAGCACCATTCTCCAGCACATCGAGGTAGGAACCAAGAGTGCCTGGGGGCAATCGTAGCGTAGGAACCTCATCATCAACTGGGTGCACACTCATTTTCAGTGTGATGGGCACAAAATGAACCCCATCACTCACATCAAGCCTGCAGGTATCACTGCTGGTCTCAGCTCCACTGTGCACATACACCACCCTGCCTTGTCTGATATCTTCCAGGCCAAAGATACCTCCTGGAACCAGACTGTACCCAGAGAGCTGCAACTGGCCATACCGAGGAGCCTGGGTCAGGATAAATCTGAGATGGGCAAGTTCAGTGTCTGTGTCACTGGCATCCAGCTCAGCTGGACTAAGGACATGGCTGCCTCCCTCAGGCAAAGTGAAGCCAGTATTAGTGATTTCGGGAGGTTGGTTATCCACAGGCTGCAGGTAGATGGTGAAAGTCCCTTTGGCTGCATTGCCAGCTGCATCTTGCACTTGATACTGGAACTGAATCAAATGAGGAGCCACCCCCAGCTCCTCCTGTGGGGGACGGTACGAGATCTTGTGATGGTTGATCTGGGCTTGGGTGAAATGTGTAACTTCCACAGAGTGATCCTCAGTCAGCACGAGGGATCCAAGGCGCGCTCCGTAAGCCTCGGGAGGGTGGTTGGAGTCAGTGTCAGTGGGGGGCTGGATTACTGTGTAGCGAAGTTCACGGTCCCCTGAGTCCTGGTCTGTGTAACACAAGTGCTTCCTGCGCAGGGGGGTCACCTGCTGCTCTGCAACAATTAAATGCAGGCTGCTGCTGCTATGGAGCTCTGGGGCTAATCTGTCTACAGGATGTACTCTGATCACAAAAGTCTGTGGTCCAGAGCGGTTGGGGGGGTCATTGTCATCCTGGACTCTAAAGATGAACTGGTCCAACACAACCCCAGGGCCAGGGCTATGAGCCCCAAAGTGGTGGTAAAAGAGACGCCCTTCCACAATGTCCTGTTGCAGCCACTCTCTCACCGGCTTCTCATAGATGAGGGAACTCCCTGCTACACCTGGCACCTTCCTCCAAGAAAAGCCATCCTCTTCTTCCTCCTCTTCCCAGCCAGGAGGTGGCTGTGCCTGACGGAGCAGGAGCTGCCCAGCCGTGGGGCCAGACTCCACTGTGAAGAGCAGGATGGCATCCTGCGAGTCAATGTCTGTGGCACTAAGAGCACGGGTGGTGATGGGCACTGTTTCACCCTCAGCCATGGCAAGCCCTGTGTTAGCATTAAGTAGGGGTGGCTGGTCATCAGTGGGCACCAGGGTAATGGGGAAAAGGAACTCAACGCGGTGGCGAGAGCCACCATCTTCCAGCCGCAGCACAAGGTTGTCACTGAGTGGAGACTCGCTGCCGTCGTGCTGGTAAATGACTCGGCCTGCTGCCAGCTCAGCCACTGTAAAGTGTTTACGAGGGGCAGCAGGTCCTGGTGTGTCCTCCAGGAGAGTGAGGTGGCCATGCCTCAGCCCTGCCACCACACTCACCCGCACCTGCTCAAGGTCATCCTCATCACTGACCACCAGGTTGGGGCTGGGACCTGGGCCCGACAGAGGCCTTGACTGTCCCTCATAGAGCACGAGACCAGTGTTGCGGGTCACCACGGGTGCCAGGGTGTTCATGGGCTTCACCACAATCACGAAGGCAAAGGGCTCTGAGGCAGCACCCTCTGGGTCCAACACTTCCAGTTCAAGCTCAAAGAGCCTCTCGCGATCAGAGTCCTCCATGGGTGGCTGATAGGCAATGCGCAGCTCCCGCACATCCCGCTGGCTGAAAGAGGTGACAGGCAAGCTCCGGTCGTCTGTACTGACCATATGGCCTTGGCCAGGACCAAAGGGAGAGGTGATGTTGAAGAGCAGCAGATCGGGCGGCGACTCCGCATCCTCAGCTGACAGCATGTCAGGCGTGAGGGCGGTGAGCACAAACTGGTCCACCTCCATCATCAGCATAGCCAAGAAGCTGGGTTTGGGGGCCACGTTCTCACTCCCGGCGCGGATCCGCACCAGCACCTGGAAGTACTCTCGCTTCAGCAGTGCCCCGCCGCCCGCCGCCTCCCGCAGCTCGGCCACCAGCGGCACCAGGTCGCGGTTCGGGGAGCCGCCGGCGGCCGTGTGCCGGTAGCGCAGCCCCAGGCGCAGGAACTCCTCGCAGTCCCACATCACGGACGGCATCGGGCCGCCCCCCGCCGCTTCCCCGCCCCCGCCCGTCGCCGCCGGCGGGTAGTTGAGGATCTCTCCGTAGCGGGGCAGCCCGGCCAGCAGCGGCAGCAGCCCCACCCGGCAGCGCTGCCGGCCCGGCTCGAAGGCGAACTCCAGGCTGCGGGCGTCCAGCGGGTTGCTGGTGCCCCGCAGGCGCTCCACGGTGAGGGGCAGGTTGCGGGTGACGATCTCCAGCTGGGTGAAGAGCACCTCCACCTCCAGCACCAGGGGCAGCACCAGGGCGCGGCTGGGCGAGTCGTAGCGCAGCTGCAGGCGGACGCGGTCCCGGGCGGGGCTGCGACCGCCCAGGTGCGAATACTGCACCTCGCGGGCTCCGAAATCGCAGGGGAAGCGCCGGGGGCTCAGGCGGCCGGGGCGCTGCCACAGCGGGTCCTCGTCCAGCACGGTGAGGTGGCAGCGGTCACCCGGCTGCACCTGCAGCACCAGGTCCCGCGCGGGGTCCAGCCAGGCGGAGCGGCCCAGGGGCACCCGCAGCCCGCGGTTGGCCACCACCACGGGGTCCGCCTCCGGCGACCACGGCGAGGAGACCGCGGCGCTGCTGCCTGGCGGTGGCTCCGCCGCGCCAGCCCAGGCACAGCCGGCCAGCAGCAGCAGCAAGCCGGCCAACAGCCGCTGCGGCCCGGCGGGGAGAGGCTGCATCGTCCTTGCCGGCGGAGAGAAGCGTCGGGAACCTCCGGCAGCGGCCGAATCGCGGCCCCAGTCCTGCCGCCGGCGCGGCGCCGCTCACTCCGCGCACACGTTGCGCTCTGAGCGCGCCGCGCTCCGCTCCGGAGGGGAGCCCCGCGGCCCGGCAAGCCCCGCCCCGCGCCTCCGAGCAGCCAATGGGCACCGGCGGGGGGAGAAGCCGCCATGCACGATTGGGCAGAGCTGCGTGCCAATCATGCAAGTTACGAGAGGGGCAGGGCTCTCCCTCCCTCCCTCCTTCCCGCGGCCGCCCAACAGGTTGCGGAGGAGAAGGCGTCCGGAGAGCGGCGGGATGAGCCCCGGCGGTGCGGGAGCGGGGAGGTAGTGGCGCGGATTGCTCTGCTGGCGCCAGCCGCCGCGGGAAGGCAGCCCTCCAGTCGGAGGGAGGGTGGCGCGGCTTTCCCGGAGCGAAGGAGCGCACCTCTGCCAGCCCCGGGAGCGGCGGGAGCGCACCACCGCCCCCTGCGCTGATCTTCCCCGCTCCCGCCTGGCCCCCGGGGGCACAACTAAAGCCGGGCTGTTCCCGGCTCGCCGCTGGGCTGTGCTCGGGGTTTCCCTCCCCACGGGGTTCCAGCGGCGGCAGGAGCGGGGCTGCCCGAGAGCCGCTGTCCGGATGACGGGGAACGGGGCAGGGAGGGCGACAAAAGTGCCCGAAGGAGAACGGGACGGGTTACAGAAGGGCAAGCGGCCCGGGAATGCGGCGGAGCTGCCTGTCGGCACCGCGGCTCTGTGCGCCGCAAAGAATTTTGGATAAAGATCTCGGGCGCACAGCGCATCAGTTGGCACCAGTTAGTGCCCGGTGTCACTCCTGGGAAGCGGCGAGTCGCAGCAGCGGGGCAGTGAAAGCCTCACGGTACCTCTGCCACCTTGTGCCTGCAGATAAAAGCACATTAACGAGAGCCCGAACTTGGAGGTCGTTGCCTTTTAACATTCCCGATAGCAGGCTCTGAGTTTCGATTCTGCGTGTCTCACAGTTGCTGAGATTCTTTATTGCTAATGAAATGGGATCCGCACGCTGTTTTCTAATAAAGCGAAAAGCACGACAAAGAGACAGATTCAAAGACAGCACAAGGCTGTTTCGACATTTGTGTAATTTTTTTTATTCCTTCTTTTAAAATGGTCTCTTAAAGTATCCTTCAGTGGTGGAGCAACGTCATCTTGCTTTCTGTATGGCAAAACTCGAGTCTGGAATTTGAATTTTTCAGTGTGGGCACAGCTACATTCACATTTAAGTATTCTTTCTAATAAATAATTCAGCTTGGTTTGGGGTGAGGGGGACATCCATAGACATCCACATTAAGTTATACAATACTGGATTATTGTAATTTGTGATATATTTTTATATTCTATTACTGGCATACCTGTGGAATACTGCTGGAAGCTATTTTATTAAATAAACCTATGCAATAGACTTGTGGACTTGGATGCTGCTGCAGGGGGTAGTAGTTCTGGTAGTTAGATATCTACCAAGTTAAGCCATACTAATGCCATTTGTCTACCCCTCTGAGACATTCACCCTGGATTTCAGCAATGAATGTCTTATTTGTAAGATTCAAAATGAAGATATTTCAACTGAGTCCCAGGCATCAATGACCAAGACATTCAATATTCAAAACATTAATTGTTTTTGAGATATTTTGCTGCTTCTGAAAAAAAAAAAAAAAGGATGGAGTTGCCCCATATCTTACACTGAAATTTCTTATTTTCCCTGGATATAGGCTCTGGTTCTTTGACCTCTGTTATCTCCATCACCAAGTAGTAAATCTCCATGTACAAACAGCAGAAGTCCTCTTTATTTTTAAGAGTTGCTGTCTTGTCAAACAAGTCAGTGAGCTCTTGTGCCACAGTCCAAGTACAAAGTGCAAGACTTGCTTTATTTGTTCTCCTTTTCACAGGACAACATAAACAAAAATTCCAGATTATAGAATTGATGAGAATTTTGAAAGTATTTTCCTTGGCTTGTGCTAACACTTGTGTTGAAATTGTACCTGAAGAAAATTCATCTTGGCTAAGTTTTGATCTAATAACACAGATGTAAATTCACTGTTTTCCTACCAATTGTCCCTGAAGTTAGTGTGGCAAATCAGAACTGGGCCCAAGAACAAGTCCATTGATCTTTTAAAATAAAATTTTAGTGAGTAAATTAACTGTTATTTGACCAGAGGGAAAAAATATACATATCTTTGCATGAAAACTTGCAGTTTTGCTATATTATTAAGCTTTATTTCCAAATCTAAATAGAAACAGAAAAAATTAGGAGACAGAAGACCTCCTCATTTAACACAGCATTAATAAATAAATATTTTAAGACATTTGTGTATTTAAAAAAGTGTGCAAATATATTGTTGCTTTAAATGCAACCCTTCCTAAGGGCATCTGGCTTCTGCTTTTGATGATGCATCACAAATGTATATTCCTTACTTGAAACCTAAACAACTCACAATCCTTTGTAAAACAAACAGAAGTTTACTGCTCTCCAAGTCTTTATTCAAATGTATAGTTATCAAAGACTGCCCTCTGTTGATAAGGCATAATCTTAATTTCTAAATAGTAGCGATACCTGATTTTTGTTACGATAATTACTTTTTGTAGCTGTTCTGTACTAAACAATGTAAACAATTCCAGATACACTCTTCAAATAAGTTAGTAAAAAATAATTTTGGTTCCTAAATACTGGTAAAGGAGGAAAAAATGTGGCATACAAATGTCAGTGTTTTGAATACTTTCCAACAATGTGAGTATTTCATAACTTTCAAGTGCAAAAATATTTGCGAAAGTGTATTTACTATCTTGCTAAGGAAATTAGGAGGGCAGGGGAAGAGAATGGAAACAGCAAGGGGGATTCATGGGAGTATTTGGATACTTAATTGGTTGTGTAAGTAATTTTGCTATTACAATTCAACTCTGAAGGCCATGTAGAAGCAAGGTGTGCAGTATCTACTGTGCCTCAGAGCAAATGTCCATAATTCACAGTATGACAAGTAATTTGGTGTTCAAAGATCAAATTAGTCTGCTGAAACATAGTAAGAATTTGAAAATTTTATGACAGCCAGATGTGAGAGTTTCAGTTGCCTGTGTGTTGCTGTACTTTACCAACAACCTTTCTGTTGTTGCTTGTATATTCTTTTTGTTCTCTTATTTCATTAATGAATTACTACACAAGTGGCTATTTATAAATTTTCATACATGGAGTTTTGCCTGGGTTTATGCAAGAGTGTTGCTAAGCTGTAACTTTCAGTCATCCTTTTCCTGCCAGGTATCTCTAGAGGCAGAGAACTGCCTAAAAAGTCCTCCCTGAAATGTCTTCTTTACCTTCACATTCTGTAAATGAGGCATTGTCTTGAACCTGTTCTCCACTTTTTTCATATCTTCTGTTTCAATCCAAATATCTGTTGCCGTGCAGTAGAGATATTTGTGAAAAGTCCAGCACCACTTAATGTGGCATCCACAGTTAATTTCCCATTGCCTTGTGGTATGAACAAATGAAACTGGTTTCTGTCAGAATAAGTTGCATTCCTTCACTAGTGGAACTTACACAGTCTGTTCTCAAAATTGTTTTGGTTTGATGCTGGGATGACTATTGTGCTGGTTTGTACATTTCATGTACTTACAGTAAATGTGACCACATGGCCTAAACAACACTGACTCCAAAACCCAATCCAAATTCACATCCAGCTTTCTAAAGTTCTTCTTAGATTTTTGTCATATTAGCTTATGATGTTTCTTCTGCTGCTGTCCCAGTAATTGCTTTCACCTGTCTGGCACTGGTGCTCTGCCCACCTGTCCTGGGCACCCTCCACATTTCTCTTTTTACTTCAGCCTTGGCTCTTTGGAAACCTACTTTTCAAGTCAACCTTCTTCCAGCTCCTTCCCACTTTAGATCTCATCAGAAGCAATGTGTTTTGCTTTATGCTTTTTACCTATGCCTTTTGATCACTCTTGCTCTTTTTGTTTCAAAGCCAAAATACCACTTCTTGATCTATTAACAAAGGGAAAAGACTTAGTAATTTACTAGACTAAATAAGTTGTTCCATCAAGCTTTTTTACCTATAGTTTGTCTTCTGTTTGCACTCTGAAGTTTTTTTACTGTGATTGTGGAATGTATGACATTCTTTTTAAACGTACACTGACACATATATGGATGTTCTTTGATGTGTAATGAAGGCAAGAAAAAAGACACTATAAGCAACATAGCTGCTCCAAAAAATATTTAAAGACCGTAAGACCTAGAGTCTCTCTAGATTGCTCTTGGTTAAAATTGGTGAGGGGTTGGAAATGTTGACAGGAAGTGACCGAGTACTGTCACCAGTGACAATTACAATCTCAATGTACAGTCCAGAATAGGTACTTTTTTTGTGGTTATGTATAGTGTTAGTTATATTTATATAAATTATAATTATAACTGAAATTGTGTTATCAACAAGGAATTATTGGCAAAACATTTCATTCTAGCACAGATGTTAAATGAAGTTGAGGTGAAACTTTTTGGATTACAAACTGACTACAGTTTAATATCTTTGTTGATGGCAATATTCAGTTCAGTGTTAAGTTTATGAATTTAGATTTACCCCCTTATAATAAGCAAGGAAAGACTTGTAGGTAAAAGTAATACTCTTTAATGGATTTAACAGAAGTTGCTATGCAAAAAAATAGAAAAGCCTTTGACCGCATAAGCCTGTTTTGTCTTCTGGCCTGCCCTAGAAACAGAGCATTAGGAATTTTTTCCCAAAATTAATTTTTTATAGTAAATTCGTGAAGTAGTTTGAAAGAGAAGTCTGGCACTTCCTGTAGAATGAAGCTGTGCATGCTGAAATTTAGTTCAGAAAATTATCTTCCTCCATCATGGGTTCCTATGGTTAATAATTTTGTGTATGTTTCATGTTTAGCTGAAAGATCAATGGTGAGGGGAGACTGTATTGTACCAAGTGCTCACATCATGTTAAGGTTTTCTTTAGAGTAGTGGTCTCAGTGGTTGTGAGGCTTTTATAGCATAAGCATGATATGTTATCAAAACAATTGCAGCAATACCTAGATGAGTGTTGCTATCTTTCACATCTATTTTGGTTGTCTGCTGTTTTTATGGAAGGAGGTGTATTTGTCTGTGGGTGAGTTAATTGATGAAAGTAGTGCAGTGATTCTGCAGCTGACAGAGGATTGTATTTAGTAAAAATATTTAGAATTATTTCAATTTATGTGAGCCAAGATGTTGATTTTTGCCTATTAATAGAACTCTTTTCTATCAACTAAATATTTTTTATATACACCTATACTATAAACATGACATACTCCACATTTGATATAGTATGCAGTCATATTCCATGACTAAGACTGTTAAACTAGGTCCAGAAATTCAGTCAAACAAGCTGTCAGGTATCCCCAAATTCAATGCTTTTAATAATTCAGGATGCTATGGTATTTGTTATGAAATGTAACAAAACTCTTTTGAAGAATGATCCTGCCACCTCTGAGTTGACCTTGGATAACTATTAAAATTGCATATCAAAGGCAGAAGAAATTGCAGTTTAATCACTTAAGATTCCCTTCACCGTAATTTTTTCTATCCCGCGTTATAAAATAAATTTTACCTAATCTTTGTAGCTTTGGTTGTCATAACAAAAGCACCCCACACAGGCAGTTTCACTGTATTATAATTCAAACAGTATCACTGCCATATATACATTTTCCTGTGACTATAAACTACTGCTCTTTATGTTAGACAGCCACAGGCTGGAAAGTAAATGAGAACTAAGCCTTAAGATGGTGAAGAGGACAAGAACCAGCATCCCCCCTCCCTCTTCATGTCCAGGTGGTGATATCAACCACTTACTGCATTTCCTTTCTCCATTGAGATTTCCCTAAATTAGCCAATGTTAACTTTACTCCCATTTTACACGCAACTGGAATAAATACATCTTAAACTTTTGGATCTGATACTGTGGCTTCCATTCAAATAAGCCTCATATTGTCTTCAGTGAGTTTTGTCAAGGTAAGAATCCCACTCAGTTTAAAATACGATAGGTGAGGATTTTATTAAAGTGCAAGTCATATGGATGTAGGTGTCTGTTCACCTGGATACCTATTAAAAATTGGCATTTTGTGATGTTGCAAGCTGATTTCAGACTTTTCTGTAGAATTGTTTCAAACCAGTTCTCCAGGACTTTCAAATGAACCATCAATTTGTGTCAACATTTGCTATGAAATAGGAGCTATTCTGGAGCAACAGCCATTGAACCAGGAGATTAAAGTGATTTTTGCCTTGCTAGGATAGCAGGTGTTCATCACAGAAAAAATATTGGTTAGCCACTAAGAATCCCAATTGCAGGTTACGTTGCATTTTAGAGGGAAGATTTTTGAAGGCGTGGATAAGTACCTATTGCCTAACTTCAAGCAACATAGACATTAACTGGAAGCCAAAGAATAGCCAGGATTTGTGTTTGGAGAAGGATATTTGCAGCACCACTGAGGTACAGGTCTCTCAGATAAAATGCTCACCCCAGAGCTGGGAACATGCAGCTGGCTGCCCTTAAGCAGAACCCTAACAACCCAAAAACTTGGGCACAGCAGTTTCAGATCTCCCATCTCAATTACATGTGTGTTGCGTGTGAGAGGCAGAATATGGCTCCCTAAGCTGAATGATCCTTTGGTACATGCCCTTTCTAAACTGAAATTTTGTAGTAAAATCAGTTTTAGTATTTTAGTAAGGAGACAGTCTTGCAAATGTACCTTGAATAAGTATATATGAGATGTGTCATTCGCCACCTCTTTGGACATAGAAAGATTGCATTCAGGCCATTTTGGATGTCTGACTTTAGACCTTGCACCTCACTTCCTCTATTGATAGTATGTTGAACCAGGATCTATCAACCCCCTGATAGGAAGAGATTTGAATCACTTATTGCTGTGTTTATAATAGAAATTAAGAAATTTTGACAGCTGTCAGACACAACTCCTCCTTTAATAAATGAAGTGAGGTGGGGGATAGAGGTATCTCATCCTGTGAAAGGTGCTTAAAAAGTGCTCATTTCTTTCCATCCCTTCTATGGAAACTTTATGCTTCTGGTTTAGACTAGGTGCTTAAATCCTAAACTTGCAAAATTAAATGTGAAAAAGGCCACTCCACACTGAGAGATTCAGAAGCTTTAAGCCTGTTGCCTCCAGGACGCCCATTTTTAAATTATTTTAAAAAATATATTTTTGGATGCACTTCTAGAAGTTCTGCCACTTCATCTGTACTCATATTCCTGGAGAAGCCAAATCTGAAGTATCCTCAGGCTAGCTTCTGATGCAGCTCTCTTTAATGCTCTGATATGGAACGAAATCCAGAGCCCAGGTGTTTTAGCGTGTTCAAAGGTGCTGTGACCTTTTGAGATTTCTCACTGGTTTGTTTACAAGAAATCAAAAATTGTTAACTTTCAGTTTCAAAATACTACCCACCATTCTGATGTCTCTGTATGACACAACTTGGTAAACCAAATTAATCTGTGACAATTCCAATGGGAACATTATTTAGCCAAATGGTACAAAATAGAGAGAGCAAGTAGGATTTTGCAGTAAGAGTTTCTGGACATGCTTAATGACTGAACAGACAACAGCTTCCTTTGCTAGTTTTAAAACCAGTTAGCTGTGAAACTTTTTTTTTTTCCTTAAAAAAAAAAAAAGGCCCAATTAGCAAGCATGTACTCACCAAATAATGAGGGTCAGAGACCACCAGTATCTGACCCACCATAAACTTTTCTCTTGCTGCAACATGTAAACCTGCAGCTAAGCAGGTAAACCAAGAACTCCAGCAGGGGCTGTGCAACAGCACTGCCAATTGCCTTAGAAAGCTAAATAAGTATTTGCAGTAAGATAACCTTAGTATTTGCAGTGTTTAGGCTATTTCCAACCATATTCAGGGAAGTAAAATTGCCAGCTTTATTTGAAAAACTCTCAGCCGGAAGGTGAGGTGTATGTGGTTGGTACACATGCTAGATCCACTGTTCACAGAATATTTTTGAACTGCTTAGTCATCAGGCCTTTTACGCTCACTGAATCTCTACAAAGGGTGTCAGGACTTTATGGGAGACGTGTGCTTGACCTACAGCCCTGTGATTGCCCTGCACCCAAACAAGCACCTTTGTATCTTTGCACCATTGCCAGACATGGCAGTTTTCCCTGTTACTATTTAAGCCCTTGGTCTTCAGTATTGTGCACTTAGGCTTTAAGAAACTACTTTTTTTCCCCCCATCTGGTCTGTGCCTATTATGGATTAAACCCCACACTGAAGGTCCAAATCAGCACTTAACACATAATATATATCCATAGGAGAATTCTCCCTCCCCAGGGCTTTTCATCTATGAAAGCATTTGAATTAATCAAAATTCTCACAAAGCAAATTGCCATTTCTCTGTGCAGTATTCCAGGCCATGTATTTATGTAAAAAACTTAATCACTGTAATGTTATATCTTTCATAATATGAAAGGTTTAGATTTGCTTTTCTGCCCCTTACTGTACACTGGTGACAGGTCAGTAGTGAATACTACACAATGTTGCCCTGAGCAGTCAATCCTTGTTCACAATCATTTAAATGCCCCAGAAAATTTACATTGTTTTTTTGAATAAAATCTTTTGGACTTGTTGAAGTTAAATTTCTTCCATCACTATCACTTAAATTTCTCAAGTCTGTAACTGAGAATTTTCTTATATATCTGTTTATCTGTAAATACACCAGGACTTCTTAGTGATGAAGTTTTCAGCTGAGAAGTAAATGTTTCTTTCTCAGATCTTAAACCAGGCAGTCCAGAATATTGTAAAGCCACAGAAGCAATAACTGAAACAAATGGTCTGAAAGAAAATAGAAAAAAATATATATCTGCTGAAAAATATCCCAAAATATATACACAAACAACTGAATCCCTGCAGATCTCTCTCCAAAATAAAATGTCAGTGATCATAGACCATCCACTGTGATTTCATTGTTGTTACTGGGTTTATGTAAAATGTCTGAATAAGACAGTGAGTGGTTTGCCATAAAGATCTTGAGTCTTTATGGTCTGTTTGTTGTAAGGAAGAGGTAAATCAGCTGGTATGTACAAATAAACACTCCAGAAATACCGGAGGTTGATTTTAGATTTTTGACTGTCAAAGAGGACTTAAAATGTTCCTCCCAATTGCCTAAACTTCCAGCTGCAGAACAGTTTTGAGATCTGTGCTTCCCAGTGAAGCTAGACTAGCAGGGAAAAGAAAGGAAGGGGTGGTTACTCTCCCATCTAATGACTCCACTCCCTTACCTCAGCCCTGAAAATTAGACAAGATGCAGGAAAGAAAGAAGAAATATTCTTTGGAGCTTTTCTTGCTGTGTACTTCACAAAAACCATCAATCCCCTTCAAGTGAGTGCACTCCCCCAGGATAGCTGGGAATTTGGATGAATGGAAATGTCCCATTATACCTGACTTCAGATGCCTACAGTGAAGGTTCTTCTGTGCTCATCACTCTAAGCTCTTTTTTATCAGTGGAAAGAAAAGCTGCTTTAATTTGCAATTCATCCAATCTACCTTGGGTATCTACTTTAGCATAAGATGAATAATGCTCTGAAAGCATCCCTCTCTCCATTTACTACAAGAAAAGCCTGGGTGAGTAGGTCAGGTGCAGTGCAGGGATGAAAATAGACAGACACTTGTAAAAGAGCATCCTTTCTATCCTGAAAATGGGAACATTGGAGACATGAGACTGAATTGCCCCTTATCAGTGCTGAGCAACATACAACAGGGAACCTGGAATCATCGCTTATATCAGAGGTCTAATGTTTACACGTCTGTGGCTTTTAATATTTTCTCCTACATGCTACAAAGTAGCAATAATAGCACTTAATCTTTGATGAAACACACTGAAAGACAGTGCATTTCATGTTGTTTTTCCTTTTTTTTTTTTTTTTTTTTTTTTTTTTGCAGCACTCATGATTAGATGCTACACCATATCTGTATTTTTGTCCATTATTCAGCACAGCAGCACAATCTCCTATAAACTATATTTGATATGCAATGGGATAGTCTACTGTACCAACACATATCTTGTAATAAATACTTTTCCAAGACATGTATACATATGAATATTATGTGTATATGTACTTTGAATCAAGTTATAACTTGTTATATTTTGCAGGAATATTTCATAGGATAAAATGCTCAAAGGTAGACAGCCACAGGCACTTAAAGTGTTGCTTTTTTAATGTAAATATGCAGTAAAATTGCACTGTACTTTTTCTGAACACTTGAAATACAGTTTCTGACCTAGAGAACTTCATTAGTTTAAATATTATGTAAAACATTTACATAAATCTTTCTAAAGGATTAGATCTTTGTAGTAAAAAAAATCCTTTTTTTTTTTTTTTTTTATGTTATAACTTCTTTGGTAAGGATCTTATTTACAGAGCACTGAAGCTTAGAAACCGTGACGTAGATCTCTTCCCATGCCAGGTGATTTTGGGTGTGAGCTGACCTTGGGAGCACCCGATTCAAGGTCTGACAGCACTCCAAAGTATGGTTAAATTCATTGTTAAAATGGTGTTCGATCTGACATTGGTCCATCAGGAAACTTTCCCTATTTCTGAAACAACAGTTAAGTCAGTGCATTGTCATTCCTTTGATATATTCTGTAGAAATATCATCATATGGGTAGCTTACTGCCAGACATAACTCTGCTGGGTAGATTATCATGTACACCTGAAAATGAAGCTGGAATATTCAGAGGCCAAAGGCTGCAAGTGCTGTTCAGAAAAGACTGGTCAAGCCTTATCTAAGATAGTTGAGTTTTCTGCATCCATTTGAAAGTTGTGACATCTCTTTTTAAAATATTTTTTTAAATTTTACATATATAGTATATATTATATATATATATATATATATATATAATTTTTTTTTGAGGATGCAGTGATAATTTTGGGCTTGGATTCTGATCTAGGGCAGTCTTTAGAATCTCAGTTTCCACAGAAATAAATGAAGTTTAAGCTTGTGTATACATTCATGGATCCAGCCTTTCATCCTCATATTTTTCCAGTGCCTAACCTTGTGAAGAGCCCAGCAGCCTACTTATCAGGAAAGAATCAGAAAACTGTAGGAAAAAATAGGACTAAAAAGGATGTCAGGTGATCAAGTAGTCCACCTTCCTGCCTTAGGGTGGGATTAACTCAACCTAGACCGAATACCTATTTGTCTAATCCAACAAAGCAGATTGCCTGGGGAGGCCATGCAATCTCTGCTAGTCAATCATAAATAGAGACAGTGCAGATCAAAACCTCTCTGCCTCGGAGCCAGCGTGCACACATGGTGCACTCAAGGAAGGACAAGCTAAATCCCAGGAGATCTTTAATGATACAGTCTAAAGGCTGAGGTGTCAGTTAAACTCTCTGATGGGAACAGATCCACCTGACATGGCATAGGAGAAACTGCAGCAATTCAGGTTGCCTGTGCCAAAACATGTATTTCTACCATACAGTCTTAAAAAACATTAATTTACATAAAAGAAACAAAACCAAGACAAAAATAATGTTCTTTTCCATCACTCCCTTTTCAAATAGTCACTCCATCTGAAAATAAGGGTGTTAATGGAACATGCGCTGCTTTGGGAGTGGCTTCTTCTGTAAAGTTCGGGCTTTGTATGTGTCCATGAAGGATCAATGTTTTTCTCTAACACTTTGTGTTAGTAATTCTGTTATGATTTGTTTAAAGAGAATGCAATTTTATTATTATATTTTGTAGAAATGACAACGCTCTGCTAGAAGGCATCTTTGTTTCCCGCTGTTTTAAATGTTTTGGCATCAGTACGCAAGAGGGTCTGATTGGAATAATGAGAATACCTCTGTGTTACCACTAGGAGAACTTTTTGCTGTCTTTATTTAATTGCTGTTTCTATGTATTGGTACATTTTTCCAGTTGCTACATTTCATACCTACTTCCATGGTTTTCCAAAGAGGACTAACAGGAATCTGTGTTTCTGTTCAGAAGTGTACTCCTTGGGTGGTTCTAGGCAGGCCTCTTGTATTAAAAAAGGGCTCTTGTACAGGGAAAAAATTCCAAACAAGTGGTAAAATACAGGATCTAAAATGAAAATGTAATAGAACACACAAGAAATGAAGCCTGTTTTATATGAAACATAACTTTTATAAGCAGTAGAGATACAGGGCCCACTACACACATGGATATTCATTGGCAAGCAGAGTTTTCTTATTGTTTCCTTCAAATTCTAAATACATTTGTCTGTATTAGTGTGTCCCACTGAAAACACAATCCTAGAGACAGAAAAGCAAACAAAGGTTTCCTAATCTTGCAAAGATTCAGTGCAAATATGTGGTTCAAGCTGTATTCCAGAAGTGCTGTCTAAGGCTCTTCGATGCATATCTTAGCACTCATGCTAAACTCTTGCATTACAAGCCTAAACAGTGACATCCTGTTTTCTGGCTGGAGGGGTCATAGGCTTGTCCTGTTGTCCTTCCAGGGTTGTACTGCCTGAATTTCCTTTAAAGCATCTGAAATGTGCCCATTATGTGTCCAAAAGGCCATAGGTATTCCTAGAAGATTCTCATAAGCCAGAGCCAGCATGACCAGTAGACTAAAGGCTCAGGAGAGAATGGATTAAACTCCCTTCCACCCAAAAGCACACACATAGAAACATCCCCCACTACATAATTTTGATCTATTTTTATTTAAAGAAATTAATTCTGCCCTAACAAGCAGTCAGACAGAGAAAAGTGATAAACAGGGGTGATCAGCCCACCCTCAGAAATCTCTCAGGGAGTGATCTATCTGTTAGATATTTATAGCACATATGTAGCATGTCATGCTGGTAATATATGAACTCTCAGTATATGTTGATATAAAACCTAGTTTGCTTTAAAAAAATTAAAGTAATAATAAAGTAACAATGCTGGGAAATTCAGCTACCTAGGTATTCATGTCTTCACTCTGTCTTCTCTCCCCCAGATTTTTTTGTTAGATACCTTGAGAGGTATTCAAATGTCTAAGCATAGGTATCTAGTGCTCTCAGGTGCCACACAGAACCTGAGACATCAAACTGGGCTAGTAAATATGTTATAGGACCTATGAAAGAGCAGCTATAGTCTTATGACTATATGACTTATGAAGCACAGAGGCAAGAAAAAGACCACAAAGGCATCTAACAAAATGCTATTGGGCGTGCTTAGTAGCACCCTGCATGTCTCAGCTCCTCATTTCCTGTATCCAGTATAAATTATTTATTAGCAGCTCGCTCCTAAACACATACAGGCTGTAATTCTCAGGTGGTGAACCGTCATTAGCAAAGCTGGGACCAGGGAATCAACTCCACTTCTTCACTACTGTCAGATTCAGGAGACAATGACATCACCTGCTGACCTGATCCCTCCTGCCTCATTTGTTAAGAAACACCCAAGAAACACTCTATGGACTCCCCTCTTCGCTGTTAAAGCAAAAGTGCAGCTTAGTTGCCACCTCATCCTGCAGGTTCATGTCTTTTCCTCTGTGTCTAACTCACATCAAGTACTTGCTGCTCTCACAGTCTTAACCTTCTGTCCATCCTTCACTCTACTCTGCTGTGTCTCTAGCACAACGAAATAAAAGCTGCAGACTTTCCCAACTGAGAGAAGCAGAGGAGGGAGCAGCACCGGTATTCCCATCCTTGGTCCAGCTCAAGCATGTTCCTTGAGATCAGACAGCAGAGCTCATGCCAGGACACAAAGGGGACCTTCCCACATGGAAACCAGTCCTAATGATATCACATGGAATTCATTCTGCATTTCCAGGACAAGACTGCTTTTCTGATGAAAATCAGAGCTATAGTAGAGAACTACTGCAGGTAATTTCAGTAGAATCCACAATTTGGTATTACCAGGAATAAATTAATATGTCTGAAACTTCATTAGAAACAGCTGGAGAGTGTTGAAATAATTCAGATTTGAATGGATCATGATCTCTTGATAAATCACACAGTTGCATGATCAGTGGGGGTGTATGGGGCTTATGTAGGCTCCCAAAAGAGGACTGTAAAACAGATCTGAGCATTGCCTGAACAAAGTAATCTCTTCAGAGCTGCAACAAGTGTGAGGTGAGGAGAGGCCACACAGTGGGCATGAACACATCCTTCCTTTTGCTGCTGCTCTCAAGGAACAAGGGCCTTAGGTCTGCATGAGCAGAGATGATGGGAGGAAGGGAAGGAATAAACAACAGGACAGGTGGGTGAAGGAAAGTCAGGGTTGGGCACCAGAGATGTTAACATCTCATAGTACTCTGATTCTTGTTTGTGAAATATTGGAAGTTCTCTAAATTGGGTGGGAAAGGAGAGAGAGGTGGGGCAAAAAACCCAGAAGTGGCTAAGAATAGACAAGGAAACAGGGAAGACAAGGCAGTATGAGATAACAATTTGAATCATTAGTGGCTGTTTGCATACACTTCTTGTTTCCACCAGGCTTTCTTGTGTGAAGTTTAAAATGTCTGTTTTGCTAGCAGAGGTCTCAAAAGTAGCAGTCACAATGAAAAATTATATTGTGCCTTTTTTGTGGGGGATTTTTTGTTTGTGTTTTTAAATGCAAGGATGACTACAGCTATTATAGTTTGTCATTAAGCTGGAAGCTTGTGCTTGCTTTTATTATGTGCAGGCCAAGCAAAGATAACAGAGCTTAACTCTGACAGGTAATTTGACAGAGTGAGCATTAGTAGCATGGTTTAGTGCTTTATACCAATTCAGCAAAAGGGTTTGGCTGTTCCTGCCCACAGCTATTCCTGACTTTTCTTCTCAGAAATTCTTAAATTGTCAGGAATGTACAGTAACTAAAATTTATGGTCTATTTATAGGTACAAGAACAAGTGGAAGGCCTGATAACCTTAGCAGTGCCTTTACAGTAGAGTGGAGCTCTGTTCTTTCTCATATGCACACGCCCAGCAGCCAGCCCTAAATATATTGATGTTTTCACATGCATGTACATAAGTATCCAGTGACAGTAACAGCAGTGAACCAAGATAGACTTTCAGAGTTTTTCCATTTGGAGAGGGGATGACCTTCATAAAGCCATCTAATCGTGATCCTGGTAGACATTGCTAGCCTTTTTATAAA
Organism: Onychostruthus taczanowskii; assembly: GCF_017590055.1. Classification (NCBI taxonomy): domain Eukaryota; kingdom Metazoa; phylum Chordata; class Aves; order Passeriformes; family Passeridae; genus Onychostruthus; species Onychostruthus taczanowskii. Next base: position 9,406,478 of record NW_024499906.1, read on the forward strand.
CCCTAAAATACTTCTGTTAGTAATCTCAGGAAATATGTCTTCAGTGCTTGAGAAGCTTGTTTTAGATGAATATATTAATATTTTGTAACTTCTACGTCTTTTCATGTTGGTAACGTGTTTGTACCTTCTTTGCATTTTAGTTATATTATAAGACTCAGAAGTATTAACCCTGGAGCAATGCAATTGTTATTCATTTCATTTAACATGAGTCACGTTTATGATGGGTCCATTCAGCAGACAGGCACAAGGTACACCCATGAGAGAAGGCAAGGGACAGACACACCAACAATGCTGCTGTGGGGCAGCAGGTTCAGGGATGCAGGTCCCATGGGGCTGGAAAAAGTGAGTCAGACCTTGTGGTGCCCTCAAGGCCCTGATGGAAGCTGAGAGAGAATTTTCTGAGTTTGCCTGAAGAAGCATTGAACTTGCACTGTCCAGTATGAGTCACGATGGTAAGAGGTGGAGGGATTTGTCTGGAAGGCCATCAGCTGAGCCAGGCTTGCTCTGAAAATCATCCTCTGGCAGCTAATGGCCCCTGTGGCACCAGGCACAGGAAGGGATTGTTTCTGTTTTGTTCTCAGCTGAAAAAGAAGCATTAAAGTGACAAAAGCAGAAAGCAGCAGGGACTGAGGTGAACGAGTATTGCCTGAAGGTGATAAAATAAAATGGCAATGTGGAAAGAGCAGAGATTTCCTCCTGTTTGAACATGGGAGGAAGTGGAGACAAATTTGGATGTGGTCAGAAGGGTCTCTAGCAAATGGAGCCTGGAAGTGCTTCAGGATTCCTGAGCCTCCTCTACTGTCAGCTTTAAATGCTGCTGGCAAAATGTGTCTCTTCTTCTTGATTTATGCAGAAGTTGACAAATGTGCCACTATTAACTAAAAAGGATCCAAAGAGCAAAATTCTGATGATGAACCTTGTGAGTCACTGTAATGCTACATAATGGATTTTCTGAGGAGGTCAGTTTCTTTTTCTTTAAAAACTACAGGATTTTCCATTAACATTCCCTCTCTCCTCCCTTTACTCCTCCTGCTAGATTAATAGATGAATAAATCTGCAAAGTCAAACATTCACAAATATGTAAATGCCAAGATGAATGTTACTTTTGCAGGAGAAGAAACCTCTGCTTGTGCTGCCACCTGCCCATGTACTCAAAGGCAGTTGGCTTACTTTTTCGCCTAATCATTGCAACAGAGTTATGGCCAGCCCTGTGTGATCCTTATGGAACAGCTGCCCTTACTCCCAGAGAACATCTTTGTGTACATGTCAATCATGAATTCATTCAAGAAAACAAGGGCAAATAAATAAAATATTTACAGCTCAAGTGATCTCAGCTTCAGCTCTTTTTCTTCTTTCCTTCCATTTATCTCAGAATTATCCTTGAATGAATCCAGCAATTCCAAAGGCTACTGCTATGCTCTTTGACAAGTGTGTTTCAATACTTAAAATATACTGGTCAAACTCTCCCAAGTCACTTTCTGAAAGTGATGGCAAACAAACCCCCTTCTTTTCTAATTTCTTCATGTCTTATTTCTAGTACATTATGTTAAGCATGTTTGGGCATCAGGTTATGTATTTCTGAAAAGAGCAGGGTTAAAATGCATCATAAGATGGATGGCATCCATAGCTATGTGTGAGGGGGAACCTTTTTGTACATTTGTGAAAATAGCAACCTGTTTGATAAGTGTACGTTACAAATCTTGTCAAGCAGGACTGCAGCCTCAAATAAACTTTCTGGTCTCTGATCTCAAATGGAATGTTTTAGTGTGGCACTGTGTGTTGTTAATCTATTACTAAATATTTAACAAAGACATAATTTGTGGGGCCCTTTTTCCTGGGCAGAAGGACATTGTTCCTATCTAAAGTTTCCAAATCATTGAACTAAATTTGATGTAGCAGTTTGGTATAACTGCTCTGTGGGCAGCTTGATGCTTTTTAACCTAGACTAAAAGCATTTAATTAAATGTCTTCTGAGAAAACTTCAGCACAGGCAATCCTCACTGAAGAGAGTGGGAAGTGATGAGCCACTCAGAAGTGGGAATGTTCACTTTGAGGGATTGTATCTTCATTACTCAATAAAGCTGTAAATTATTTTTACTGGCTACTTTTGTGGATTTCCTTGCTTTAATCCCAAAATGAAACCATCTGCTCTCAGACATTTTTTTCCTGTTCTCATCAATATATTATTAAATTACCTGGAAATCTGAAAAAAGGTAATCAGTACTTAGGAATGAAGTGGTTTTATGATGTAGCAAATGCTATTCTCAGTTGTGGACGTTCTTATAAGTAGCAAAAGAGAATGCATTAACACATGAAGGGTTTGATTTGTCCTGTTCAGATGTGGAGTTTTGCAACTCAAAGAGCCACATCCAAACCAGTTATGCAAGTTCCCTTGATGGCCAGACATTAAGCCAGTTTTCGAAGCCGAGCATGCGATTCATCTCATGTTAAAGCAGAAGGCTACATTTGGTGAAATGAACCTCATTTCAATGGTTAGACCTTCACTGATTGTGTTAGAAACTTAAATGTATCAGATACAGATACCAAAAATCAGTTAAATGAGTCCAATTCATGCTGCCTTTAAATCATTCCCCTGTAAAAGCAGTGGGATCCCAGGGCTTTCTCTTATTATTTGAGTAATAGAATTTAAAAAGTAGTCCTGCAGTCCTGCAGAAAGAATGTGAAGAACTAAAATTTTCCTTCCATTTTTGTGATGTGGACTTGTAGCATTACATTACTGCTTTTATTTCCTCTTAAATGCTTAGTTATTAGTCTTCAAAGCTAGAAAAATCTTTTCAATTGACTGCACAAATCAAGAACAATTACACTGCTTTATACAAGCCTTAGAATGAAATGGAAAATTCTAATTAGGGAAAAGAAATAAAAGAAATATTAGCTCATTTGGAACCTTTGTTTTGTTTAAATTATTTTTGTGTTAAGTGTAGACCTCTAGTTTATTTGAGAATAATGTGGATGTCCTTAAATAGTTTGACCGTGAAAATGTAGATAAGTTAGTTTATCTTGTAGAATAGTTTATCTGTCTTAAACACCACTTTTCAGATTTAAAAATTCATACAGTAATGAAATTCTTACTAGCTAGGTGAATTACAGTCTATCAATGTTAATACTCTTTCTTGTCAGGGCCAAGGAGAGCTCTAAGAAATCCTGTCCAGGAATGCATCTATTTAGACGACATAAACATGTGCATTCTGAGCACAACTGCTGTTTCTCTCATACTGATAGATTCACCCTTTTCAATGCAGAAACATCCCCTCCCTACTACAGGGGTTCCTTTCATCTGAGAAAAAAATTAGAAATAATTCAAAGCCTTCTTGTTGTTCATAAGTACACTGACTAGCTCTCTATACTCACCTGTTTATGCTTCTATTGGTACAGTCCCACAATTACTAGATTCTAATTTATGTTCATGCCTGTTCATGCCTCATTTTATATTTACATTTTGTTTTCTTAACTGTGTTCCATTTTTCCCCTTAGGATGGAAGTTTTGTTGTGTGAGGGCTTTTTAATTTCATTTTTAAGACCAGGATTCTGTTTCTTCTCATTTTACCAGATCATATTTTAAGAATATCAAATAAATAGTAAAAAGTAAGCCTTTTTTTCCAAGTAGTATTTTTCCCCATGCCTACACCCCTCATTCATTCACTTCACAGTCATTCCTAGCTTTGTGAGTAGTATTACTCATTGTGACTTTCTTGTTTTCAGAGCTGAAAATAACCCAACAATGTTCTCTCTCACTGTCTGACTGTTAACTCAGTGACCTCTTATCATTTGTGAAGAGCTTTCCTTCAGTGTTTGCCCTTCTCAGGTATAGGACTTTGGAATTAGGAGACTGTAGTCTCCACAGTTAGGAAATTCCAAGGCTGATTTAATATTAGCAGCATAAGGACCTTCAAATATTTCCTTTCAGTTTGAAGTCCTTCATAACACTGTGACAGATAGATAGGTGCTAAAATCTCCCAACAAAATAAGCAAACAAAAAACCACAACACACAAAGAAAAAAAAAAACAAAAAAAAATTTAGTTGGATTGTTCTGTCTGACTTGCAGGGACGGGGTGGGACTACAGGCATTTTCACATTTTTAAGAACTGTGCTCTGTAAACATGTGATTTATCTTTGTTTTCAGTTATCTTTACCTCAGGCAAGGTGATTCTACTTTTTTCACAATGTGCTACCTCTGTTCCCACATTTTACTCACTGGATCTTTTCCTACACAGATTTGGACACTGAGTGTAAACTTCTATTACACAGAAATCCTCATCATTTTCTAGTATTACTAACAAGATTAATTCTTTCAAAATTTTACTGCTTTGACCCTTCTTCTTCATCACCAATATTCCTGAGCAAGCAGGAAAAAGGAATCCCTTTTTTTTTCAGTATTCTTACTAATTTTATTTGGTTTTGTTTATCTTAATAATTCTTCCAGCATTAGAAACTATCATTATATCTTCTGAGGGAAAAAGTGGTTGCTGAATCTTGGCGAGGTTCTGTAGTCTCTGCTGCCACAACAGCACGATGACATCTGCCTGTGTCATCCCTTCCACAGGGAGACCTGTCAGCACACTTAACCAGCTTTTTGCTTGTAGACCTTTAGTGAACCAATGGGATTCCTGTGCAAGTACAGCACTTTGTAGCATCTGAATATAGCCAGTTTCTAGGCATTTGCTTGCTGGGGTCAAGAATAGCTAGGCCTAAATTTAAATTCTCCCTCTGAATGCCATCTCTTACCATGGATATGTTTTCATGTTGCACCCCCATTGAACTCTGCAGAAGAGTGAAGATGCTGTCTGGGAAAGGAGCAGTGAGCCAGCTGCCCAAATGGTCTCAGCTAAATAGAGAAGCTGATGTGTGTTTTTTGTCATATGCTATTTTGAGAATTACAATTTAGAGTAAAAGAAAATACAAGGAGCATGACAGAGCTGCTGGGAATGTCAGTCCTGAGGAGACGTGTCCCTAAGGTCTGGCAGTATTGTTATCAATCTCCGTGAAGCTCAGGAGCAGTGAAACTGTATTTCACTATTTTCAAAAGAAATTTCTATCAACTGGGAAAAAACTCATTCAGATGTTTGCCAGTTGCTAGCGTTATTTTTGTTTTAGTGATAGAGATGTTACGATCCATCTGCCAAAACTTGTGAAAAGCTTAATCTCTGAGGATGAACACTTCAAGAATGGTCAGTTGAAATTTTTGGTTTTCCCTGATTAGGAACTGTATGGCTGTCTGCAAATCACAAAGGATCTGTTCCTCCTGCCGTTCTGATACAGAGAGTGTAAGCACTTAATGTGCAAACTGTACCAATGCTCTGCCAAAGAAAGGCTCAGCAGGTAAAACATTTAAATATTTAGACATCATTTAAACAAGTGTGCTGGAGAGAGGACCAGCAAAATAAATTCTACAGTCAAAAAATATCTTTCTCTTTCACTGGAAACTGTTGCTCTAGAGTTTGATGTGTTTTAATACCTTCATAATGCTCCTAGGAGGAGCAGAATTTAATTGCAGAATGTTTTGTGTATATATTGTGCACAGTGACAGTAGACAATCCAGTTATCATCCCTTTCAATTCTCCATATGGGTTTCCTTAACCATGAAAATATAAGAAATTCACCTCTTCCCCAAGCTGGCAGTAGCATTAATGACACACTCTGTTGAACTGTGCTTTGAAAGTGCAAAATAGTTGTTTGTTTTTAGGAAGAAAAACAAAACAAACAAACAACAACATCAAACACAAAACAAATGCAAATAAAAAATGTAAAAAGTAAATAAAGGCAACTAGCTTTTATCGACTCATGAGAAGCAGAGGAAAATGTTACCTGGCTCAGTGTTTTCATGGAACGCCTGTGACCCAGAGAGGATGTCTGTAGCTATTCCATGAGCCATAGCACACATCAATTAGGAGTTTGGTGATAAGAATAAGCTACAGTCTCTGAAATCTTCTGAAGGTTGTCAGTGTCTGAGATTCAAAATTCCCTAGAACCAGAATATTGCTGGAGACAGGAGAACACAGAGGTCATACCTACATTTGCACTGTGTAACTTTGGAGTTTTCCTAGGATTTGACTTTCTGTTGGTACCACATGGCTGATGACACACACTCAATTTCTGAAGTGGGAATTAAGAAAAACATTAAAAGGAAGAACTATAAGAAATATCTTGTATCTTGGATCTAGGGATGGAAAGAGATGTGTATGTTGGAATTGCTTGTAGAAGTGAGTCATACTCTGAATTCCACATCTTAGCAAGACTTTTGGGGCATTTGATTGTCACACCAAGAAATCATACACATGCTTTTTGTTTCCAGGAATTCTTTACAGATTTTGGGAAGCTTACAAAAGGAGATGCAGTTTCTACGCATGATATGAGAAACCACATGGATTCCCTAAAATATAAACAAATTGAATAACACATTTGAAATAATTTGCGCACTGTAGTCAAAGAAAAAAACCCAAATCCTGACTGAGACCAACTATTAACTTTCTGTACTTCCTGTTTGAGATATTGCTGAGGCAGAATTAACCAGAGGAGTACTTTGAAGCTGTTAAAACACTTCATTTTTAACCTTCATCAACGTGGCTATCTCAAGCAATGCCTTTGATATATCCTAAGTTTTGAGAAAAACTCTTCTCTAGCATAAATTTACACACAAAACTATAGATGAACTGAATGTTCACACCTAATTTTGCAGGCACCAAAAGCCTGATAATAAAAAAAAAATCCCATCTTTAAAGAAAGGAAGACCACATGTTCTATGATATGTAATTTGTGCCTCATTCTCAAAGGAAAATCTTCAAACTTATTTCAACATATCGAGCATGGAACCACAGTAAATAAAACTTCCGAAGAGGCCTTCTTGTTTTTCTACCCTCCTTTTCCATTTTCTTCTGCTTCCCTTCTCTCTACCTCTAAAAATTAGATTTAGCCAAACCGGTTCTATCTCAGATCTTTGTTTCCAGAAAGCAAATGAAAATAATTTCTCATGATCTATCTTGAAAGTGAAACATGACACAATCCATCAAATTCCTGTTCATGGGAGTGACCTGTTCATCTCTCATGGAAGGAAGATATTGATTCTATATCTGTCTGGTCCATCAAAAATGGGTTAGTATTAAAATGGCCACTGCCTGTATGGTTTTTCCCCATTAATGCTTCTTGTCATAGACTGTGCAAACTTATATAGTTTCTACAAGGGATTCTGCATTCCTACATGCCTCAGGATGCCCAGAGCCTTAATGAAAGCGAGGAGAAGACACATGGCTCCTCCAAGAACTAATTACCTGTCTAGTCATTCTGTTAAGAGAGTCAACACTTAGAAAGAGGGGCATGCTTCCCACAGATAGATGGGGCCTTCATATTAAATTAAGGTCTAACCCAAGCTCTGCTACACTAAGATCCTACAAATTTGCCCTACACACTGCCAAGATAAATAGAAACAAAGATGACTTAGAGAAGTGTCTTTATTCTGGGGATACTATAGGAACATAAGGACAAGAATATAGGAACAAGAATATAGAAACCATTTTCAAATATATAACAGGATATCACAAAAAAATAAAGGAGTAAATAATTTTCCCTATCCAATGGGAAGAACAGCTAATGGGTCTATACTGCAGCTGCGCAGAAATAGCTATAAAAGGGAGAAAAAAAAAATCTAATTTCTAGCACAGAGAAGCACAAAAATAGTTTACTAAAGGAGAAAGAAGTTCCTATGATGGTTTTAAAAGCACTGTAGATAAATAAATGCCAGAATTGACATATGCATGTTCCTTGGGTCTGGGACTGTAACTCCTTTCAGCATGTCTTCCAGATCAGCTGTCTACAAGTAAATAAAAATCAGCAATAGACTGAAAAATAAGCTCTCTTACCACATTTCACACCTGAATTTCACACAAAGAAAATGGAACATTTTTAAAGACAGTGAAAGATTGTTTTCCTCAGCTAGTTGTTCTGAGAGTGTTCCCACAACTCCTAATTTGAGCTTTCTTATGTCCATTCTGTAAACAATGTTACTCCAAATTTAAAATTAGAAAGTAAACTTTAGAACCAAATTTTCTGCTTGTACGAATTGGCCTGGCTCGGGTTACACTCATGGACTCATGATGGATTTTATTTACCATACTGGGGTCTGGCCATTTGACTTAGAGTCTCTCCTTGACTCTCCTGGCCTTTGCATCAAGTCCTTGAGCAGCACTGACTCTTAACTCATAAGATGCTGGATCCACACAGACAAGTCAAAGTGCTTCAAGATGGCTTGAACTGTGGGAGCATTCATGGCTGTGTCTAATTAAGCAAATACAGGGAGCCAGAAAAAAATGGGCAAGAGCAGTTAAATCCAGGAAGAGGTCAACCCCGTTGGTAATTAGCAGGACAATGGATCAAAGAGCTCCACTTAGCACAGGAAATATTGAGCACCTCGTCTTTGTAGCTGAATCTGATAAAACTTGGGTTATACATTTTCTACTAAATGAACCGGAGGCAGCTACAAACAGGAGGCTATTGTTTAACCTCTGTGGGAATTTCAGTTGGGTTATTGCATGCTTGATGGGCTACAGAAGAGCAGCCCTTATGCCACATACTGATGTAGGTCTAATGATCTCTTATCTTCACATCCATAGTGGTTATTCCAAAAGCAAAGCAAATGAAAGACTTTCAAATAGCTTTTCCTCTAAAAAAAATCTGCCTCTGAGTTTTTGTGTGTTTAGTGGATTTTTTGATGTTGTCTTTCTTTTCAGCTTACAAAAAAATATACCCAGTGCTTTATTTTAACAGGTTTCTTGTTCCAAAGGAGTAATTCACTGGTTTTATATTACATTCTTCAAAACCCTAATCAGAGCACTCTGTTAGACAGAAAAGGTCAGAAGTAAAAGTGAAAAGAGGAAAGGTCTTCAGAGTCATTGTTACATTAATCCCTAAAAATTACCTTTTAGTAAATACTGCACTACTCCAGTCCTGTCCCTACTGACACTGCGATTTCATTTCTTTCCAACAGCTTAATTAAGAGACAAACACGTGGTACCTGCTGCAGTCAGTCTGAACCATGTTACCCTTTGAATTAATGCATTGAATTAATAAATAGAGAACAAAATTACAACCAAACATCCACTGCTCAAAAAAAAAAAAAAATCCTTTTCTTTGCAGATAGCTACAACATTATGTATTCCTCACTGCTGATTGCTGATGAAAAAAACTGCTTTTAGATTTTTCTCTGGAGATGCTGCTAGGTTAGTATTTACTGGTGGCTGGGCCATAGACTCTCCATACTCATTTCAGAGTCAAAGGACAGGAGTAGTTCTTCCCTGGGTAAGTGCAAATACCTAGCATTATGCTCCTCCTCTGACCTCTGAGACTATCTCTGTCCCTAGAATATAAAGAATAACGTTTTCTTTTTCTTTGCAGACAATTACAACCTTTCATTATTGTCTCCAGTGTGTCTGGGATCAGAAGCCATCAGAAGTGGATCACTCACATTCAGAAGGAAATTGCCTCCATCAGGATCAAATTCACTGTAGATCTGATTTTCTCTTGCTGCTCCTGATTCCTTATAGGACAATGTACCACCACTGAAACCTGCCTTCCTGGGTTTATGGTATACTGTGTTCTGGACACTTAAAAAACATATAGGGATCCAATCTCATTCTCAGATAACTTCATGGAGAGTTTCCATTGCCTCAAATGAAGTTGGATCTGCCTTAGTAGAATCAGAGTAAAGGTGGTGCTTCAGCAATGTTCTGACCATACATGGCATATTCACAAGCCCTTGTACTGCCCTAAAGTTCTGATTTTTCACTGTGAAATAACAAGTTCCTTTATTTCATGGGCATTAAAGTGGTGCACAGTTTCTAATCAACAATTACAAAAAAGAGAAAGGAAGAAAAAGAAGGATCACAAAAGTCAATTACCGGCAAAAGCTTCCATAGCAACTAAACTTACTACTTCTTTTCTTTCTAAGCCTCCTTGTACATGCCATAAGCACAAAGCGGCCAGGCCTCCCTACAGTTCATTGGTGCCAAGTGGATTAGGCTGGCAGAGGCTGTGCTGGTTTAATCCCCTTTAATGCCTTGCACCTTCAGTCTGATGAGCAACCAGACCCTTTTTCTGCAGCTCCACACTGAGCTCATCAGCAATAATGGCTTATCGTTACCATCAGCAATAAAAGACTGCTTTTCCCTGTGCTCCAGGCTTTCATGCCTCTTAAAAGAGCTGAAGAAAAATGCAGACTTTTGCTGGAGTTTTTTCCTCCTAACAGCTGCAAGTTGCCTAGTGAAGGGTAGTAGCATTTATGCACATTGCCCCTGAAAAGTGTAAACGAAAACCTGGCAGTAAAAGGCCAATTGTTGGCAAGCCCATGAAGAATACTTTTCACACCACAGAGAGATTGCATTCATTCACATCTGAAGTGTATCCTACCAGAATACAACACAAAGTAATATTTCACAGGCTTTTCTGTACGCAGAGTAGAATGGGCTGGATCATACTTTGTTCTTGGAAGTACCAGGAGAGAGAGGGTATATTCAGGCTGGGGAGGATGGGAGCCCTTGGGCTCACCCACAGAGCAGGACCTGGCCATACATCATGAAAAGTACTTTAATGGGACTTTATATTCCTATTACTGAGACAGAAGCAGAAATGGCAAATCATAGGAAGGGCAAAAGAAATACTGGGAAATCTGCACACTTATCCTCTGCCAAGAGAGGCAGAGAGTGCAGAAGTGTAACACTAAGCCTGTTCTGGGAAAAGGGACAAACTTGGTTTGCTAGAGAGCTGGACGCCTGTAGCCATGATATTATGAAAAATCCTTTGCTGGGATTTTTCCTCTCCTGAGAAGCTGAGGAGCCTCAGGAGAGAAATGTAAACAATTACTATCTGCTGCTGTGGAATGCAACAGGTGCATCCATGATTGGTCCATGTGGATTGTTTTCCATTGATGACCAATCACAGCCACCTGTGCCAAGGCTGTGAGCAGTCACAGGATTTTTGTTATTCTATTATATTCTTGTAGCCTTGTGATCTCTCTGTTCTTTAGTATAGTTTTAATGTAGTATTTTAATATAATATTTAACATAATAAATCAGCCTTCTGAAATGGAGTCAAGCCTCGTGTCTCCACACACGGAGAGGAGTCATCAACAGACGCCTGCAAACCATCATTTCCAGAGCAATTCAGTGTATAATTTGTCTGTACTTCCATGTGCTTGGTATGTACTGGTGTGTTGGAGAGCAACATCCATTGCAGTGTGGTAACCATCCTCACTCCTGCTAGCCACACAGTCTTCCATGTTCAGCTACCTCTCTGTTTTGGTATAAGTACTGATGCTACAAAAGAACAATTCATGCTTTATATATTGCAGCAGCTGTAAAACAAGTTCCACAGACAAAGCATCAGGAGCCCCTCTGTCTCTGGCAACCTCTGTCTCATAGCACTGCTCTGAGGCAGCCCAGCTTATGGTAGTTCTCCTGCTATGGAAGGAAAGGCATGAAAGAAAAAGTGCAAAACAGAGGTATCCCAGTGAAACCTGGCTGTCCAGAGCAGGAATGTGGCGATTTTGGATTTTTTGTTTAAGTTGTCCTATTATTAATATTTAGCGAAGCTGTCTCTCATAAGATCCATACAAATGAGCTATGGATAACTTAAAATAACTTATGGATTACTCAGAAGACAAAAATAAATATTTGTACATTTAATGGAAAAAACTGGCTTAAACAGATGAACCCTTTCTCAAGGACATTTGAATATCTTAATTCCTTTGCTATTATTTTTCGTTGTCATTTGTGTAATGCCTGCCTTTTCACAGGCAGTTATGAAAAGAAAGTTTACTGAGGTCCCATTATGCTATGAAAATATCTTTCTTTGAGGTTTTTTGTCAGACATCATTTGATATTAATTAAAAGGAAATCCACAGATTTTTTTATTAGCATAAGAGAGACTGAGAACCTCTCCAATAAATGTAAAATTTAGTAAGCTAAAGTCCTGTTTGCTTTTGCAACAGTAGCTTCATCACTCTGATAGAGCGAGTTTGAGCACCACGTTTTTAAACAGTGTTGGCATGAGAGGGATATTGAGCAGATGAATATAAGGGCTAATGATTATAATATAATCATTAAAATGGCCTTGAGAGCAAGCATAACATTCATGCCTAATATTCATCAGCCGGGTAATTCTGCACTACTGTGAGTGAATAACATCCCAGGCAATTCTGTGTTATCAGAAGTATTACCATATAGTTCATATATTCTATAAACTCTTGGCTACCTTATTTATTGATGAAGTCAAATATAACCCAAAAGATTTTTCTTGCCTTTATTTCTTCTAGATAACATCTCCAAAATTGGTTTAAAGTGGCAGAAATACACAGTATAACAATGTAGTGAATCAGTTGAATTATTTTACAGTTTGCAGAAGAGGAGAAGAAAGCTTCACTGTTATAGTACATGGATTTTTGTTTTCTGTTTTACATGATAAAGAGTCCAGATAAATACCAAAGATAAATCAGTGACAAAAAAATGTGTGCCAGTAACTGGGCTTCTGGATGCCAGTTTTTCCTGGGTGATCCCTGTGCTGTACTTGGCTGACAGCACTAACCTCAGCTGCTGCTGAAAGCTGTGTGGAAGAAGAAGCCCGGCAGGGTACAAGAGAGAGCCAATAGAGACCAGGCTCTTTAAAATGTGTGAAAATATTAGAAGTGCAATGCTGGGCTTTGGGTGTGATAATTCTGCAGCTGTCCTGCACAACAGCTGGACTCATGCCAGAGATTTGGTATGGCCCTGTGCCTTCACTGGCTGTAGGGGACAGAGCCATAGTAAACTTGGCTTCACATGAGCTGACAAGTTGACAGCTGACAGTGGAAATTACGCTGGTGACAGAAAAGCCCCACTGAGTTATTGGGCTTTTGTCATTAGGACATAGTTTTCTTAGTTCTACATGCTTCCCAGCATCTAGTTTTCAGAAGTTCCACAAATATTGGGATAAGAAGTCAGTTTAAACTACTTGTAGCTTTTAAGAAATCAGTTATCTAGGCTAAACCATGGTTATGTTTCCTTTTAAACCAGTAGTTATACTGATTAGAAAGTACAGTGTATAGAGTACACCCAGTTTGGTTTGGTTTAGTTTGGTTTTTAAATGACCAACATTTAAAAAAAAAAAATCATCTCAAGAGGAACTTCTCTATTTACTGGATGAAAAGCCAAGGAGAGCACATAAATTCACCTTGACTGCTCAGCTGAATCACTGTCCAGGCTGCGCTGCTGATAACAACTACTTACTTCTCCTGTACCTATAAGGGGAGTGTGGAAACATTAGCCTCTGCAGACACTGAACATATTCCACGAGCTCATTACCCCCACAGAGGCTGTCACTTTCAGATGGCCAAAGCCATGTTACATGAATCCCATCTCAGACGCTTGTATTGCACTAATAAAAACATGTGAAGAAAATTAATAAGGTTCTACCTCCTTATGCGAGTTCATTGACTTGAGTGAGGTTACTCTTATTCGTTTGAGTGGAATCCATGAATTATCATGTTGTGCTGTCAGTACATGTTTGGGAGTGAGGGATGCTGGTCTGGTCACCGGATGGTGTCCTTACTTCTCAGAATGAGAAATGGCAAGGCCAGTCAAGTTCCCCCAGTCTCTAATAAATTTCCCTCATGGAGACTCAGTGTCTTCTATAACATGGCCTAAGTAAACATGCAGCAGAAAAGAAATCCTATTAACTTCAAACAACTGTGGATGAGATTCTCAGTTTGTGTGCGTGACCTATGGCAAACCAAAGTGTTTGTTGCCTCAGCAACTCAGATAAGTTTCCAAGAGAGAACCGAAGGAGTATGTCTGTCTGAAGGACAAATTATCTTGCATCAGCTTTACTTTTCCGGATGAAAAATTCCTGCCCTAAAGGACCTTTGGACATAAAACAACAAGAAGGACGCTAAACATGAAATGGATTTCTTTCTGTCTTTATTGAAACGTGATGGCTTCGTTAATAAATCTCTCCTTTGAATGGGAGCTAAGACAAGCTGTGTGGGCTGTAATTAACATGATTAGCCAGTTTCCAATCTTCCACAAAGCCCAGGGTTTTTCTGTGGGGACATTTTTACTGATATTTCTGTGAATAGCTTGAAGGAAGAACTCAGCAGCAGAGTGTATGGCTGTAACTACATTTTTTTCAGGTATATCTTTGGGCATTTGGCTCTCAGCCTGTGTAGCATATAATTCCCAACACTTTCCTTGGCTCTAAGTGGAAATAAAATTGCATTACATCTTCTTTGCAAATCACACGCTTCTCTGCACTAAGGTTTGTTTCCCAAGAAAACCTCCACTATCATAGGAGAAGATGTGTTCTTACTGGAAAAAAATGTTACCATACAAAGTCAATGTAAACTCCCTAAAATTGCTAAGAGCTAAAATAAATGTCTAATTTGTGTTTCTAAACCGGTTTAGGATGTTTGCCAAAATTGCATTGTATGGATTGTATTAATGTGTTTCCACACATTTATGGGTTCCCAAAGATCTGAGCACTCAGATCTCGTGAATGAGACACTGAGCTGCTTCTCCTGGAGGAGCAGGCAAGTACGGCTGTGGGTCAGAAAACACAGGGCACTTCAGGCACATTTCTTCATTTGACTAGCCATAGCATCATATGAAGATAAAATGGGTCAGTTAGAGTTGCTTGAAACAAGATGTGACCAGAGGAAGGCACAGATCTCTCACAAAGGCCTTGCAGTCAGATTCATCCTGCACATGTGGTCGCCCCTGGGGGCTGTGGCTGGGTGCTGTTTTAAGAGAAGGAGGCTCTTAGCTGATGGCATCCTTTGGGCACGGGGCTAAGCAATGCCTCAGAACTGCTGGCTCCGGGACAGCAGGGAACAGCCGCTCCCCTTCTGGGCACCCACCGTGTCAGCCAGGGCTGGAGGTGACCAGGTGACCTGCCACAGAGCCGCTGCAGCCCGGGGCACCAGGCAGTGTGGGGGCTTCCAGCCAATGCACAAACAGAAGGGATGGCCAGGCTGTGGGGGAGGTGGAAAGGGGAATTAATTGTGAGTCTTGAGCTCAGTGTGCATGCATGAATGCTCAGACCTGAATGACTTCGACAACTGCGCTTCAGAACTTGTCAAGTGAGAAAGAGGAGACTTTTCTTCCCTATTTTTCAAGATACTTTAATGTTTTTATTATCATCTGACAGCTCAGTTACAGTTTGCCGTTGAAAAACTTTGCATTGCATTCATTACAGAGAGCTGGCACCTAAATGTAATAGTTAGCCTTTTTCAGTAAAATACCTACATTCCACAGAATCACAGACAAGTCACAAACAAAACCTATCAGTAGTTTTAATCACATAATTCATGGATCTGGACTTTACAGATAAATCTCCTGAAAAAAAATTCTTCTGCAAGAAAAGAGCATGTTTAGAGTAGAGAGAATAAATGAGAAGACGTGTTGAAGCAGGCTCTCTCATTAATTTTTTTATTGCCACATTTTTTTGCATGTTTTTTCCTTGAAATATTTAAGAAAGTGTTTTGTAAAAGGAAGTGTTTCAGGAAAAAAAAAGGACAGTTAAGAAATATTACTTTTCCACTACCCACAGAGAAAGCAAGAAAAATCTCCCTGGTTCCAGAAATCCATTTGCACAATTTTTCTTTAGTCCATTCCATTGCTAAATTTGGTAAAATTTTATATTTTTTTATGACTTCACACAGAAACAGAGGTGAGGAAGGTGGCAAGCACTCTTGATTAGGTCTATTACAGATACTTCATGTGAAGATTAAATTTTAGAGAAATAGGTTTTCTGCTCCCCGAACTGCTATTTATAAGAATGTTTTGAATAGAGAACTCTTAAATGTATTAAATACTTACCATTTGGGAAAAAAACAAACAAAGAAAAGAAGATTCTAACTACACAGGCTGTGAACTGAGCTATAGGGATGTGGTATGACATATGGAACCATGCTTGTAGGGACATCAATAAGGAGCTGTATATATAAGGTGCTAACTATGTGTCTTACATACTGGCTGGTCATTACTAGTGGAACTTGAGGAAACTGAATTTAATACTCTTACATAAAAGGTAGAAACTCCCAGAAAACCACTGTATTTTCACACAGGTCCTGCCCACATCCTCTTCCACCTCCCTCAGTCAGACACAGTAGAAAGCAGAAATTGAGACAGAGAGAAAAATACAGATTCCTGGGAATTTATGGAAAACCTGTTGCCTTGAGGCAATTGTAAGTTTATGGACCTTGGCTTAAAGTCTTGTTGATGATGTGGTGTGAAGAGAAAGAGAATGTTTCATTTATATGCCAGACTTCCCTAGGCAGGGTTTGAGGGTAGGACAAAAGTTCTGCTTTCTCTCAAATCACAATTAGGTCAGCATGGCCGCATTCTTCAGCTGTTCAGCCTTTGCTCTCCCTTCCCTTTTCTTCCTTTTCACCTTTCCATTCTAGGTTTGCCCAAGAGTGCCCATGTTTTAAGGTTAAAAATACTATCAGCTTCCATGTGCTGATACTCCCCAAGGTCTGTTCCTTAAGGTTTTCAGCTCAGCATAGAAATCAGGGCCCAGCCTCCTATGTATGTGAAACTTCTGGAAACCAAAGCAAAACAATGCCTTAGGTTGCCTAAATTACCTGTGAATCAGACACAGACAGATTTATAAAGTGATGATAGTGGAACTTGTGCCAATCCAGACACTTTTGCAACACCAAATTAGATTCTGACCTCAACAACCATTTTGTAGGGGCTGTGCAAATAATTAGCAGGCTGAGAATAACCTTACCCTGTACTGGCAAATCTAAGCAGTAAAAAAGGCTTCAAGGAGGCCCTCAAATGAAAAATACAGTTAATACTCAACAGCTTTTTATTAAAACATTTAAAATTTGTACTATCTTTTCACTATTTATGAGGCCTTTAGGGTATTGTCCCTCACACTGCTAAATTTATCACCTTTTTTTTTTTAACTTGGCTGTTGAATTGTAAAATGCAAGGTTCTGAAACAAGAAAATGACTGGCTTGTGTTATGCAGTTAGAGAAGCAGGAACCAATCTGTATGAATGTATGTATAATATTCCTAACTGATACACAAGCCTTGCCTCCATTCATCAGCTAATTCAGCTTTCCTTATTCTGGCCTTCTAGTTAATGTAAACCTGTCACATCTTTAGAGCACAGAGAGCAAAGGGAAGGCAAACTGGTGGCACACATGTCAGATCTGGCACACATGCCAGAAAGGACATTTCATGTGTCGTGAAAAGTTCTGCCACCCTTGGCTTAAAGGCTCATCCAAGCCTCCTGGTGCCACTCAGTGACAACTACCACCTTGTAACAGTGGAAGCCAATATAAAAATGAATAGAACACGAATGTACAACTGGACATCATGCTCTTTAAAACAGAACCATGTTGTGAGCTAAACACAGTTAACACACAGTGGGAAGGAGAAAACCAGAATTATACAGCATTTCCTTCCTGATCTACCTCATTTTGGCTACCCTCAATCTACAGTTGTTAATTCTGGTAGAGAAACAGAGTGAAGTAATATAATAAAATTCACATGGTCTCTTTCATCAGGTACCAAATGTTCAGTTTTCTAAGAAAGCATAAGTCCAGGTCTGTCCATTTTGCACTTCTCTTGTGCCACACATACAGAGAGGAAAGAGCAGTGTCCTCTGTCCCAGTGTCTCAAACATTCAAGCAATAGAGGATTCCATTGCCCTGTGGCAATGTGGCAATTCCTGTGGCCACTAAAAAGACGGGTGACAGATGAGCTTTGTAGCCAGAGATTGTTCTGTTGTAGCAGTAGAAGTAATACATGTAAAACACAGCATAAGCTAACTCTTGCTGGGATGTCTGGAAAAGGCAGCTGCTGAGAAGAAATGAAAATCATTAGTGTGCAATGTAAGGTGCATTTATTACACCAATGTACCAGCTCAAAGCTTCACACAGTTGATCTTATTTTGCAGTCAAAAATTGGCCAATTTACACTTTAATAATAATTTCTGGAATGTAATGTTATCACAAGTATGTATTTTTTTATACCTTCGCAACTTTTTAGGGGAGACTATATTTAATTCTCGGTAGTTCAGCATTTTTCCAGATTGTTTACAATTATTGTCCATTTTGTAAACACGGCAGAAAAAATTTTTTTAAATGTTAGAATTGGTTATATACACTTTTAAGGCTTTTATTTATTTATTTATTTGACCATGTAACTAAATTTTGTCCAAATAGCATCCATGTAAGAGTAAATTTATGCATAAACATAAAACCCAGAAGAAATCCTAACAAAACTGGGCAGATGACAACATGTGTTGTCCAGGTCTCTGATCTGGACCAGGACTGTGATAATGCATGGTTGGAATCTCTTCAGCTCACACACAGATGAAGACACCACCAAGGTTTACCATGCTTCTTTCAAATCCCAAAATACCCCTGGCAGAAGGATGCCCTAGCTTCCAAAGAAACAGTTTCTTCAACCTCGTATGTGAAAAAATAGCAACTTATATAGCCTCTGATATGGCTGTAAAATCTTTTACAAACACTTAGAAATGTTCGTTGCTTTTTGCACACTTAGCTCAAAAACATGATGGTGTTTCAATCACAAAATTAATGTCTGGAGCCGATATCAAATATTAATAGGAGATATCTCCCTTCTTTTGGTCAGGGGAAAATACCCCATGGAACTGCACACATTTTGACCTTACCTGAACTCCTGATAAGCAATCTCAGAGTGTGCAAGTATGTGCAGTTTCCTGTTATGTGAAATTAAAGGAATTACTGAATGTTTGCTAACCAAAGTATTCAGTCACTAAGGTGATACATGAATGACATTATTTAACCAAAAGAATGCTTGTCGTGGTAGATTGCCAGAGGGGAAAAAATGATATGGACTTAAATCTTTTTAGCAGCTATAAAGTTCTGTTTAAAACCACCTTTCCTAAAATTGTCAGTGTTGGAAATTATTTGCTATAATTCTTTGTATGCACTCTGTACTTCAGTGGTAATGTCCTGCATGTTTGCCAGGTGATTGGCACATGGATGACTCTGCTCCAACCTGCTTTCATGAAAGGCACATGAAGGCAGAATTGTAATATTTGTTGCAGGATTAAAGTGTTCAGGATAATGGGCGTAATCACACCAAATTCCAGTGAATTTGTCAACCCAGTGCAAAGGTTAATTGGATGTTACTATAGATTTTGGGACTTTATTTAAAGGACTTTCCAAAAATAAGGGATTATTTTGTAGATCTCAGCAGGAAAAGTAGCTGACATAACAGTCCTGAAACTGCCAGATGGTATCAGCCATTCATCAGTTCTCAGTCAGACGGAATTAGACCCCAACATTTATATACAACCCAGGAAAATGCCAAGATGCTTTGCAAATGAAAATAAGGTTCATCTCAGCATCCCTGAAATCCCTGAAAGAACATAAGAATGTTCTTTTCCCTCAAATTTGAGGGAGAGGAATTCCAAGGCCTGGGGGAAAAAAGTGAGTGGATATATGTAAACAGCTTTGTTATAATCAACTACATCAGGCTCTATCAGATTCTTTCACCCCTAGTAATTAAGGTGCTGTAAAAAAACTTTCTCAGCTGCCCATGGCTCTTGTCTCAGTACTTCTTGTAACAGGATGCTTTACTTTGTAGAAGTAATGATCACATCAACAAGCAACAGGCAGAAATGAACCATCTAACAACAGGTTCTCATATTGTCTGAAATGGTTGTTTCAAAGCACGAGCACTGAAACAAAAGGTGGGCATGTTTCTGCTTCTATTATGCAGTAATTTATAACATGTCAGACTCAGAAGGCAATATTAATTGTCACAATTAGTAATTTTCTTGTCTTTCTTTCTTTCTTGCCCTGCTAATTTGGCCCTCGCTTTCCTTATTTCCTACAGCTCTCTGTTTGCACTGATCTCAGATTTTTATTGCACAGGTCCCAGCAGTGCAAATTTCTAGCACACAACTGCAGCTCCTACTTGTTTCAATAATATTAATAAAGTTAATCTGCTTAAATGGGTTAATCAACCCCAGAAAGGCAATTTCCTTTCTTTCCTTCCTGAAGAATTATGTAAGTGGTGATATTACTCCCTTGTCAACAATTTGAGGGCCTCTGTCTTTTCTCTGTTTCTGTTCTTTATGCTAGAAATAAGGATATTTTCTACCTGTATTCCATTAGAAATAAAAATATTCAAAATACTCAAATATGTACAGATGGTATTCAAACGAGTTAAGTTTGTTTGTCTAGAGGTCAAGTTCTTAGTCCAAACCAATTGTCCAAAATTCAACAGATAGAGCAGCTGCAAAGAGTTGTCCTACTGATCTAAGGTGTTTACCTTAAGAGAGGATAAATGGCTCTATAGAGATATAAGTCTCTGCTAACTGCAGAGGTTAGCTTACAAAGTAGTTTAGACTCGATGCCTGTTTCAGCTGATGAAGTTCAGAGAAATAACAGAATATCTCCCTGTGGGTCTCTTTGTCTCCTGCCTCTCACGCACTTGACCGTGCTACTAAAATCCATCATGATATTTTCAGGGAAAAAAGTTCTAGAAATGGTATTTGGTTTACAGGGCAAGGTTTTGGCAGTGGGAATGGGGGCTGCAGGCATGGCAGCAGTGAGAAGACACCAGCAGCTCCCCCGTGTCAGCCAGAGCCAGCTCCTGCCAGCCCCAGGACAGACCCACCACTGGCCAAGCCCCAGCCCAGCAGTGACAGGGGTAGTGCCTCTCTGAGAATATATTTGAGGGGAAAGAACTGCTGCAAAACAGCAGCTGTAGAGAGAAGTGAGAAAATGGGAGAGAAGCAGCCCTGCAGACACCAAGGTCAGTGCAGAAAGAGGAGAAGGAGGTGCTCCCAGTGCTCCCATAATGCAGACCATGGTGAGGCAGCTGTGCCCCTGCAGCCCAGGGGTGTCCATGGTGGAGCAGAGATCCACCTGCAGACCATGGAGGACCCCACATCAGAGCAGGTGGATGTCCCAAAGGAGGCTGTGACCCACTGGGAAGGTTGTGCTGGAGTAGGTTCCTGGCAGAGCCTGTGTCCCTGTGGGGAGAGGAGCCTATGCTGGAGCTGGTTTGCTGGCAGGACTTGTGACCCCATGAAGAATCCATGCTGGAGCAGCCTGTTCCTGAATGCTCTTCCACTCTGTGGAGGGGACCCATGCTGGAACAGCTTGGGAAGAACTGTAGCCGATGGGACAGATCCACACTGGAGTTCATGAAGGACTATATCCAGTGTGTGAGACCCCCTGCTGGAGCAGGGAAGGTGTGAGGAGAAAGGAACATCATACACAACATGTGACTGCAGCCCCCATTCCCTGTCCCTCTGTGCTGCTGGGATGGAGGAGTAGACAAGTTGGGAGTGAAATTGAGCCTGGAAAAAGGGAGGAGTGGGGAAAGGTGTTTGTTATGTTGTTCATATTTCTCACTATCAACTTGTCATTAATTGTCACTAAATTGAATTATTTCCCCTGGATTGAGTCTGTTTTGCCTGTGACAGTAATTTCTCTCTAATCTTCCTGTCCTTATCTCCACCTACAAGTTTTTAATGTTATTTTCTACCTCATTCTATTGATAGAAACGAACTGATAGAGGAGCTTGGTGGGCACCTGGCAGTCAGCCAAGGTCCACACTCCACATTAATTCAGTTGATACTTTTCCTCTGCTAGTGGCCATCATAAGTGAAACAGCATTTAAGCCATCATTAATCTTTGGTAGTCACACACTGGTATCTGCTCTCACAGGTGTATGCTGAGAATAAATATCCTTTCAGATATTCTAATTTAGTTCTGCAGATGATGAAAATATTTTTTCCTTTGCTGATGCTATTTCTATGCTTTTAGTGAGTTGTCTGTTATTTCTTAGTGAAATCTAAGGAAAAGTGTCCAGTAAGGTCAGTGGGTTGTGTTTTTCTTGACAAGTATTTTCAGGAAACTACAATACAGTTGGAAAAAGCTGTTATTCCAAAGAAGATCTGCTATAAAAAAGCTGAACTGGCTGAACGGGATGGTTTTTTAGATCGTGTCACCAAACAGACTTTTAGCTGTAAAATTGACAATACCACTCCTTCATTTTTTTCTTGAAAAGCTTCCAAATAATTACTTCATAGCCAATACTATGTTTCACTACCTCATCATTTCATGCTTGTTCTGAAATAATTGCAAAAAGCACACTTTACCATCTATTTTATCTGATGATATGCTTAATAACTGACATGCAAGTGTGGTGCCTAATGCAGGGTAAGCAGGTACTTGCCTGAACGAGATTTCTCCATGTGCTTGCTGAAGAATGGAATGTAGATGGCTCTTTGCTTCCTTCTCGACATGCTGCAGCTCTTTAATCCTTACATTTCTGCTCTTAACATGGATGCACACAAGACAGAGCAGGCACAGTGCACTGCCCTAAGTAATTATGAAGCTAATACCACAAAATCCTAGAACTGAGAGGCTCGGTTTTTGAACAACATATTGCTAGAAAGATATTGAGCAGCTGAAGATTGATCAGAAGAGTAACATAAAAATGGTGAAAAGAGAGAATCAGTTTATGGTGGAACAACAGGAGAAATTTGAATAGTTTGGCTAAGGAATGACTAAGAGTAAAATGTGATAAGTGACTCAAAATATCTAAATGTTGCTAAAATAATAGGTAGAAGGTTAATATAGCAGTATAGAGAATAACTGAAAGTAAAAGGATTAATTTAGATAAAGAAGCATGCGGGCAGCCAGCTTCAGAATTCTTGCCAATAAATTTTGCTCAGGTTTTCTGCAGTCTTCAAAAGCCATAGAAAATAGAGGGAAAAGCACGGTGTACAAATTGTATTTTGTTTGTAAATTGTCTAGTTAGAAAAATTTTCGAAAAAGAAAAAAATAAAATAAATCTGGAAATTATTAAAAAAAAATGTATCATGCATCTTATACCCCACAGAAATTTCCTTTAAGTTTATGAAGTGATGTAGGTAAATCTGAAAATTTAAGAGATAGCAAATGAGGCTGCAGATGAACATGGCATGGAGATACATGATAGAACTCAGCAGAATCAAAGATTTGATTTTCAGCGAAGGTATAATGTGATGAATGGTGCTTCAGGATTATCACAGATGAATTAGGTTATCAACCCATTCAGTTTACTTCTAGTACAGTCCACATAATCAAGGTTAGTTTGACTAGGTGCTACTACAGAGCAGGCACTTTGTCCTTCTGTTCTGTCCAGGAGTCTGACAGAGAAGAAGATCCAGATGAGGAGGGATAAAACCTAGATTGGGTGACTGAGAATCAAGACGGACATTGCCAGTTAAACCATGTGCATAGATGTATATATTTGTCAAGGTGACTAACTAAACTCTTATGGATAACAAATGCATTTATTGATATTAGGACAGTATTATATATTTACTAATCCCAGAGAAATTGATTCATTCATAATGATTCTTAAAAAAATAATTTATCTGGGTTGTGGGAGTATTATGATTCCCACATTATTAGATGCTGTCTCTGGAGACTACCAGAAATCTGCCTACCCCAAGTTCCTAAGACTAATATGGAGAAAGTGTCTTCCCATGCTTACTTTATTTTAATATCTGCTAACAAAAATAAAAGTTTTCAATTGTGTGTTTTCAGGCCTTTCTATTGCAAATGTCAGACAGTCTTTGTTGCCACCTTCTGGTTTTAGTAAATATGGGTAGCTCCACAGCAGCTGAGTCACATCCTGTAACTGTCAAGTGGACACATTACCAAATCTTACCAAATCCCCATGTTTACTGTGCATATAACACAGCAGCAGGTTTTGCTTAGTCATCCCTTGTCCCCAGGACAGAAAGTGTCCTTTTCACATAGGAAACACAGGCAACCAGAGATAAAAAATCCATGACCTAAAGTCTTAGCAGTCAACTCAGACTATAATGAAGAGTTTAAACTTTACTAAGTTCTGAAATGTGTCTGCGTGACAAAAATCTGTGGTTGTTCTTGCAAACAAGCATTTACATGTATGAGAAGCATTTATAATACCAATTATGCTATTTTTGCATGTCTGTATGTAAACAAGGCTTTCTTAACACAGCGTTTATTTTGAAGATAATGTTTAAGCAGATAAGTTAAAAATGTAATACTTAATCAAATGTAACTGCCAGAGGCAATGGCTTCTACCTGTTGTATGAAGGCTCCAATCTGAGCAGCAGTACATACACAAAGCACTTGAAGCCTGGACTCCTGATCCAGATGCACCTTATGTTGTACTAAATCTGGTACTGGAAGCAGAGTGCCACTACCTGCCCTGCTCTATGTGGAAGTAGAGTTATGCCAAATCTATCAACTGCTAACCTGTTTTTCTACTGAAGAGCAAACTTAGCACAATTGTGATTCAGCTCCCCAGACACTCCAAGCTTGATTCACTGAATGGGACATTCCTGTTGGTTATTACTGTTCTGCCAGCTACTCACTAGAACGCTTGCACAGTCCAGAGAAGAGTTGCCATAAAATTCACTGGACAGGCATCAAAGCAAGTTGCTCCTGTTGTCCACCTGGGCCTTCTCCAAACAATGCAGCTAATACTTTCAGTTCTTAGAAATGATGTGGAGTCTTCTATGCTATAACTCTATGGAATGTTAAAAATGGTTTCATTTCTTTTCTGGTTTTCAGGATTACCTCTTATGCACAGCAAACAAATTCTCCATGTCTCAGTAAGTACGAATGAAAATAATGATTTCTTAGAGATAAGAGTGTGGGATTCAAGGAACATAGTACAAAGTACAGAACTATAAACAAAGGTAGATAAGAGTTTTAAAATTCTTGTACCTTGTTAGAATTTGTGTACACTTAGAGTGGAGTTTATCTCATTTGCCCAAACATCTTACAGTTAGGTATCTGGTCAAAGTTGAATACCTCTTCTTGTTCTTTGGGACTGAGCTAAAGATCTCCAGAGGGCAGTTTATTTCGTCCTAAAATACATGTTCAGAGCACAAGGTATCCTACATGTTTATGTCAATAATACAGTGTAAAAGCCTACACAGCAAACGTTTCACAGACACCTAGATTTCATATGGTTAGAGGAAGAGGCTATGTGACTTACACTGAAAATTACTGTGTTTTTCATTTAGGGACTGATATTATTTTATAAATAAAGATTGCTTTACTTTGGACCCTTGAACTAGACAAAGTTGTTTGTTTTTTTTTAATGAGGAATACATGTCAAATTCTATGTCAGGGTTGTATGTAATATTTTTGCTAGGGGTTAGTGTATGTTTTTGCCTTGTATGTGGTATGAGAATGTATAGGTGTAGATTCAGAATAAAGTCCTAAGACCCATCAGATATTTGTCTCTCCTTTGGCATTGGTGCTTTCCCAGAGCTGTGCCTGAGTCTCTTCGTATAGAGACTTCCATGCAAAGGTACACATCTTCCTTCCTAACACCATGAGAATTAGATCAGATGTTTTATACTGCTCTGTTCCCATATAGAACTTTGCATTCATAATTGATAAATGGAAATTAATGACACTGATTTCCCCTCTTACTTTCATTTTAGAAGCTGAGCTCAGATACAACTCATCAGTCACATGTATGGAGAGAGGCAGTCACAGAAAAGGTAAGAACACGTCCAGAGCTTCCCTGCCAAGAAGTATTACTATAAGGTAGTACAGGGAGCTCTGCTTTTTCACTCCAGGCCTATAGGAGGTGTTTTTTTCCCTTCCTTCATTATTGATATTCTCATATTTCTATCCAATATCCCCCATCTCCCAAATGTCCCTGTGCTCTCCTGTGGCCTGTACAAGCAGCACCTGTAACGTTGATGCTGTAGGGATATGTTATGCTACATTGACCAGACTATTGGTGGAAGGATTTTCAAAACACCTTGGGTGTTATCTCAACTGGTTCTCACTGTGGGCAGTGCATCCCTGAGTTGCTTCCAGAAAGTTTCACTCCCACTGCACAAGCCCAACGGAGTGAATGTGAGCGGCAGATGTGTCCAGAACCTCAAGCTGACTGGCTGAGTAGTCTGACCTGAAATGATAGGAAGGATAAGAAAATGTACTGAAATACCATGTAAATGGGGGGGAGGGGGGGGGGGAATGCATCATTGGAGAACCCATGTGCTGACTCCTAAAAATACCACATGGTTTGTAGTATTCATTAGAATGCAGGACTAGATAGAAGAATGAAATGTTGTAAAATACTACATCTGCATATGATGTGAAATTTCCTTTTATCTTATGGCTTTCCAAAACTCAAACATTAGTAAGCTGTAGTTAATTTGATCCACTCTCTGCAGCTAAGATGATATTTCTGTTTCAGAAAAAAATAGCACTTTGTAACTTTCCAAAACTATCACGGAAATATGTAAAGCAAATGTGTTTAAATTGCCTGTCCTTATGTGGAGTCATGTCACGTTAAAAGTACCTCTTCTGTTACAAAGAAGCTTTGAGTAACATAGGCCTCCTTGTGTTTGTTTCTGCATACTTCTTCCAGAACTGTCAAACTGAGTTTCCCTTTTTTTGTACACACAGCCTAACCCTTGAGAGGAGAGGTCTTTGAGAGCTGTCTAAGGCTTATGCTGACCTTTCTCTATTACAGCCTGCTTTTTTTCCTAAAAACATGGGTCAAAAAACAACTCCACACAGCCATCTTGCAGTATAAAACACAATATGTATGTGCTATTGTTAAATGACTGAGGTTAGGAATGATGATGCCGATACCCTCATGAGAAACAAGAGAGGAAGATTCAGACAGCAGCGTCTCAGGAAATTCTTGTCTGGGAACTTAATGTCTGAACACACTGAGCTGGAAGGAATTCATTGTGAGTGGCCATGAATGCCCATATGAGCCTCCCTACCTACAGGGAGAGTGTATAAAAAACTTACTAGTTCTGGGGTCAAGACATGAATGAGGAAAGAAAAGCAGGTCAGAAATAGGCTTAGTAGGTAGGAGATAGATGGCTCGTTATTTCAGTGGCCATATCCACCATTTAGTCAAGTTCTTGGGACAGAAGTGAAACCACCAAAAGCAGGTTCCAGCTGGAGAATTTCCACAGATAGAGCAGTTTCATTAATACAGACAGAAGCTGAAAATCTGGTTTGGTTGCAGAATAGTAGGGCCAGATAAGCCTCCATGTCAGTCTTTTGGATGCAGGGAAGTAAGTGAACATGCTTTTTGTTGAAGGAAGGGAAGGGTGCATTGAGCTTTTGCAATCTTGTCACACCAGGAGTGGAATGTGCCTATAGACATTGAAATTATTTGCCAATTTTTTTTTTTTTTTTTGCAAGGCATGAGGATATATCCATTATTTGAGGATTATAAAGTTGAAGTGAAAGCTGTAAAAACATTTATTTGAAAAGAAAAATTTAACCATAATTTTGGTTCCTACTTTATAATTAAGTAATTACCCCCATTTAAACTAATTGCTTATCCATCCCTCCATGATATTCCTAAATGTATCAGCCTCTAACTCCTTAAAAAGGAAAAAAGCAGCACCACATGCTTTTTGGAAAATATATGTCCTTAAAAATATTATTGTAGTTAGTTTTTCACCTTGTGAAGCATCCCAGCAAAGTGAGTATAAAAGGCTACTCAAATGCAAATAGCCTTTTAGAAAACAAATAGAAGAACCAGGTGACCAGAGAAGGGACTTCTTGAAAAGTTTTTATAAAAAGCAGACACACAGAGGTGTACTGCTGACATCTACATAATGAAATGTGCAAAGCAATTAGTGTTATAAATGATGCAGAAGTGTGCAGACTAACATGAAATGGTTTTTTCCTATGAAGCTTTTTCTGCTTTTGAATCCTTTGACATTCCACAAAGTTGCATGCCTAAGAATATATTTTCTGGCATTCCTGAGCATCTGGCACAGGAGCGGGATGAACTGTAAGAAAAACAAATTGCTGGTCTGAAATCCTTCTTCAAAACACCTGCTTAATAACAACATACAAGAGAAACTGTAGTGTTATGGGAGTCACCAGTTACACATCAAATTCCCAAATGTTTCACTTAGTGGCTCTAAGTCCCTTTGATTTCCCCTGGCATGCTGTGGGAGTACTTCGAGGAGGCTGAATTCTTGGCTGAATGTGGCTGAAGAGAGATCAGACTGGGAAAACAGAAATGTAATTTGTTAGTATGAGTTTTTCATTGCTTTTCACCCACAAAGCTTTACGGCTTTAAAGTCTAGAGATAAAAGATAGTATACTTTTATTCAGCCAAATGAAATGAAGATCAAAAAATCTAACAGTTAACAGAGGGAGTTAATCTATTACTTTAAAAAAAACCAAAACATTAACTCATGTAAAAAAAAGTTATTTTATTTTATCTCACAGCAATATCATTAGCTGAAATTTGTTTAAATTTTTTTCTGATTTTTAGAGTCAGGAATACCATGAAAGGTACATACCATCCTTCAGTGAAACTCCTGCAAAAAGTGTCTGCTTTTAAATGTATTTATTTAATATCTCTTTATTTTAAAAAAGCCTGCCCTACATACGCCAGCTTCCATTAGGCTTCAGTGAGAGTGATGATACTGTGAGAAAAGTCTATGAGCCAAAATTTGAACATGACTTCCATGACTTAATTTCTGTGTTGTTGAAGGGCCAGAAAGAGCCCTGGAACCAACACAGTTGGCCCAGCTTACACCAGCAATAACTGGGTACCTTTCCTCTAGTCAGGTAGGGCAGTATGTTAGGTTTGTCAAATAATTATTTGTTAAATAATGCCAAAAGAGGGAATATGATACTGCCAGCACTGATTTAATTGTCTGCTGCAGCTACTGCTGCTCTGCTGCAGAATCCTGTCTCAGCACAGGGCTTGTACCAGATTGTGGCAAAGACACATAAACACAAGAGCACCTATCATGGGCTAATTGCTCTCCTGTCACTGTAGCACAGAAACTGCAGTTTGCCTGGTGTTTTTGAAGTATCTTTGCAAGATGAAACTCCAAAACTTTGCTACTTCTGCTACTATGTTACAACTCCCATATCTGACTGCTCTCAGGTTTAACCGCGGAGTTTGAGTGCCGTGGTGTGGGCAGACATGAACTCCATCACCTGTACCCAGTGCTGGATGGAGGACTTTTGATACTGATATTCACAATAAAATCAGAAAGATCAAGGCAAAGCATGTTAAGCATTGTGACAATGGATTGGTTTGGGTAATGTATTTCCATTCCTTTACAGACTATTCTGAATTGTCAGAGCCCTGGGGATTGGGGCTGGATTCTGCTTAAAGTGTGGCTATAACAGGTCATGCAGGTGACTTGGTACATATCTGAGAGATATTGCTGATGAGGAATGGGCTCGTTTAGCTACTGCTGTTAGCACATTCTTTATCCTTCCAGGAAGCAGAAAACTCAACTTTCTCCAGTCTATCTTGTATCTTTCTGCAAACCCTCTTTCCTCTTTCCCCTAATTCTTCCTTTCCATTGACAGCCCCAGCCTTTAATACTTGAGGAAGCAAAATTTGACTTCCCCTCCCCTACTTGAAACTTTGCGATGGCCACAGCTGTGCTCAGCTAGTGAACTTTGCAGAGTTGCTGAGGTTACTAATGCAGGCTCAGGGATGAATGAACATGGTGTATAGCTTTCAGGAACTGGATTTTACTCAATCAGCTGAGAGTGGGCAGAACAGGCTTCTGCCTCTGCTCAGCTTTGTAGACAACCCCAAATTCTACCTCATTGATGGAAAGATATATGAAGGGTAAAGTGGACACAGGAGGGAAGAAAGAAAGGTGAAGGAGTGCAGTAAGGTCAGATGAGGAATTATTTTGGAAGAGATAATAGAAGTAAGACATTGGAGATGAGATATTTTTTCAGAGACTTAAAGACAAAATCAAATCTCAAATATAATAGAAATTTGAATTTTGAGTTGCAACTGAGGAAGGAGCAACTTCTTCACTGCTGAAGAAGGAACAAGGGAATAGAACAAAGAGGACACACAACAAGTCTGTGAGAAAAATCTCTTGTGGAAAGAGAATTGGGAGAGTGTTGCTGCTCGTATATCCTAGAAAAAGGGTCATATTTCATGACCAATTTAATTTTTTTTTAACCTAAATATCGAATCTATTTAGGCTTTATACACCTGAATTCCCATGAGGCCGATGTAAATTTAGGTACCCAAATATCTCTGCCTCTGATCTTATGTGCTTTATGTGCTATTTTGCTATAAACCAAAGTTTGCAATCTCATTTAACACATGTCTAGAAATTATGGCTTTGCCAAATATATGAAAACATGCCTTGAAACCCATGAAAAAATATTGATTATATTTATGAACTAGTGAGGAAATAACACCTTGAGGGTGGATATTGTTAGCGTAGGGTAGGGCAGCACCTCAAGAGCAATTGTTAGTTGGACAAATCAGATGGAACTGGTCACTTCTATCACAAAAGCATAAAACCCAGCCTCAGATCCCAATCTAAAGTGCTCTCACATTTCCAAAACATAAAACATCAAATGAAAAGGAACAACAAATGAAACAACTCTTGATTACAGAGGAACTAACCTTTCAAATCTGGACTTAACCAGGGATCAAACAGGCTTTACATTGCACTTGAATATGGCATTAGGAGAGTAACAATGAGTCATGTCAAGGCCTGTCTCAGTCTGCAAATCCCATGGTCATCAAGGAAATAAGCCTTTCCCTGTTCCTCTGCATCTAAGAAATCTGAGGAATGTGTGATGATGTCTCAGAAATTATAGTGTTCTTTTGAAGAAAACAATAACTTTAAAAAATGGTATATATTTTGACAGAAAAAGGAATTTAAACATATGAAAAGTTGATTATAAAAAGATTGGGAAAACTTGTAACTAGCTTCCTTCTCTCCCAGCAGTTTTTGCCCAAAAGTAGAATGGATTACATGGTGGGTTGCCCCAAAAGAGAATGGATTACATGAAAGGTTACGGCAGTGCTTGACAGCTACAGAAGTGATATAGAATCTCACCTATTTTCTGTCAAATAATGAACATTCTTGTCAATTTAATGTGGTGATTGAATAATTCCACTAGAAACATCAATAATCAAAGAGTAACTCATTTTGACTATAGCTCTAAAGCAATAAATAGCTTGGACACTACTGTGTATGTAACGTATGAATAATTACAACAAAGTCACATATCTATTTCAATGCAGTATATGTCTTGAATTAAATGTAGGCTGAAACCAAAATAAAAACTTGGCACCTTGGCAAGACATTAATATTAATGATACATAACGTTCTGTAAAGCATTTATTTTACAGTTTATATCATTTTACAATTAAATATTTGCTATGCCCATATTTATAAAATTCTACCTTAAAAAAAAGAAAAGGTGAGTTTAGATGAAAGGAAAAGCATTAAATTCCGTAAGTGGCTTTTAGTAGCAATTCAATACATGCTATTATGCTGAATTGATTCAAGACCAACTGTACCTTGCAGTGGTACAAAAGGGTCTCACCACAACATTTTCTGAGAAGTGGATACTGCCATCCTTAATTAAACAAGGTGCTAACAAGTTGTTTGTGAAAAACTCCATGGTTTACTACAAGTCCTGAAGACAAATGTTTACAGGGAACCCACACAGGATTAAGGAGCATTGTTGCACCCAGATATTTAGCAATAACTTGATAATCTTGGTGATAAAATTGTGACCTCTACTTCTAACTCCATGTCACATTTGGACTTAGTTACTGGATATTTTCGTGTTTCCTTTCCTCTCTGAGTCTTTTTTAAACAGATCAGTGATCTGGTCCAGTTCACTGCATGGCAGCATCATCATTAATTTTAACAGAAAGCAGTCAACAGGGAAGTGTGGACAGCTTCTTCCAGCAACATCATGGTTTCCATCTTCCAGCTTAAAAAGGAACAAGTGCAGTCTGACATATCCAAACTTAGCATGGCTTTATTCTCAAGGTCTAAGATTAAAAAAGAACTGGAGAATTGGGTAGCAATGAATATGCATGTACAAAAGAGAGGGGTGTTACATGCCAGAGAAATGGCATAAACTCCAGTTTAGGATGAACTTCCTCCACACTGCTGGCTGTCAATTCCTGTCAGTGACACAATTATTCCAGGGTAACTGATACAGAAAAATCCTGTATCTGCTTCCAGTGGCTTAGCCAAACCATATGATCTCATCTCCAGTACACTGTTAGCAAAGGTAGAATAAAATACAGGTCTGCAAAACCCTTTGTCCCCTTCTGATACAAGTGTAGGCAAAGGGAAGTTACATAGAGACACCTTACAACAAAAGCAAGGCACTGTGTTTTTGTTTTGTTTCAGAGATGAGCACTTATTTATAGCACACATACACATAGTTGAAAACTTCTGGAATACTGAATGAAAGTCTAATAGGGGGAAAAAAAAATGTCACCTTTCTTATATAATGTGAAGGGGCAGATTCCAAGGTTTATGTACCTGGACTGATTACCAGACCCTGGAAACCTCTGAAATATGGCTTCCTGCACTCTCCTGTTCATTTTTTTCTGCCCAGAATGTGTGAGATGCAGAAGACTCCAAGTTATCCCAGCTTGCAGCACTATCAAACTACTACGGTAGGGAGTGTGACACAGTGCTTTCCCCTGGTGATACCAGTGTCAGATTCCTCTTCCTGGACCTGATTAGGCTGCTGTCTTCCTTTGCTGTGGAAATCTGTGTCCTGGCTAACACAGTGCCCGGGGCTGCAGACCAACTAAGCCTCCTCTTTCTTCCTGCACACGAAAGACTCACCTCACTCCTATAAGAGCAGCTTCACTACTTCCAGCTCAAACTGAAATGCAACTTTGGGACTAAATGCTTCTCCAATCTAGCTCACTGAAAGACAAGCTATGAATCTCAGGAACAGTAATAGCACTTAAAATAGAGAGGAACAATCTTTTGGGGATATATATAATCATAGAATCTGTGAGCAAGGGAATTTTTAAAGAAGAATTCAAGAGAAAATTATACTCTGTTCAGTACTGTGTCCTCAGAATCAATAATTTTTTCCAAGCAAAAGATTTGCTTCAGGTGAAAGTTGTTTCTTTTGTGTTCTGATAGGCCACTTGTGTGAAGTTAAGCTTCCTGGTGATCACACATACCAGCTGCATCCTGTCACAGGGCTTCTCATGAAGAAAATTTCTGACATTTCACCTCTGTAGCAGCCAGCTGCAGACTTAAGGCTTCATGTTTGGCATGGACTGAAAAAACCTAAACCTGTGGTCCACACTGTATTTCGCTTTACTGAAAATATTCCAGGAAACAGAGGATATGTTGAGTAGAGTCTTAAATATGAATGGAAGATTTACATCTGCCATTAGAGCTTTAGGCAAATTTAAAAATAAAATTTTTTAATTGCAAAATATGTTTTTGTTACAGACATTGGAGAAATCTGCTTTATTGCTGTATAAATTTGGTAGGGAAAAAATAATCAAACCACCCAGAGGTGATGGCTGTCTCTTCCTAGGGGTGAGATTTCTTAAGGGCAAGAACACCTGCAGGCTGTTCCAAATCTCTGGTAAGATGATTAAAATCATTGTCTGTGACAAAGGTTATGCTGTGCAGGAGCACAGCAGGGAGAGATCATTTTGTGTAATGCTCTGGTTTGCACTGGCAGTAAAATTTTGGATCATGACTGTACAGAGGCAAATATCAGTGGTCCTTGCTGCAAATTATTCCTAACTATTAAATAGTCTATGTTTAACTGTGCTATCCTGAATTCTGGCTGTTTAATGCATTCCTTTTATGCAGATACACAAACTAATTTTGCCAGATCCTGTAGGTCTGCTCTGTTTATGCCACCTTATGTTAGCTTTGTGAAAAGGCTTTGTTTAAACCACAAACAGAAGAGCTGAGTTACTCCAAGGTAGATACTCTGATTTCTGTCTGAAACACAAGTAGGAGCACTTTAGAAGCTCTTCTCTATCAATCTCCTATCTTTGGATTTCATCTTCTCTGATGGTCCTTTTCCCTGAGACACGACTTCCTTTGAGATCTAATAAAAGTCCCCATAAAAAGAGGTGTAGCAAAATATTTGAAATTTCTGGAATCCAGCTCTTCAGATGGAAAAGCACACATTCAGTCAAAAGAAATGGAACAATGAGATCTAGCTGTGATAAACCATCAAAACCTGGTTTTCAGATACAGGCTGTGTAAATACCC
Organism: Onychostruthus taczanowskii; assembly: GCF_017590055.1. Classification (NCBI taxonomy): domain Eukaryota; kingdom Metazoa; phylum Chordata; class Aves; order Passeriformes; family Passeridae; genus Onychostruthus; species Onychostruthus taczanowskii. The sequence goes on from NW_024499906.1 coordinate 9,440,551, forward strand.
TTCATCCACAGAACAAAGACAGTGTTAGTGATAGTAATACGTGCCTGAAATCCTACGCTGTCAAGGTTTTTTTCCTCCCAGCACTGATAAGTTGGTGTGCATTCCTGTACAATCTACTTGGAAGATTCAAATTACACAGTGTTTGCTAAACCTGACACTTGGCCAAAGAAGTACTTAACAGAACTAATACAGGGACCAGTGATCAAATGACAGTGTCTTGAAAAAGTGTCATTATCTATTTGGTGAGTGACAATTTAAGCCTCAGTTGCTTCTGGTCTCTTTTGAACAACTGAGGCTCCAAAAACAAAGTTCATAACTTGACCATATCCTAAGAGCCATTAATTGTTAATACAGGCATGGGATTTTAAAATACCACCCCCCTTCAAGTTAAGTGCAAAAAAAGTCTCCGTTCCTTTGAAGCAAGGAAGTGTGTGACTAGCAGAAAGACAGTGTTGCTATTACATGGTGATAGGAAAAGGACACCAGTGCAGAATCCATATAACACATATGAATTTTTATGAGAAATAAACGTTTTGATCTTGAAGAAAAGATTGACTGTGGGTAGCAAATATGGCTTTATAATAGCATCCTTTGTTTTGTCACCAAGATAAGAAAAAGGGTGAATTTATGATCAGTCAAAATGCAGGAAGAATCTGTAATTCTCTGCCATTCACGCACAGTGATTAGGATCTGCTTTGTGCAACTGACCTCCAATGACAGGATATTTCTGAATACATGGAAAAAAGGATATTCCTCTGTAAACTCCAGCCATTCAGATTTTTTCTGGTCTAAAATCACATGCAACACTAGAACTAAGCCAGAGAAAGCATAGTTCAATCTTCACAGCAGGTTTCCTGCTAAGCTGCAGCAGGAACAAAACTTTACTGTCCAATAAGCAGTACTTTCCCTTTTGAGTTCCTCTTAAATCTAAACCAGGAGGGGTTTTTTTATGGGTTTTTTTGTGTGTGTGTTTGGTGTTTTTGGCATTTTTTAAATTTTGGGTGGGTTTTTTGGCAGGGCAGGGGGGAAGCTAAAGAGGCAGACATAATCTTCGATTGAAATCAACATACCTCTTTCTTAAGGCCCTATGAATGCCGGCATGACAAACTTGCAGTGTGATGTGCTCCTTGAATCCGCAGTACTACTGCTGTGCCCTCCTTTATCTCAGTTGCTGAAATTTGTCATTGCTCTGATCCTCCTGGAAATGTGAAGAGCAGGCTGCGGGATTGCCTCCCTCACCTCCTGTCATCAGCACTGATTTGTAGACCCCCATCTGCCTATCAAGGAGCTGCCTCCCTCTCATAGCCAAGACAGAAAGCTGTCTTGGATAACAAGCCAAATACATATTAGTTTTTTTTTTCTCTTCCCCTCATGCAGCTTTTTAGGTTACCTGCTTAAAAAAATTATGTAGCCATCAGATTTATTATTTGATTTATAAACTTTTTTCCCCTCTAGAAAGTATTTTCATTGTGCTATTTTGTGGCATTTTGAATATGGCACATGTGAACCTCAAATAATGTAACCAATGTCCTGTCTCCACAGTGCCCCACTGTGTCCAGTCTCCCACTGCAGATCATGGGGAAACACTGCAGAAACTTTTTCAGCTTTCTTAAAATAATTCCACTTCAGTGGTGCAATAACTGTGTTCATCTGCTCAAGGGCTACCCTCGCTCTGGATGTCAGCTCAGGGGTGTCAGCTCAGGCTGCCCCTACTCGGTCAGAGGCTGGGAGTTCAAAACACAGAGGGATACTTCCCTCTGCTGGGCATGTTTATAAACCAGTGCAAAAGAAATGTTTAAAAATAGCCAAGTGGTCTCCTTCTGTGTTTGACCCTGCAAGGTCCTGGTAAATAATCACAGCATTTATCTTGGTGCATCTAAATGTAGATGTTCTCAGGTGCCTCTGGAGGCACCTGCCTTTCTCCATTGGTTGGATAAGGAATCAAGCTCACTAACATTATCTATTGTAGCTGGATGCCTCACGTAAGTAGCAAACACCATCCTATTATTCCTAAATACTTTAGTGGGAGATCAGCATCATCAGAAATTCCAAGCCCATATAAATGTTAATGAAAAACTTTACTGGTTCGCGTGACTATTTGCAAACACAGGGTGGATGTTGAATTTGTCTCAGAAATATAAAGCCCTGTGCTCCAGGTTACTATATTGAAGGGAATACTGGGAAACTGGGCCATGATTTGTATGACATGCCACAGGTTATGAGGAAAAAGAATTAAAAGGTTGGATTTTCGACTATTTGCAAATCACTCCTGGAAAACTATAGTAAACTGTTCTCTCTGGACCTCCTGTTTATTTGGTAGGCAATTGATTCATACGTAAATTAGGATGGGGTAGTTCAGCATTTAGTCAGGTGTTAGGTATGGATATTTCCTTGAATAGCAGTTATTCTTGTGCTGAACAAAAATAGTTAAGGGAGTCAAAAAGTGTTTGCAAGGAAACAACTGGTTAAAGACTGAAAGAGTTTTCAGACCATTGTATAATTTTGGCACATTGTTTCATTAGAATAATTTACACTGCTGTTCATGTAAGAAGAGTTTGGATGACATAGCAATTGAGCAGCTGGGATTCATTGTTTTTCTCCATACTCAATGAAATTTTTTTTTCATGTTGCCAGTTTATTTCATAAAGGTTGTATTTTCCAGACTGGCTGGGGATTCTGATATAGTATAAGGACTTACATTTTTATGGGTGCTCCAGAACTTTTATTGCTGAACATTTGTAGAGAAGTTGAGTATGCTGCAGCAATTTGTGTTATGGTCCACAGATGGAAGAAATATACAGGCAATAGAAAGGAATCAGACTCTCCATTTTATGTTGATTATTCAGCTAGTCCTATGCCCCTTCAGCATTCTGCAATCCAGATTGACTATTTTATGATCACTCCTTCACAAATTAAAGCACTACCCTAAAATAGCATAGATTTTTATCATGTCTATTCATTTTGCCTTTATTGCAATATCATCTGTCAAGGAATATGTTCTGTTTTATTGAGTTACACCTACAGTTGAGGCTCTATTTCATTATGCTATATCCAGTAAAAACATTATCCTCACTGTTTTTGGGAAGCTATTTGTCATTTCAGTATCACCCACAAGTTCTCACTTCCCAAAAAATATTGAACTGCAGTTCTGCTGCATTGCTGTTGGTTTCTTTTTCCACAGATTGCTTCAGTCCTCAAGCCACAATTATTTAATATAACCACATTAAAAATCAGGTTCCCTGTTTATCTTAGACACTAATACATGGATCTGATCCATTTTTGTCCGTTTATTGACAACTGTAGACTTTCCCCATCTTTGACTTTCTATAATCGTAGTCAGATTGAGGCAGATTTATAAATTTATCTCCATTTATAAACAACTAGTAATTTTTATTTACTCATGTACTTGTTGTATGGTAACACCAGATAGCAACAAGATGTCTAGAAATGCCACTTAAGCAGAGTCAGTAATTATGTGCACAGTCAGGTTGGCTTGCCAAGTGGCTCATCTATGGTCTTGACATATGATCCTTGAGTATTAGAAGAGTTAGGATATATGGCACCTTAACTCTTGGAGAAAAGGGTGTCCCCTGAGCACATGATTGTGTAGAGCAGCAGATTGGTTCTCACAAGATATTTTCACAGTGAGGGGAAGAAGCCTGTGGGGTAATTTCAGCTTTAGAAGAAAAACTGCTGCAGATAAGGAATTGTAAGTACAATTTGCTATTAATTCTCTCTCACTTTGTAACCAACCAATCTCTTAGGAATCCCCACTCCTCCAGCTAAGCTTTTTTTCTCTGTAATCTCTGTAACAGGCTACTTGGCTGTAAGACTACAGCACTCTGTGCAACTGAACACTGGAATGAAATAAAATCCGTCTGCTAAGGCTTGACTTGGTGCTTTCAATATTCTAACACATCCCTTGACTTTTATTATCAAGAAACATTGGATTTTGCATTAATTTGTGTTTGCCTTGTGTTTTTAAGGTACTTTCATTCAGTTGCATTCTTCCACTTCTCAGCTTCCACCGTATTCAAGTGAGTCACAGTGGGGGCATTTAATTCTGAAAAGACTCTTCTCAGCATGCTGGAAATAAGCATCAGAAACAGCATCCTCTTTTAAAACCTCCTCTTCTTCCCAATATCCTTGAACTTAATGGAATCTCATCATGCACATTTTCAAGGTATCCTCTCTCACTGTGGTCTATTGAGACAAAGCATGAAGAATTAATGAAAATTACCCCAAAGTATTGTACTTTTCATTTCAGCAATAGTTCTGAACTGCAGCAAATACAGATCAGAAATTACCTACCATCATACACTGCAAAAGAGGCAAATTCTCTCTTGACAAATAGCAATAATCTTTCTCTGCTCTGACAAGTTTAGCAAACTAGATGAGTTAAACTCCTTACCTTCAATTTCTAAACTAGTCAGAAACATATTTATTTAGGTAATGTACAGCTTAAGTATGCAGGAATAAATACAAAGCAGTGAAAAGAATGGCCTGAATTAGTCCTGAGACTTGAGCTATATTCTACATCATTCTATAGAAGACATATCAAGACATTAATAGAGAAAAGATAAGTTGAAAGCATTTTACACAAATAATGAATTAAATCAATGCTTTAGAACTCTGTAAAAAAATTCCAAGGCTTGCAGAAGGTTCCTATCTGAGAAGTTTTTCAAATTAATTTATTGGAAGCATGATAAAATTCCTGTGTTTCATTTCACTGATTAAGTCTTTCTGAGTTCTTTCCTAGGAAGGCAAAGTTTTGATTGCATTCCTAGGGTAATGTAATTGCACAAGATTAGATTAGAATTTAGATGCCAGCATCCTACCTTGCAATGTGGAGAGCTGCATTAAGGAATCTTCAGTTCCTTCACAGGGTTGTTTTGTATGTCTCATGTCAATGTACAACACACATGCTGGTCCTCTCCTAAGGTAAAAATCAGTTTCACAGTGATAAACATGTTAAGCAGGAGAACACAGTTTTAAAAAATTACATCAAAAATTCCATCTGAATTAAATACTGAAACAGTACTTGAAATAATGTGTTTAAAGTAAGGCCTCTATTAATTTAAATTGGATGGTTGCAATGCAGACAGGTAGGCTTGTTCAGATTTGTTGCTTGTTAAGCAACATTAGCTCATCTCAGCCAGACTAATGTTTATTGTCTAGTGAATAACATCACTAGAACATTTATACAGACCTGTCACTATTCAAGGAAGGGAAACTTATTTTTAATATAAGTAAAAGTATGAATGAGAGATTTCCAGGTAATGAAATCCTGGATGGGAAAATGTAGGAAATATTTTTGGTTTAAACACTTTAATACCTGATAAAATTTTGTATCCTGACACAAAACCCTAGCTCTGAACTTGAAGATTGTTGACCCACTGTACACAGGCTCAGGATAGCACCAAAGAGCTGACCTAACCCACTGTGCACAGCCAAACCCTGCCCAGCACACCTCGACAGGATTTAAGCATTTTGCAAACATGACAGCTGGAGAACTTTCCCCCCCTTCCTGTTCAGCCTCCTCCTACTGTTGACAGCAGTGCAGGATTTGGGAGGAACTTCAGGTCTCCTGCAAATCAGAAATGCATCCACACAGACACATGCTCCTCCTCCTCCTCCTCATGCGAGGGGCATGAAGATGGATGATCAGGCATCATCATCCCTTCAATACTGAGCTGTTTGCTTTGTGGTGCACTCTGGAGGTACTTTTAAGTCTCAAAATACTTTAGACTCTTTCAAAAGATTGAGATTTATGAAGTTGTGTGATATGGAGTCATCTTATTGACTGATGAAAGTCCCGTGGTGTGTCAAGTCTGAAATTATTGCAACTCTGTCAGTATTAACTGTGAGATTTTGACATTTACCAATGTAGTTGGCAGATTCAGCAAGCTTGTGGCTAAATTATTTCAATTATTTCTATTACTACTGAATCAATCATTCTGAGATATTTTATTGAGCTGAAGATACCTTCAAGTCTGATATGGAAAAAGAAAAATATCTTTTTGTTTGCCTGAAAACAAATATAATATTCTGGCAGACAGATATCTATTGACTGCTTTTATTTTACACACTGAATAATAACTTGTTTAATTTTTAAAAATAACACTTCATTCAACCTGAGAATAATGATTCAATCTCAGTAAAGTGTTCGTCACCAGAATGCATACAGAAGTAATTCACTACCTCTTATTAAAAGTTATGTCAATTCCTAACACACAGAAAAAATTTTAGTGTTGAGGCTTAGGGTCCTGCTTTGCATGTTACTTGCAATCTTTTGGATAAAGTCCAAGTCTTAAATTTGCTAGGGTGTAGGTTTACTTTTATTTCTTTAAAATATACAATATGGCAATTTTAAAGTTAATATTAAAAAAAAATATACAAAAAATTCAGTTTCAGGATCTTTTTCTGGGTAATGAAAACAAAAAGGCATCACAGAACAAGTCAAGGCAGTATTCAAGTAAAGATTGTACATGACAAGAACAACTCTGGAAACTGAATTTGCTAGGTAATTAGCACATTCTATGACAGTTCACTAAAGCATATCAAGACCACTCTTTGCCTGTGTTCTTTTTATGTCTTGGGAAGAATATAAAAAGAAACTGGAGATCAAATTTAATTAGCACTTCATGTTAGAACTAATTAGCAATTGCAGATTTCCACATGGATTCTCTTTTGTAACAGAAACATTTGAGCTATGATAATATCATGGAGGTCAAAGTGCCTTTAAATAAGTCCAAATGAGAACCACATCCTATTTTTATTTTTCTTCTGGGTTAAGCTGTTGACAGTAATTGAATTTGTGTTGAATATTCAAATTATTAAAGCAGGTCTATATTGGTATTAACTTGGAATTTAATGCTTCTAAAATACTACTGAGTAATGTGGGTGAATGATGACAGCTTTGAAACAATTTTATTTCTCTTGTGATCAGTTCTTCAGAAAAAAAAATAAAAATAGAACATAAGGGCAGTAGATTGATGCCAATCAATTGGTAGTCAGCCAGTGATGGCTGAATTGCGTTTGACTTGGCATCAGTGCCTGCAGAAGATGTTCAGCATCAAAGCTGGGGAAGAGGCTTCTGTATTCATCTGTAATTGCTCTACCAGAAGTAGGTGTTGCAAAGCTGGGTCAAAATCACCTTTGTGGATTCATCTTGCAGTGCATCAGTTCATAAAAACCATTATTAAATGGTAGTAGTATTTGGAGGGTAATTTCTATCTTCCACTGATTTAATACCATTTGATTTCAGGAAATAAATGTGGTGTACCAATGTAAATTTTCACACATTAATAAGGGCAAATATGAATCCCTAAACCTTTATTATCTATAGGCTGTATCTTTCAGAATTAAAATGTTTGATCTTCCAAGGCTTCATTCTGTTTGCAGATCCTGCTTGTCTTATCTGGGGATAGGTGTTCCCCAAGCAGTGGCAATTTCACAGCTTTACGAATTGAGTACATGTGCTCCCATGACCTGTAAATGTGCAAGAGTGCTTTGGGCAATGATAGCAGATGTGTTTTCATTCCAATAGCATCTATTCTCGTGTTAAACTTTGTGCTTGAGGTTCAACTTTTTGTTATTTGCTGATACAGAATCTTATTCTGTGGATATAGGCTGAGTGATGACATTTTGCTGTAGTAGGGTATGGGAACGGCATCATTGAGGAAATAATTATAAGGGCCAAGATTTCTGTGCATGAAACATAATATTATGGACCACATTTTAGTGCCTTATGGAATATTTATACAAAAGGCCTTGATTTTCAAAGGGGAATAAGGAGGTCTGACTAAGTCCTCTTGAAAGCAGTCTTTGAAGACAGACTTGTAAACATCAGAAGTAAAAGGCAAGATGTTAAACCTTCATAGAGAAATCTATCAGTGCTAAATAAATACCTTCATTCTTCCTTACAACTGCTTCTCCTGGCATAGTGACTTTAAAACAGAATCACTGAAAATGAAAATGACTCTAAATATTAACATAATAATATGTTTACTATTAGATGTTTACTGCTGTATGCTCATGTTATAAAAACAGATTTCTACACATAATAATAAAAAAATTCATTTTCATTTAAACATTTTTTGAGATATCCTGAAATGTAACAACACCAAAAGGAACCACCAATAAATCTGTGTACCTTGCAGATGAACAATATGCCTTTAAACACCACTCCATCCCATAGAGTTCAAGATTTTCAGCATTATTGACTGCTGCACATATTTTCTCACACTATCTTTTGTGGATCCCAGGTGTGCTTTCTATTTCAATCGGTTTCATTAATACTTAAGCATACTCAGCCTCCTCTGCAACCCAGTTTTACTCTGACTTTTAAAATGTCTCCCACAACTATCCTGTTTATTGCTCTACTCAAGACCTATATTATTATTAGCTCTCTGATACAAGACTGATTTGGATCAGGTTATAGTTTTTTGAGACAGTCTCACTGTCTTCCTTGACTAATGAGGTGAGGCAGGGGAGCATTGCTTGTTTTTAGATTTAATGATCAGACATGCTTTGAAACATGTGAAAATAAGGTTTGCTTCACCTGTGGTGGATGAAACAGAGCCATGATGTTCAGGTGCTGAAGAAAGGCTCAGGTTTTTCCATCAAAAAGAGCCCCACAATGAAGCACTATGGGAATTTCCTAGGGAGATTAGAGAACACCAGTCACCAGAGGTCTACAGAGCCAGCTGTGTTTTCTCCTCAGAACTGTTTATTTTCAGGAAAACTACTGGATTTGTAGATTAAGGAATAGAGAATTGTCCATGGCAGGTGACAGAGAACAGCATATGCCATCTTTTTGATTTTGCCCCAACATCAGAGGGAGTCAGACTGCAAACATTTTAAAATGGAGGGAGCCTATAACAAAACTTGACCAGCCCCTCTCTGTAACAGGAGTCTCAACCTCAGAAAAATCAGGGAGAAACAAATGCAAGACTAATTTCCCACTTCCAAAAATCCCTGTTTGAAGAAATGGGATAATTAGTCTCTGTCAAGGCACAGTTTTATTTCGCAGAGACAGCTTTAGTCCATCTGTCTGGGGGAGAGGATTGTAAAGGAGTTGGAGCTTCATATGTGACAAAAGAAAAGCTAGTTTTAAATTACACTTAGTACTCATGTCAAACATATAAAAAGCCTTATGCTTTTAAATGTGTAGTGGTCACCATAGTAATGATCCCATTAAAGATCTGATAGAAAAGAAATAAGAACATCTAGACTAAACTAAAATAAATATTACTGAGCACTAGTTTCCCAGTTTATCTTCAATTTTTTTTCCAGCCTAGAAATGCACAACACTGTAATCAGTCATCACATCTTGCACTGTGATGCCTCACCTTTTTATGTTTCTTTTTTTAAACTATAATGAAGCTACAAGCTGTCTTCAACAAAGGCAGCTGTTCCTGAACCTCGGGGAGAAGAGCAAGAGCTCCCCTGCTTTGTGCTATCTCTGCTGAGAAGCATGCTGACCCCAATATCTACAGCTTTAAAAGATAAAAACCCCCTTTTGGGTCTGGTTTCTGTACTTCCCCTCAGGAGTCTGAGTTGAGGTTTTTGCCTTCCCTGGAAAACAAAGAGGTTTAGATGCCTGAAGGGGCCTGGCTCCGCCCTAGCTCCCTGACCTGAGCACAAGCAGGCACTCGCCCGGGATGCCGGGTCTCACGCCATCCCTCATCACGGGTCAGATCTCACAGCGCCTTTGGCTCTGCGGGCTCCCTTAACAGTTCCCCCTCTAGAGGCTGGACGAGCTCAGGCTGCTGGAAGCTGGTGAAACCCTTCCTTTATAATTGGGACTAGACCAGCCAAGTGTGTGAAATAAAATGTTGTTTAAGACTTCAAATAGAACAGGATTCTCTCACTCCAGGTCCACAAAAATATAATAAGCTAAGCACTAATATTGAAAATATTTATGAATTATCACATCAGAGATCCAAATTAGCATAGCTGTATTGCAACAAGGCTATGCTGAGTTATGCTGGTTACAGTCCTGGCTGGGACAATAGCAAATCATATGCAACACAGCATTGAAATTTGAGGAGATAAATTAGATTTGACTTGAAATTATTGAGGTAGTTCTAGTTTAGCAAAAAAAATTATGGGTCTACATAATTCTGTTATGAATTTCTATAATAAATCTACACACAACTTTTTTATAACTTCACTACTGAGGCTAAAGTGCTTAAGGGAAAAGTATGTTAATAATCTTTTCCAAACTGGATTACACTTGATTCAAGTAATCATAGTGATCATCAAAGACACTGCACTTCGAGTGCAAAGCACATTCACACTACATTGCAATACCAATGTCTAAATGAGTACAATTCTGTCATTCCACTGTCACGAGGCCTTGTAAGCATGTAAGCTCATGATGGGCATTAACCTTATCATTATTCAGCAAAACATTTGCATGTGCAGTGTTCTCTGACTAAGAGGGGCAATTCTCTGATGCATGAGTTGTTCCCCAGAAGTAGTTTTGAAATTCATTCAAAGGAATGGACCTGCCAGGTCTAGTGAGTGACATCCCTGCCTGTGGCATGGGCCTTGGAGCCAGCTGATCATGAAAGCCCCTTTGAACCCAAGCCTTTTTATGATTCTATGAATTGTGTAAAACCGGATAGCTGGGCATGATTTCACTGGGACTACTTATAAATTTAGCAGGACGATTTCATAATCTGCCCTTTTGTATCTGAATATTCCCTGTTTCCTCTTCTCTCTATTGGGGAAGATACAGAAGGTACTAGGATGAATTAAATCAGTTTAGAGCATCTATTCTGAAAACCTTTGTCATTATATAGAAACTAATAGAGAATATGAAATCAAGCAACTCATCCATGCTCCTTTTTTAAAAAATTTAATTTATGACATTATGAATTTGAGCTAGAATTGAAACTGTTCCTTTTTTATGTATTTGCTGCAAGTAGCCACCATACAATCTCTGCATTTAATATTTTAGGGGTTTTGGATTCAGAAACTTATAGCTTGGAATATATTTAATTTGAGAATCAGACCCGTATGAAGAAGATTGTTTTTTGGTTTTTTTTTTTTTGTTTGTTTTTTTTTTTTTTTGTTTTTTTTTGTTTTTTTTTTTTTTTTTCCTGTGAACAGAAGCTTCAAGTATTTCAAACAAAATGACCATTTCCTCTGCACAGTCATTATCAGAACAAACCAACAGAGTGTGCTCATGTACTGTGAAAGCTGAAGCTGCTTTTAGTTAAAAGATGTTTTTCCTATTCCTTCTTCGTCCTCTTTAAAAATAATTAGCTGTAAAAGCTGCATTCCTTGTCAAGATTTTCAATGACATATAACATCTCCAGAAGAAACAAGCATCATCTTACATAATTAAATGGAGGAAGAGAGGGAATTCTTGATGAGAACAGTGGGAGTAAAACTTTTTTACAGAAAATCAGTATTTAACAGCAATAGCACAGGGATCCACCAAGCTTTTTGTGCTAGTGAAAGTGTTGAGCTGTGCCCTGGTGATTAACCCCAGGGCCATCTTGTGCATAGCACTGCACTTTCAGAGAGGTGATCTGCTGTGAGGGTGGAGGAACTGAGAGTGGAATCTGGAGAATGGCAGAGCTGAAATGAATTCTTCTGCTGGGGGATGCTTGCAAAAGGTTCTGCTGGATAATGTTGTGATGTTAAGACATCCAGAAGTTGTTGCAGCCCAGATAATTTTTTGCCAATAAAAACTATATTTTTGTGGGATAGACCCCCAAAGACAACAGCTAATATTCAGCACTGGAGACAGCACAAGAACTAGATGCAAATGCATAACCTTCCTCATTATGAATCTTCTGACAAAGTTGGAATAGTTTCCACTCTGTTTATAGAAACACTTTAAACCTTTGATACAGAAATCTGTTCTCTGAATAAAAATAATAAAATAAGGATAGCTCAATAAGGGCAGGAATAGGGCATGTTTGATGCAATCCAACACACATCTGTGTCCACGAGGGCTGAACATTTTGAAAAAGGCAGACATGGGCATTTAAAAGTCAGTGCTACACAGGAGGGAAGGGGGATGCTGTACTGTTAAAGTGAGAAAAATTTGGACTATGTTTGCTACCTCAGTTGTCAATAGTCAGCTGTGAAATAGCTCAGACCAACAAACAGGTTACCACTGGATGGGAAGTTAATGTACATTTTCATAGTCTGATGCCTTAGCCCACAGCAAATTCAAGAGGCTTAGAGAAATCTGAAATGCATGAAACAGCTGAGAGAGCTGCGTTTGTGAAGGGCTGCTGCACAGTTACTCCCTCAGGGAAGTAATTTATTCTGTGCCTCAAAACCCAAACTCAAATAAGGATTTTGTTGTTGCTCTGAAGGTTGTCAAAAGATGAAGTTCATTGCTGATTAAAATTAGCAGTCATTTCATTGCCATCATGAATATTGTAATGCTTTGTAGATTATTGCCATCTCCTTCATAGTGCTACAGCATTACTGTTTAATGAAATCACATCTGAGAGGAAGTGGATACCTTGATCTGAAAAGGTAATCCCAAAATCTTCACATGCTACATGGTTCCATGTAACACAAAGACAGACACACTCTGTTTCACTTGAAGAATCCCCAAAGACCTAAATCTCTGTGCTCTTGCAAAAGCATTCTGTGTGCCATGCCTCCACTGATCTCCCCTTGCAACATAATTACACTGGGATACCTCCCTACAGGTGAAGTCTTCCTCTTTGGAAAAATGCTTGCAGCATTCTGGGACCACTCTTATCAACACACAGTGTAAAACTCAGCTCTGAGGATTAGCTTGCTTTGCCTTTCTCTTCTTCTACACAGTCACAGTCTTTCTTCCTGGCTCTAGGCTTTAGGCCACTTTGCTGCATTTCAGTTTTGCAAAACTGAGAACTCATACCAACTAAATATGAAACTCAAGAGTTTAGAAATGTCTTCTAGTGTAAGAACTTCAGACTTTGTAAGATCTTACTACCTGATGTGATTAGGTTTTGAATCCATCAGCATTAAGAACATATTCCTGCTAAAAATGTTGCCACAATGCATCAATTATAATCATACCTTTAGACATTCCCTGTTATAAATCAGAGAAGACATGTCTGGTGCAGTACTAGCACAAGTTTATTTGAAAAAAGCCAGCCCTGAAGTATGTGAACAATGGAAACTTTTCATCAAGCTTCATTTGAAAATTCTCATCACTGCCATTAGTATGATGATAAAAATGTAATGGATAAGATCCTGAGTTTATTAATCTTATATTTTTTTCCCAGCACAGCTTCCAATTCAGCTTACATTCTAAAAATGAACAGTGATTTTATATGTCTTGGGTTTTGCCTACTTTAAGATATTTTCAAAAAGCAGACTACTTAGAAATTACCTTTTGCCTCTCTTAGGAAAAACAGCTCAAAACATGAAAATACATTGCAAGAGGCCTATGACGTGTGAGGATGTAGTAATTTCACTGCTGAATTTCCTCTGAGTCTCATTCTCTGTGATAAGGAAATTCTCTCACTTTTTGAACTAAGGTTTCACAACTGTATGGGAGCTGATTTGATAGCAGAATTAACAGTCTCCTGTACCTATGCAAACATTTAGGGATAAAACAAAAAGAAGCAAATCCCATGAAGCACAAATTTCTGGGGTTCACATATTAAACCTGTATTACTGTCTGGCTTCCCTAAAGACAGGAGCTCAACAAATGTCACATTCATGCAGCCTGGTGTTTCATTTCCCCAACTGTCCTTTTTCTTTTTTATGACTTCTGTATTTAGGCTTCTGCACATTCAACAAACAGGACAAAGACTGTCTTACAGTCACATCCAGTTAGTCATAAGCTCTTTGTGCATGGAAGTATCTTTACTTCTATAACCAGACAGGGAATGAGTTGGTGTGTTAGCATTCTTGTCACTGGTACCAAATAATAGCTGGAAAAGTTCTGCTGCAACAGGTTATGTCTTAAGGATCAATATGTAATGCAGACTGCAAACCTGTCTGATTTATGAAGCAGCTGCTATCCTCAGGTCCAGATCCTGTCAGACACATTAGTCTGGCCACACTGTGAGAAAAAAGTAGATTATGCCCTTTAGACCCACAATGAATTATGAAACTCTCCACCTTCTCACCAGAAACAACAATGATGCAAGGAAAGGAGAGATAATTTACTTTCATTGGTCTCACAAATGACAACGCATATTTAGACATCTGGGGCAATTGTTTCCAAAATTAAGAGACTCAAAATAGCACTTGTTTGTCTAAATCAGCTAGTTCATCAATATTTAATTCAATACTGGCAGTATTTCTGACATTCTTAGTTTAAATGGTGAGAAAATTCAGTTTCACTAAAATGTTCCAAAATTACTACTGCCAGAAAGGATTTTAGAATTCATTTTCAAGCAAATTTAAAGAAATATATGACATGAAGCTAAAAATTATTAGAAGACATTGGAGCTGAAAGCATGGGTTTTTCAAAGACACAGGAAATGGAAAAATGCAAGAGGGACTTATTTTCTCACTGAAGGTCAAATAAAACTGAATACAACTAAGAGAAATGAGGGCTGCACAGAGACTGGCAAACACTCAGGAAGTAACTTTGTGCCTGTAATATAATTGTGAAATATATCACAGGGCAACAGTGATTCCCTGAGATGGACAGTATGAATTGGTTGTAATTATTGATTAGGAATCTCTGTCTTACTAATCAGCAGGACTTTGAAAAACATGAGATGTACAGTATCTTCTTTTTATCTAATTATACTAAAAATTATTAGACCCAATTCTGTGAGCAGTGCAGAAGAGCTCTCAATTGGCGCTAGTTGCATGGGCAATTTCTACTTAAAATAAAATAAACGAAAAAGGTTTTTAATTTAAATTTCCTCTTTCAAAGGCTGGTTGCCAAAAAGCTCTTCTCACTATTGCTCAGTCATTGGTGGGTAATTTGTTCCAGACTCTTTCACCTTCTCTGGAAAGGATCTTCGTGTCAACTGTTTCCTCATCTAGTTTTAAATCTTTCCAGTTGGGGGGGATTAATTCTCTGGGTAAACACCTCAGAAGAGCATATGTATGACAGTCTTTCCCAGTGCAGTAGCTTGTATTTTCCCCATGACTGAATTATGCACATGTGGGTCCATATATATAGAAGAGAGACAAAGTGGAAAAATAGCCTCTTATTTCACACTTCTTCAATATCTAGGGCTCAGAATTAATAAATACCAAAAGCTGCTGTTGCTGCCCTCATTAATATCTCTGTCTACAAAGTATTTGAGGAAGTAGCTAGCAACCAGTCTTGCAGGAATCCTGGACCAAACTTCCTGTCAGTGTTGGGAGATCCAGCAGGGTTACTTGGACATGTATTTGTTTGAGATCGTACATAGAGAAATGTACACTGGTTTCACGGCAATAAAAAATTGCCCACACCAGATATGGATTGTTTCTTCATGGCCAAGCCTTGAAAAAAATCAACATTAGGGTCTTGAATTAGATGCCACCCTTTCCTCTCAGTCACAGTCATATGGCACTGCCATACCTCAGGTCAGACCTTGTAGCTATGATATTTTATGAAAAATCCTTTGCTAGGATTTTTCCCTCCTGGGAAGCTGAGGAGCCTCAGGAAAGAATGTAAACAGGAACAATCTGCTGCTGTGGAATGCAACAGGTGCATCTTCCATTGGTCCATGTGGATTGTTTTCAATTGATGACCAATCACAGCCACCTGTGCTGAGGCTGTGAGCAGTCACAAGATTTTGTTATGCATTCTATTCTTGTTCTTTCTAGCCTTCTGATGATCTTTCCTCTCTATTCTTTTAGTATAGTTTTAATGTAGTATTTTAATATAATATATATCATAATATAATAAACCAGCCTTCTGAGAACATGGAGTCCAGACCAGCGTCTCCTCACATGGGGCATCAGACGTGACAAGACCTTGTCTCTCACTCGTGGCTGGCGAGGGCCTCTGAATGCTCACAGAAAGTACAAAGCCCCACTGAGACCTATGAACCTGTCAGTACAGCCAGCAGGTCTCTCTGAAGACTGTAAGCAAAAAACAGCCTGGCCAGCAGCATGGCAACAATTTCAACAGCATAAACATATTTCAGCAGGAGGAAAACCATCAAGAAGTCCTGTGAGATAGCACAGCCTAGATACCCCTGGATCCTGAGTGCACTGCCCCACTCTATGTTCCATGTCCCACTGGCCATGGCAGCTGCTTTGGTCCAGAGTAAGAGGTGACTGAGGCTCTTTGCCTCCCAAACACGTGTGAATAAACCACATCAGATGCCCTTAAAGCAAGGGCCTGATGCCCTAGGCTTGTCCCTGGCTGCTGTAAGGATTTGACAAGAGGAAGTAAAATGCCTTTCTCTCCAGGGCCTGCAAGAACCTCCCTCCCTGCAGCAGAAGGGAACACGTGAGATGTAGATACATGGCCCAAGCTGCACTATGTCAGACAAGGAAAAATAGCACAATTCAGATTTAAGTATTTCTTAGGAGCTCTGCTCTGTGTTTGGTAGACGGGCACAATTCTTTAGCTGGCCACTAATGAGCTCTGCCTGAGCAGTGCATAAGCAGTGGTCCAAAACAGCTGTGTTGCTTTGCTCTGCCTTTATCTGGTTCTGCAGCCCAGGTCTTTATCTCTTTTCCACCTTGCAGTGCTAATGGCTTCTGACCTCTGAACCAGTGTTTGCTGGGGCTGAGCAAATGCCTCCGGTTTTCTGTTCAGGCTCAATGCCAGCCACAAATCTCTAATCACATTACATCCTGCTGCTCTCTGCAAAGAAGCTCTGGACACCAGCACTGCATTCAAGGCTCTCCTTTCATTTACCATCCCTGCTCTGCCCGCAGTCTCATCAATAACAACATTAAAGACCATTTATGTGCACAGCTGGACACTCTGGAAAACTGAGGGGAATAACAGGCAGCAGATGAGCACTCCAATCATTTAACACTCTTAGATAACAGAGCCCAGGGTTTTTTCAATCCACAAAACAGCGTTTCCCCTGCTCAAACCTTATCTCTTTAAAGAATATATATTATACATTAACAATATTCTTTTATGAGAAAAAAAGGAGAGCCTTTTTTTTTTCTTATATAGGCAGAGTCCTGTTTCCTGAGAGTGTGAATCATTACTGACATAGGGGAGAGATGAAATATAGGTGGTCAAGACCAAGGCTGGTTTGTAAAGCGTTTAGAAGAATATAACACAACACCAGAGAAACCAATTAACTTATAGGAGGAACATGTTCCTACGTGCATGGTATAATGGCTGAATATTTTGGTGGTAAATATCAAAATAAATATGGTAATATAAGTCTAATTTAAAAGCTGTTATTTCAGAGAAATGGGGAGAAAAAGTAATTATATTAAAATTCAATTAGGAACTAACTAAACAACCAACCAATGGCATTAAAAATATAGTAAAACTCCACTTTGTGCAACATTGTCTTGGTATTATTCTGACATCTGAAGTTCCCACTCAGAATCAGGTTCTTTGCCATCCTACAGAAGGATGCACAATGTGGGAGTCTTAAATTCAGTGATTTTTGAGGAATTAGAATACACCAGTCCCTCAGGGGTCCATTCTGGGACCAGTATTTTTTTAATATCCTAGCCAATGACATAGTGGAATCAAGTGCACCCCCAGCACATTTGCAGGTGACACCAAGCTGAGTGGTGCAATTGACACACGTGAAGGACAGTATGCCATCCAGAGGGACTCAAGGGCAAACTCAAGGAAGTGGCCTCATGGAAACCTCATGAGGTTCAACAAGGCCAAGTGCAAGGTGCTGTACCTGGCTTGGGGCAACCTCCAGCATCTACACAGGCTCATGAATGGACAGAGAGCAGTCCTGCTGAGATGGACATGGGGATACTGGTGGATGAAAAGGTCAGTGTGGGCCAGCAGTGTTCTCTCGTAGGTCAGAAAGCCAATCCTGTCCTGGGCTGCATCAAAATTTGGCCAGAAGGTTAAGGGAGGTGACTCTGCTCTGGTGTGACCTCGTGTGGAATACTGCTTTGGAGTCCTCAGCATGGGAAAAACATGGACCTCTTGAAGTGGGTCCAGAGGAGGGCCATGAAAATGATCAGAGGGATAGAACACCTCTCATGTGATGAAAACCTGAGAGCTGGGGCTGTGCTGCTTGAAAAAGAAAAAGGTCTGGGGAGAGGTTTTTGTGGACTTTCAATACTTGATGGGGACTTTTAAGAAAGATACAAAAAACAATTTCATTAGGGACTGTTGCTAACTAACAGAGGATTATTTTGGACTAGATTTGATAAAAATGTTTCACAATGAAGGTGGTGAAACACAGACAGATTGCCCAGAGAGGTGGCAGCTGCCCCACTCCTGGAAACATTCCAGATCAAGCTGGTGAGGGCTCTGAGCTACCTGATCTAGTTGAAGATGTCCCTGCTCATTGCAGGGGTGGTTGTAGTAGACAACCCTTCCAGCCCAAGATTTTCTGGGATTGAAGGATTCTATGGTTACATGGCAGTCTGCTTAACCTGCGTTCTCTGCAGATGAAAATCTCTCACAGCATTTATGTTTAACTAATAGTAATTGTAAAGAATGACAAGAACGTGTTGCCCTGGGGTGTTACCAGACAGGCAAATGACTCAGAAACGAGTTTCTGACATGTTTTGGAAACCTTAGAGTTTTCACTGTAATGTTTGTAGGAAGAATATATAAATATTTTATATAATGAATTGACAGTTACATATCTTTGCCATGAACAAATTCTTGGTAGTTAGACAGATACAAGGACAGATAGATAACTTTGAGTGATGCAAGTGTGAAATGTAGTCAGCAACTGGTTTTCAGATATAATCTGTTACCATCCATTTAGCTCATGAATACTGTAAAGACATTTTTCTAAATGCTTCCAGCCATGGTTATATAAAAAATGCAGTAAAGAAAAAGTATTTTCAGAGACCCAGGAAATGTAATTCTGAACCAGTCTCTTTAAAGATTCTTGATGGCATTAAGCAACAGTAGCTGCTAGAAGGCATCTGTTTGCAGGTATGTCAGCTTCATCACTGTCTAGTTACACAGGCTGTCTCTTACCTACATGTAAACCATTCTGTCCAGCGTGAGGGACTGGAAATAATGATCTCAATTTTAATATTTTACAGCCACTTCAAACACATATAAATGAGTATGCAAGCTGCAAGGTAAAAACGAAACAGGCCAAAATTCTGTTTTATAAAAAAATAATCTCATGTCAGATTGACTTTTACATTCCTGTAACTTCACTGTAGCCAGGTTTTCAATCTTTTAAAGTAGAAATTGTCCCCATATGTGTGATAGATGGTACATCTAGAAGAAGGTATCTGGCAGAAATAATGTATTTACTTTTGGTATCATCATAACAGCTCGCAATATTATCACTTGTTGTATACAATAATTTAACAGACTATGTATACTGAATGTATAAATATTAGATTGTATTTCATATCTTTAGATGTTACACATTTTCAGTATGCTGCCAGAAAAGGAGTCTAGCAAGTTAAATAGGATAATAAAAATTTAATTCACATATGGAACTTCTATAAAGTATGCTCCAGTAGTTCTTATACATTACAAGTTCTTTACTTTGCTACAATTTTTTTCAATTTTCTCTCTCTTTTCTTCCCCATACCATATTTTTTCTCTCTCATGCAGTTCCACAGAGTTATAACAGAGATTAAATTTACCATTTGTTTTAAAGTCAGATTTGACCTTTATACTCTAACATTATAAAAGAAAATTTTACAGTAATATGTTGTTAAACTTTGATGGCTAAGCCCCTTCCCCTCCAGCTTCTCACTGACTTAAATAATGAAACGTTCCCATGGTGATTTCCCCTGGAATCATATGCAATGTCTTATTTCAACCAGAAGATACTAAATATTTGCCAAGAGAGACTGGGTAACTGATTTTTTAAATGTGCAGCATTTTGTAAACAAAATAGTAGATTTCTACTGTACTTGCTATACAACAGTATAATCCTACAGTTTTAAATTTAACAAGACATGATTTTATTAAAAAAAAAACCACAAAACATAATGTAAATATCTGTAATTAGAAAAGGATCAGGAGGCCCAGCAGATCAGGTATGACTTAACATGTAATATGATCAAAAATGATAGATATTTCCAAATATTTTGTTAGTTAAAACTTTGAATTTCTGTGTAAGATTTCACTTTGATGAGTACCCTATTCCCCAATATAATTTTAAGCAAAAATTGGAAGATTTTTGTCCTTAATTTATCACATTCCTATTTGGATGCTGTTTTGATCATTGGTGAAAACTGAGATCTTGTGATTCACCAGCATAAAAAACAAGTTTCCCTGCAATCAAGGTTAATTAATGCCAGCTGATGTTCTGCACAGCTTTTTCATTTTTAGCATTGGTGAGGTAGTGGGATTTCAGACATTGAAGGGGAAAATAAGATATCAGGTACAGGTAGCTCAGATTAACACTCACTACAGGATAAATATTTGAAGTGCAGTCATGAAAAGGAAGTATCTTTTTTTGAACAGTGCTGGAATGAAGAGCAAAAAGAAAAATTCAGAAAATACAGTTAAAAATGTAGGGAAAATAGTCTGTCACATCTTGAAGGATATGGAAAACACCCAATAGCTATCTTTTCACCTCATGGTTTTGAACATGATTTGACAAATAGTATTTTTAGAAAGTGTACTTTTAAGAAAAATATTGGGGCTATAAGGCATATATTTTGACTCTAGAGATTCTTTGTCTTTCCTGAACCTGTGAAAGATGTTCCATCTCCTTTGAAGTCCAGAGCAAACCACCTACAGAGGACAAGATTACACCCCATATCCCTAGTATTTAAAACACTCATCTGCAGAGCTGTTAGAAAAATGCTGCTTCTGAAACCTTTTAATATGATATAGACCAATTTCTGAATCTCTTTGTATTTATGAAAATTGACTGTCCTGATTAAAATTTCATGTTTTAATGTCTTTCTACAGGTAAACACATATGCATATAACACCTTTTCTTTTAAAAGCTACATTAATGTAGTTTGGCAGATGTATTCCTAGGTGATTCAGCCTGTATGTGCCATATGTAAAACTTTCATTTTAAACCAGATTTCAACTAAAATTGCAACTAAATTGTCCTTGTCAGACAAGTATAGTTCCATATTCTGTATAGGTTGTTGTGGTTTCCCTACATATATGGAGGGAAAACTGCAAAAGGAGAACTTCATTTATGGATAGTACTGGCATAACATTGTGACAAAGCCCAGAATGTTTCTTGAATTTCCAGAGTATTTTGCTTTTGTGTCAGTTGTCTTGGTGTCAGGCAGCCACCTGGTGATGGGAGAGTGATTGTGCTGGAATGCAACCACCTCAGCACTGCTAAACAGTGGGAGAAAGGTCAGTGTGGCATCCCCAAGGTGTGGGTGACAGAAGATGGATAGACACTCACCCCGTACCTTTCTTGCCTATTAGGGAAGTTTCTGAGAACTGGCATCTTTTCCCACCATTATATTGCAGCATATGGGCTCCTATCTTGTCCCCAAAAGGATAAAGTCCCAAATTTTAGCTTTGTCTTTCATGGACTCTATGACACTGTAAATTTTGCTGGTTTTCCTCTGAGTACAGAACAGGTAGGTTTATTTGCTTTGGTCTTCCCAGCTAGACCGAACAACAGAGAACCCACTGAGTATTTATGTTCCTCATGGAGACCAGGAGCCTGTGAAGAACACTCTTAAGTATTCTTTTTTGGGAGGGAGGGAGGGAAGGCAAATTTGTCTATACAGGATGGAAGGATAATGTAATACCTTTGCTTCCAAGATGAAAAAGCAAACATCAGCCCTGACAGTAACTGCATAACAAGAGGAGATGGCAGATAAGGCTTTGCCTTTCTCAAATTTATCTGGCCATGTTCCTTTAGCTGACAAAGCACTTCTCTGATTACTACCCAGCTAGTCTCCAATCTGGCACCAGAGGAGTACAGCTGCAAAATCTGTGAAGAGCTCATTCACAGCAAGTACCACCCAGATAGGCCAAAACCAATTATGGCTAGCAGTTATTAAAGCACTTTAGCATGAAAGAAGTTTTATTGGTGTAAGATTATGTAATGCATAATATATTCCAAAGCATATGTCCACAGACCAGTCGTGATGCATTTCAGTTTGGGCAAAAGCCGATAGTTGTTTGACTTAAGTAATAAAAGGGTTTTTAAACCTTTATGGAAACCACAGAGAATGCCAAACAGATGGAACTAAAAGTCCTTTTTTGTTCACAGCCCATTCAGGATAAATACCGTCTGTATTGTAGCATTCACCCACTTTTTTACTGTTATCTGAGGTGATAGTGCTGAGACAAGTATCTCATCCATTTTCTACTTGGTGGCATAAGAAAGGTGCCTCCCATACTTTCCAAGAGCACTGCTATAACACCAGTACAAGGTATCAACCTATTTTAAAAAGAAGTACTACTATAAATGTAAAAAAAAAAAAAAAATTTGAGGTTGTTAAGATGAAGACAGTTGCAATCTAGGATTAGCAAATCACTCCCAGTAGAATTTAGTAAGAGGAACAGAAAGCATCTGGTTACTAGAAGTTCACCTAACTCAGAAGGGTATTAAAATTTGTTACGAGGATCTTGAATGTAAAAATGCTATTCAGTACAAATGTAACAGCTAGTCTACTTTTCAGAAAATTGAGTTTCTTCTTTTGGTCATAGAGTGTCCCACTATTCTCCTGAAGGACCAAAGAGTAACCTCCTACAAGTAACACAGGCAAAAGCTGAAAATAAGGACCTTGTGTAGCTAACACTTGAATTATGGTATCACAGAACTTTTGAGGTGGCCTTTGCAGTTATGCTGTGCCTATGAAAGAACACAGCAAAACCAGTTCTGCACAGGTGACAGATAAGACCCTCAAAATAGACAGAAGGGGAGCAACAATACCCCTTACCTCAGCTTTGTGGGAAATAGCAGGGGCCCTGTATTATTTAATTGCATTTTCTTGGCTGCAGGACAGAAGAGGAAAAAAATCAAATTTGTAGAAAAAAGTATTAATTCAGAATTGTGTATTTTCCCTCATCCTTATCAGAAGACATTTATAAATATGAATGATTTAAAACTTGATGGCATAATGAAGAGTGAGAGAATCTTCTGTGGTTTCCATTAGAATATTACCTGGCTCACCGGGGAAATTGGCACTCCATTGTCCTATCCCCTAGAAACACAAGCAGTGGTAAACAGAGGAGTACACACAGTATACCATGTTGGGGTGGTATCATTTCTAACAATAGTGCTTAAGGGCTTACCTACAGCTGATTTGATCATGGGTGTATTAGTGGGTCAAGGCTCAGAAAGGAGCACAGCCCCAGTTCTCTCTAGGGGCACAGACACATGAGATGACAAAGCTTCACATCAGCTTGGAGAAGGTCAGGCACAGATGTCTTCCTCAACAGGGGTGATATGTGGGAGCAACTGCTGTCACCATGCCCTGCTCTTCTATTTAATCAGCAGAAAACTGCAGTTTTTCCTTCTCCTTTCTCTGGCAGTCCAGTTCAGAACTGATCTATCCTCTCTCTTTTAACTGGGAAAGGTTAGACAGGTTTCCATAGTTTTTTTTTTTTTTAATCCAATTAATGATTATGTCCCCTGAATGATGGCAAATGAGAACCTCAGTCCAGTAGTGCCATGGTACATAGATACACAGATTTCTCTGTGCTTTGGAGAGAGTTATGATGTTCACTAAAGGGGCATTGTGTTGGAAACAACAATGAATGCTGTTTGATAGCTGGTTTTCCACCCCAAAGATAAGTTAGGAAGTGCTAGTGCAGTCATTGAAACCCTGGCCTGTGTTATAGGAATAGTCTCAAATGTCACCCTTTCAAGAAGGTTCAAAAGTATGCTCCACCTCACTCATGATGAGCCTTTGCTGCTGGCTCTAGGCTGAGTTTTATACTCCTACAGTAATTTAAACAGTAACGAGGTACAGAGCAGCAGAAATGTCTGTCTTCTCAGCTCTGTTCCTGTGATCTGACAGATCTTTCGATCTGTTGATTTCACAGCCTTAAGGATTATTTCAGTGCCAGTATCATATTATCTCCTATCAAAAGTCTCTACAGATCTTCCCAAAAATAAATGTGACCACCTAAATGAGTGAAATGAGTGGAACCAAAAAGATTTTTTAAAATCTATTTTACATTTTAACTCTACATAAACCTTATTAAAAGATACTATACTACTACAGTCCTTCTCTTTAAATACATGACTTTAAACTGAGGAGAGAAAGTAACTCTGTTCTTGAGGTGTAATGCAAGAAGCATCTTTGAATTTTAAGCCAGTTCCTCTGCTAGTACAAAGCAGAGTTATTCCAGTGAATGCAGTGGAGTTCTGCAAATTTATGTTGCTAGGGATCTGTCTGACAATGGTAAGTGACAGAAGAGACAGCCATCTCTCAGTAAAAAGAAAACACAAGGGTCAAAAAATATCTGATATGTATTCAGCAGTGATTGCTCCTAAGACAAAGGGCAATAATAAATGCCCTGTAGTGGAAAGAAGAAAAGATGATGCAAGCAAGACAGAGAAAAAAAACCCAAAAAACACAGTCAATCAGAAGCTGCAGAGAAAAGATGATAAGGGCAGCAAAATATCAAGTTGGGCTGAAGCCAGCTGAGCGATGCAGCAAGAATAAGAATGTAACTTGATTATAAAGCAGAGGAAAATTACAATACTGAGAATACTGAGAATAAAATAATCTGTTGAAGCTTGTTGTGTGAGGCTCCAGATATTTCATGTGCAAATTTGAGACTTGCTTTGAAGAACTCCTCTGTCAGAGCCAATTTTTTTCTACATTTGATTGACAACTGTAGTTAGAAGTACAGAACTTTATATAAATGTACAATATCTCCATCTTTCTGTAATGTTTACTCTGTAGAGTTTTTAAAAACATTGAAAAAAATACTTTATGGACTTAATATTTTTCTGGGGTTTTTTTCAGAGAGAACTCGGAAATATTTTACTGTTCATATCATGCCTAATCTAATAGATACCTATATCTATAAAATCCAAGTGAAGAGAGAAAGGAAAATGGGGATTTTATATTACCCAACAAATGAGAAAATATACATTATTTTTTTTCACAATCATCCCTTGACAGAGAGTACAGAGCTCAAGATAAGTAGATATTAGAACTATTACAGGTACTTTAGAAATTATTCTCATGACCGCTAGTTTTGTTTAAATCACCCACAGTAATCATATGGGCAGAAAAAGTGAATTACCCAGATGAGCTCATAGCCTGAGCTGTAGGTAAGTACTACATATAGGATTGGACCTAAAATCTGTCTCAGCAGAAATACTGTAGATGCCAATATAGAAGTCTTCAGCCAGTGACATAATTTGTCTCACCTTTGAAAATGAGCCTGAAAAGTTCCCAATGTCAGACCTTTGCTGACATCACAGAAAATGCAAGACTTTTGAAAAGTAGCACTTGCATCTATTACTATTTTCTCAAGGATAAGAGGGTTTACACTACAGCCTGTGTATTGGAGACCAAATAGTTTGTGAGTGCTGAGATACAGCAACCTCTAATGTGGCCCTCTTTTTCCCCCAGATTTATAAAGGGATTTATTTTCTTTTTCCAACTCAGTGCTTGTCCTTCATGTTTTGAAAAGTAGATTGAAATTCCTCCTTGAATCCTTTTTTTCCCTCTTTCAAACACTGATTGCAAACTCGGCCTTAGTGTGACTCCTTAGCAGAGTGTGGCCCACATTAGAAAACAGTGCTCTAACCAGCTGTACATCAAAAGTATTTTTTCCCTCTATTTGAAATGCAAGCAGATTCCAAAGCAGGTGATGTCAGGAAGAAGTTGAGAGGACTGAACAGCATTTAATTCTCAGTTCATTTCAACTGACAGTGAAGTACAGGTCTGACACAGACAATTGCAGACAATCAGTGGCATCAGTCTCTGAAGAACCAAAGCCTCCACAACTTCTACAGTATTTTTCATAAACTTTCTGCTTTTCTGCAAAAAGAAAACAAAACACCTGGAAGTCATTGCAAGGTGTAAATGCCCCTTATCCAGGTAATTTTAAAGATTTTGACTGGGCAGGTCAGAACTCTGCCATCAGTATAAGAAGAATATGTAAAATATTTACAACAACATAGCATAAATGGAAAACTCTATGAGAACTTATCAAGTTAACTTTTACTCAGTACCTAAGAGTATATTGGTCAGTAGAATTTTGGCCTGCTGATCCAGGGGTCACACCAAACTAATCTGCATTTTAAAAATTCCTCATTTTTTAGTACTGCTAGCTAAGAGGAAGGGAAGAATCACATTATATTTAGCATAAGGAGTGGTTTTGTTCTTTCCAGTTAAAAAGCCACATTTAGCAAGAAAAGAAATAGCTCTTCCTATACAAATAAAGAAAACTATGCTTTAAAAAAAATCTAATATTGTGGAAAAGACATTTTTTAGTCCTTTGTGATTCCTTCCAATTATTCCTTAAAGGCAGTAGTGGAGACAAGTTCCTGTTCAGCTTAATTATGTGTATGGTGCAATTCCTCCAGGGAAAGTATCCTGGAGTGATATACAACCTTGCTTCCCTCTAGTCTAGCTAAAGAGTTGGCTGATTTCACTTCCTGCAGAATGTTCTGTTGGTCTTGGGAAGAAATTAAATGCTTCTGGCATTAAGAACACTCATAGGAACATTTAGTAATCAATGTGAATAATCACACTGTTCATGGAGCCTTAAGCATTTGAAGTCTCTTACTCACCAATATTTTATTTTCTTCTTCAGTATATCATTCATCATAATTTTCTGCCCTTCAGACAAGATTTTTTTGTTGCTCTTTAGTGCAGTACATTATTTTCTGTGGATTTTATGTTTTTGCCTCACTGTCTCCACACTATTGTGCTTTATTTATTAAATTTAGCTTCACTGTTATTGTACTTATAAGTCATTGTGGACTATTTTTGTGTGTTTGTTAGTTTCCAACTCATGTTTGTTTAATTATCATAACAGCAAGTGTATCTTTTAAATATTTTTAATAGACATATAGTACACTTGGCTTAAATTGGACAGTTGTTTATAAATTATTATGGGAATGGCGCCTTGAGAAGCATTCTCCTCATAGCACATTTATTTGTTTTTGTTTTCAGTTCAGAGTAAAAGGAAATTTTTTAAGTTGGGTCATGCTTGCCCATCTTCACACAGAATTTTGCTGAAATGAAGGAGGGTCAGTGGCAAGTCTGGGACCCACTGGTGCTGGTGGAAATACCTGAAATGGAACATGGTTCCTACACAGGTCTGTGTGCATCTCTCCCCGTCAAGATAAGCCAAGGTATGACTCTGAGCAGCAGCTGTGAAATCCCTATGCAGGCAAACCAGGAACTGAAAAGGGAACAGAGCTCAAATGTCTCTTGATCATTGTCTTTCTGTCAAAGTAAAGTTTTATTTATTATTTTTCTACTCTAAAGTAGAAGTGTCTTTGCTTGCATCAATCACTGGGGACATGTAAACCTCTAGCAAGAATGAAAATTGTGCACAAATGAGGCATGAGTGAGTAAAACAATAAAGGAAAGAAATCTTGGAGAACCGTTTAAAGTCTCTGTTTCACTCTAGCTGCACCTTTGCTATCTTTAATGCCTTCCAGTGAGTGCAAGGATGTCATTCTTTCCTAACTACACTATGATTTTGAAATAATTCCCTGCTTTTGAAGTAAAAAATCCATTTTCTTTGTAGGAAGCTGTTGCAGTATGTTGAGAAACTGGGCAAGCCACTTATTTAATAATAATAAATATTATTATTCCTGTTTTGTACAGAGGCTCTTGTTCCACAGAGCTGGTCAGCTCTAAATGAACTTTGTAGGCCTTTATAAGATAATAGACAGATATCTAGACATCTAGACATGTCTTCATAGTCCTTTCCAGCATGTCTATGTTCCTTAGCAGAATTGGTGTTGTTCGTGTGAATTAACATTAGCTTCTGAGTTTGTCTGATCTTGATCTTATTACCTATTACCTACCTAACCATTACCTATCAAGATCTGAACTGTGAATTTAATGTCTGTATTCATGTGCACTTCATTTTTTGCCCAAGAAGGATGCTCTGGCTGTCCCTAATGGCCTGAAATGCAGGCCACAGGGAAGACTAGGGCCTGCCCATTTTTGCTGCCCTGTGTGCAAGCTGAACTTACTGCAATTTTAAACCCCGCCTGCTGTGACATCAATTAACAGTGAGGAGCTGTTAAGCAGCACTCTGCCCCCATAATCATGGCTGTAATCTGCCCAGAACAATTTTTTAGGCCACAGGGGCTAGACAGAGGCTCCCTGCAGCAGGGTGTAACGTAGCCCATGGTGGTGAGATGTCCTTTTCCTTATGTACTGTGGCACAATCAGCATTGGAGGTTTCCTTGTAGTTTCCCCAGAGACAGCCCTACCTAAGGCTGTTGCTAACACCCAAAAATAAAACAGAAAGCTCATCCCTGCTCCCTGGACAGGGCCACTCCATAACAGCATTGTAGGTAAAATCAGTGAATCTAGTTTTGATGGCCATGGAGAGCAGCAACTGTCTGAAATGATCCTTCTACAGCCTGACCCTTTCTCACTGGGCACCTACAAAATGCATGGTCTGCTTGTAATAAGGTGTTATTATTGTCACTGTAATTCTGTACTGAATTTCAGTTTGCATTCTGTGAAAAAGACCTCCTACTTTTGTTCAAAACCAGTTCTAACATTTGTGACTCCAAATGAAGTCTTGTTTAAAAGAACAATAGGTGAGCTGTAGCCACAGGCCACCAGTTGTACATTTTTAAAAAGTCAGAGAAGAAGCTTAAGAAATTCAACCTTGGACTGAGTTGTTAATTCTGAGTGCAGGAGGTTGTTTTAGAAAGAAGAGGTTTCCTAATGCAAACAGCATGAAAGACCAGCATGAATGCCATGTAAGCAGCAGCAAACTCAAAGTAATTGAAAGTAATATTCAGGGTTGGTGCAGTTATTTATATATTGGACATCCATTTAGATTCAATGAGAAATGCAGATTTAGAGAGGCAGAGAATTCCAAAGTTGTCATTTACAACTGAGATTAAATGATGGAGAAATTGTACGAGCATGACAAAGCTTCGTGTGGGCTTAATTCCTGCCAATGTGGATGCACATCAGTAACTGTTTGCATGCAGCCAGGAACAAATAAGCTGTCATGGCTGTTCTAACTGTTGCTGTTTTGAAAATGTATGAGTATCTGGACAATAAACTGAAACAGAATTCTGAAAAATAAACCAGAAAATTCACCATTTTCAAAATATTATGGGGATTTTTTTTGCAATGAATTTCATTAAAACAGATGTTTGGCAACAAGATGTTAAAGTATGCTCGGTAGACCCATCATTCTAATTCAATCTCACGGGCTAATAATGACCTTTTCCTTTTTGTCAATATCCATCTCTTCAGGTCAATAGAGAGAAAAGCACAGTGTGAAATGCAGAACTTGCCTTATATGCCCATGAAGGCTGGGAAGCACTGTTTCTGCTAAACACGTTTTACCTTGAAATTTGTCATGCAAACACATATTCCCTGTTAGGGATGTTAGGGACTGGAATTAGACAGACCATATCTGTGCTATTTTAACAAATACCTTCTCTTCCACTCCCCAACCCCCTTTGCTTTTACAGCTAAAATTGCATAGCTAAATTGAGCCTAGCAATGTTGTAACTTAGGATGGATTCTGCCTTTGTTTTAACTAAATGAAGATCTGGCAACAGAAATAGCGATCTTGCTTCTGCAGAATACTGAAGTGTTTGGTTAGCAGTGGAATACCATTAAATTGTACTGGAACAAGAGGACTTGGGACGTGTCAGAAGAGGGAGGGAGATAGGTTTATAAAAGATCACAGACAAAACCAGACTTAGTGTTCGTCTTAGACTTTCCGTCAGGGGTCCTTGGTGTAGTCACCCTTTGTGTGATGAGGAGCCATGAACATCCCAAAGCCTAACTGAATTACAGGCCAGTGACATGCCCAGAAAAAAATACCAGGGGAGGCCTGAGGTTCTCAGATGCCTCCTATTTAGCAGGTTTATATATACTAAGCATTTTAACAAGTATGATCCCTATAATAAAAAGGAATGCAAATAAACCCTAAACCAGGTCGAAAAAAAAAATCTCCATTTCATCTGCTTCTGCGTTCGCATTTTTCCCTAACAAGGTGGAGAAACACATTTTTAAACAACCCCCTCCAGTCAGCAGGAAGAAACATAGACTTCTGGGAACTTCTAGTCAAGGAAGGGCATGAATGCCTGACAGCTTGTCTTTTCTTCCTTTTGTGTTAAGTTTTAAAAAGCAATTGCAGCTCCTACTACATCTTACCCAGGGCAAACATTAGTAAAGGCTCTCTAGCAAGACAGGTAAGAGCAAGTAATGTAAAAGGAAAGATGGTGCAACAGTGCTTTACAAGGATGGTTACAGAGATTACAGATGTTCAATTCTTGCATGTGTATTCAATGCCCTTGCTTCTGCTGTTATTTTTCTGAATATGTTTTACTCAAAAGAGGATATTTTTCTTATTCAAAAGAGGATACACTGTACCTTCAAGTAGAAGCTGCAAGCTCATTTTGTCTCTTCTTTTCTTCTCTCTCTGGCTGCTGCATAGCCTGTTGCACAGCAAGCTATGTCCTGAGAAACCCCAATATGCAGGACTATCTCCCACTTTCTTTTAACTCAAATTCTTCTACACAGCCCTAGGACATCTCAGTGACTGTGATATTTAGAAGAGTAATGGAGTTCTAATTTCTTCAGTATATAATGAGGAGTGTAATCTGGGAAATTATCAAGTTATTTTTACTTTTTAAGCACTTTGTTTCCCTGACTTCTGCAACCTATAGTCCAAAATGCCAAGATGAAGATTATGGTTTTTTGAACATGTATGGAGTGTTTCTTCTAAAACTGCTGGATGGAGTGCAAGTGCCTGAAATTCCAAGGTGGGAATTAAAGCAGCCTCTTTGAAAAGTGGCAGGGGAGGTTTCAACCCTGAGTTTTCATTTCCCTGTAGCATTGTAAATATGTAATTTAGGACAGGAGCTGGCAGAAGAGTGTGAGAACATTAAGCATCTTGAAGAGAGCTGGCAGAATTCACATAAACAATGCTTCAGCTCTGGTGCAGCACAGCGTAGACTTCCAAAGATAATGAAGAAATCATTTGTTTGTTCAGGAAACCTGTACCCTAGAGAAGCAAACCTGTCAGGGCCTGTAAATGCACAGAGAGTATTTCCATGGCATATTTTAAAAGAATGCCTCTATGGCTTATTTATAAAGCAGTAAATTCTAATGTGACTTGAAATGAAAGTCTTTTTTGCTACCTACTTGTAGATGAGGTTGTGTCAATATGTAGAAGTACAGCTGTATAGCTGTTACCTGTTAAAAAACATTTGACGAGAGGATGCCTGGGCACCCCATTGATGCCAAATGATGCCTCAAGTGGGCCCCGTGAGATCCTCATGAGTTTCCCAGGTATATGGGAGCCCATGTATATGTTCCCAAGTATAAGGTCCTGCACCTGAGTTGGGGCAAGCCCTAGTATTGGTATGGAGTGGTGAATAACAGGATTTAGAGCAGTGGTGCCAAGAAGGACTTGGGGTTGCTGACAGATAAAGAGCTCAAACATGACCCAGCAATGTGCACTCACAGCTCAGGAAGCCAATCGTATCCTGGGCTGCATCCAAAGCAGCGTGGCCAGCAGGGGGAAGGGAATTCTGCCTCTCTGCTCCACTCTGAGACCTCCCCTGGAGTGCTGCATCTTATGTCCAACATGAGAAGGACATGGACCCGCTGGAACAACTACAGAGGAGGACACAAAGCTGATCAGAGGGCTGGAGAACCTCTGCCATGAAGGCAGGCTGATAGAGTCGGGGCTGCTCAGCCTGGAGAAGGCTCCAAGGAGAACTTATTGTGGCCTTCCAGTACCTTACAGGGATGAAAATAAAAATTTACAATAGTTTTTTAGGCCACAGCTAAGTAGTGATCTCTTTAATCATTGTAGAATATTGATCACCTGGTCCATGAATTTTAGTGGTCATTATATCTTGCCCTAAAATTATGTGAAAGTTACTGAACATAAATGAAAATTAATGGTGTGGCTCAGACACTATGATAAACAATGGTTACAATTGGGAAGTATTTGCATTTGTTATTTATTTTTTTTCTTTAAATACTACAGTGTTCTGGGAGATTTCACAATTTCCTCCATCAGTTATGATTCTGTTTTTTCTGTGAGCCAAAACAAGCAGCTAAGCTTACTCTTGCTACTATTATTGTAGCAACAATACAAAAATCAGGGCATTTTTCAAAACAAAGTCCATTGGAAATAATCCATTTTTACAGAAAAAGATTACAGGATCAGCCTGGCTGCAGCCATAAAGAGAATCACAGTCCTTAGAATGCTTCAAGAATATGTAGCATTTAACAGTTGACATATTTCATAAAAGTCAGTCTTCGTTTAGGGTATGGTTAATAAATAGAATTGACAGATTAAAAGATTTTAACAGCTTGAACCCTTGCTTATACCCACCATCTCCAGTAAACAAATGAATGTCACCCAAGTGTCACCTACGACAGTGCTGTTTTAGCAAATCATGGAGGATTTTGTCTTGACTGAAACACAATTTCATGAACATTGAATTAAAATTTCTGATGAAGAAGGCACCTACAGACACAGGCATCTGCCAAATTTTACAAAACCTTTCAGATATTTTTGCACATATTTCAAATATTTTGCCCCAAGCTTTGGGGGTTTTGTGATTTTTTTTTCAATATGGAAATTCTTATCCTACATCAGAATAATTTACCCCAGACCTTCTTTGTACTTTATTAAGTACTGGTTTATCATTATGATGTTTATGAGAGCTTTTAAAAAAGAAAGGCAAAGGAAAAAAGAGGAGGAGCTTGAATGTGCATTTAAAGAAATTCCAGAAGTGAATCTACCTATATTTCTTTAAAAGCAAAGAAACAGGGAAGAGAGAAGAGGGAAAGAGGCTTGCCAGAGCACAGATCAGAAATGGAGTTGAAATTCAGTTGTTAAGACTTACCCTCTGGAGTAAGAACATTTTACTGCAGTAATCATAGGAGGAATTAGGGAAATTAGCTCAGGTCTGTGAATCAATTACACAAAAATTTGAACCCCTAAAATACAACAATGGAAGACAAAAGCTTAAACACATTTTTGCTTAGCTTGGGCAATTCACACCAATAGCACTTAACAGCAATAAATCTCATTAATGCCTTTGAACATTGTCACCTCACAGACACTGACACAGTGCTCAGTACTGATGAGCAAACTTGGGCCTGTCCTACATCCATTGAACTGGGTAGAATTAGTCATGCTGGTTGACAGAGTTAATTGAAATTCAGTCTTTTTCTCTTTCAGTGAGTTACTGATTGACTTTGCTTTACAAGTCTAAATTATTCATGACAGAACATATGAAAAAGAGCTCCAGCCTCTTGGTTATTTATGGAATGTCCACTCTGACAGTGTGCAGCTTGTGATTAATTGCTGGGATGCATTTTGTTACTTTTTGAAATGACCATTGCACACTTTTCAAGCAAGGGGGGTAATGCCAGATAACCTGCACTTCAAACTGCATTTTCAAACTTTACTTTAGTCTGTGGGAGGGAAGAAATAATCTGATTTTCACTGACGTGATGCCTTACATCTGTATGCACACCTAAAAATCCCTGCATTTCCTGTGGAGATGCATGTACACTTCGAGATTTTTGACCAGATCTTATGTGAGATCTGCTGAAAATTTGATTTACTGTGGACTGAGAAGCCAGAAGAATTTATAAAATGATATGAAAATAATGAAGGATGAGTATGCCTAACACAGCAAGCAGGACAAAAATATTCAGCCCTAATTAAGAACCAATGTGAAACTCAGATTAGTTGCTGACTAAAAAAAGAAAAAATTAAAATCTTTAAGTTCAGACAAGTGGGCTGTTGTCACATGGCCCAAGTTCAGGCTGTGACAAAAGCTTACCTTAATCCATGCAGCCTGTCTTCCTCATTTTAAAAGAATTAGTCATGTTTGACAAGCATTTCTAGATGAGAATTTAAATCAGTTTAAAAATTTATTATTTTTTTTTTCCTTGAACAAGTTAGAGCTTATTAAATTTAGGCTGCTTTATGAGAGGCAGCCTGACAGAGGGTAAAAAAATTGGTGCAGACATCCAGGCCTTAAGCTGTGCATATGCATAAACCAGTTTAAACTCTAAGCATGCTTGCATCCTCTTGTTTGAGACAGCTGGGTTTTACCTGCCAGCGGCACCATACACTTACCAATATGGGCAAATGCAGTGTTCTTAGTTTCCCCTGCACTGGGTTTACAGATTTTGTGCTATGACATTGTACAGCATAAACAACTGAAAAAAACCCAGGATGGACCAAGAATGCACATGTATCCTAGCAAGAATTAATTGCCAAATACTTTTTAGCCTCAGCTGCTTTTCAGTAGATGGCACTGTAAGAGCATTTCAGCTGAATTCCTAAATAAATTTCATGTACTGTAGACATAAATTTGTCCTTCACATTTAAATTTGACATTTCAAAAAAAAAATCTCTTTTTGAATGATTTTTTAATTAGTGGGGAGAAGATAGCAATTAAGAAATAAAGAAATATATCACTGGTTTAGAATACTTCATTTTTGAGTACTCCATATATATCCAATAAAAACATGATCATTTTAAATTAAACTACAATAAAATCCAGCCTTTTTTTTCATGTATCTATAGGTTCTATATTTTGTAGTATTTTATCCTGGTGCTTAAGTGCATGTTATGTGCTTCATGGGAAGAGATAATATCAAAACAGGTATCACATTTTCTCTCTGGATACTTGGCCAGTCTTGTGCAAAACTGAGAGCGGAACTGAGCCTATATATGGTTCTCTACTAAGGATTTCTTGTAAGCCTGTTCATATAGTGTCTAAAGCCTTTACACATTGATAAAGACTGTGGATATGGACATTTGACTTTGAATCAATATTTGGATTTACAGCTGAATAAAAAGATGTGTGACTCCAACCTCCAAGCACCAGCTCAGCTCAACCACTTCCTCTCCTTCCTTCTCTCTTATCCCCATTCTAATTTATTCCTTACAGCTCTTACTCCTTTCCCAAACATCAGTTCTCCAATTGATTTATTTTAAATGAAGGACATCTTCTCTTGTTAACTCTCGTGGAACCCCTTGTTCACCCCTCCATCACCTCTTACTTTGCTGTTTGCTCTTTGCAAGGTCCATGGGGGCTACAGCTCTGGGCACTGTCACGGACCCCCTGTCCACTCCAACACTCCTCAAGGAACCAAAGATGCAGAGCGAAAAGCAGACATGTCAGGGCTAAAGGTGAACTGAAAGAAGGATCATGCACAATAGTACAGTCTCAGAACAAGAGAGTATGGATTGTTTGAAGGAAGTACAGGTTCTGAGAAACGCTGAGAAGATGCATGGTCTTTCTGAATCTTTAGCTGATGGAATTGTTATGATTTATGAATATGGACAGGACTAGTGAGTTTTCTGTTCTAGATAAAAAGTCTTTTTGACCAGTCAAACTCTCAAAACATTTATTTTCCAGGGGACAAAGAATCAAATGTTCAGAATAATTTCTTTTTTTTCAAACCTCAGAAGTACTCTTAATCTGAATCTTTCAAGGTCATACAGCTCATTGAGTCTCTCCACACTATTTTTCTTTCCAGGAAAAGAGCAAGAGAAATATGAATTATCTTAGAAATCAATACCACAATTAGGATTACAATTTTATATAGCATATTACAAACAACTGTTGAGAAAGAGGACGGGTTATGCTTTGAATTAGGTTTTCCTGATACTTTCCCTAGCTCCAGCTGATAAGACAGTGAACTTTAAATAGGACAGCAGGCAAACAGTGAGAAGAAAGAGTGGACTGACAGAGACGTACATCCCTTGAGCAATATGGAAATTAAACACTTTGTTATAAATCATTTAAGTTTTCATTTAGTTGACTCACTATCTCTGGATCTGATTCAGCACTGCACTTGGCTACTGTGTGCTTTTACTGAGACCAATAAAGCAACAAGCGTGCTTGGAGATCGTGAATGCCCTCAGCAACGCTGAATTGCCTTTTGTTCTGCAGACGCCCACCACACTTCAGAATTCAGTGTCTGAATGACAAATCCTTGTCCTGAATCTGATGAAGTATAAGTCTGAGACCTAGACATTTGCGACAAAAGGAGAAAGGCAGACGAAAGTCTTCAAAGTTGAGGGACAAATGATGCAATGAGATGAATGGATCGTACTTTGGGGGATGAGGATGGGAGAGCTAATGGAGGACTTTGTGTAGTGTAGTAGAATTAGGGTTGGTAACATTTACTGACGTCTGATTTCCTGGTAGGTAGATGATATGACAGGAACAGATCAGTTAATTGTCCAGCATAAGCTACAGTTGAATATAGAGTGCTGAATGGAGGGTATGTGAAAATGCCTAAGAGCTCTTGGTATGAATAACAAAACCAAACAAAAAAACAGGGGACATGGGCTCCTTACAGAGAAGCTATATTTTGAGGCTCAATTGCAAAAAATCACCTTTGTAATACAAAGGAACAAACTATCTTTAAGCTCAGATCTGTGTAATTTCCATTATTTTCCTATGCTGTCAAGAACAGGATGCAATACTTCTCCCTTTAAGAGAAAAATATTATTTTTTATTAAAATCTATCCACTTATTTAATATACATGCATTTTGCTTCATGTTAAGAACACCAGAAGTAAAGTAAAAGATCAGCTCAGAATTCCATCTCAGGTCAGGTATCCAAACCTACTTCTGAGAAAAAGCCCCCTTAAATGTAAGGAAATCAGATATGATTTTGTGGTGCTGTAAAATAGGATGGATCATACAGGAACTATAAAGGCCATATTTCATTTCTCTTCCAGAAGTCATCAAAAAGTATACAAGAATAACTGTGCTGCAGCTCTTCTGAAAAGATCTCTCTTCCTGAGCAGGGCTGCAGTGGGATTATGCGGCAGAAGGAATCTCTAGAGACAGTGACTGACTCACACCAGCAGTGGCTGAAGAGACTGCATATTTCCCTCTAAACACAAGAATTTAATTAAGATTAACAAGATGAGCAAATGCTTTTCTTTTTTTCCTTGAGAAAACTTCTATGCAAACAGGGATAATTCCTCAACACAACTGTCAAATTTTTGAATTTTATTATCTGTGAAGCATTTTACTGACAACAGAAATCTCCCCAAAACATTTATTTTTCTCTCTGTTGCTCCTGCATCCAGAATATCCATTGAAGGTGCTGCCCATTCTTCTGTCTCTGCCTTTAATATCGTATCCTTATGTGGGAAAATAAAACCTGCTTGAGATAATTTAAATTGTTTGTCCTGAGAATAGAATCACCCCCAAATCACTGCCCAAACTAGCAGCTGTAATTCTAGTAGCAAAAACTTAAATAATTTTATTATTTTCAAATGCATTTTAGATTTCTTATGGTCAGTTTTTATGTATAGCTTGCTTTGCAGATATTCTCACGTTCAATAGGAACATTAACAAGGTGCATCATGATCCTGAAAGTGTATTAAATGAATCCAACATTTGTATGAGGAAAGTTGTCTCTTTTCTGGAGTAAATATTTTTTTGATATTTTAAAATATTATCATAAAGGAAAGTAATTTCAGTTCAGTGTTCTTGCCTGTTTTTTTCAACCATTCATCTCTTCCCCTAGAAATGAAGTAAAAGAAGGAAACAAATAGAAAAAAGCACACAGATGTTGGAGCACCTCAGAGTAGAGGCCTTGGAATATGAGCCACATTTCGACTCGTAGCAAAGTGCCACTGTGGGAGGGGGTCGATTTAGCTTCTAAGTCACATCCTATTAAACCTCAGATGCTAAATGTACCAGGGCAGTCTTTGACCCTCAATCCTGCTTCTTCCTTATTCTGCTTGGCTAGTGGTAGTGTCCTATATAGGTCTATCCACCAATTCTACATTAATCAATTAAGCTTCAAATCTTTTATTTGCATCCATTTTTACTGTGAATAAGCCCCTTTCCAAGTACAGGAAGGTTTATTGGTATTAACAGTTCACTGTCCTCTGCAGAAGCAGAGGGTTTAGATACAAAAAATAAATAAATATCACTCATTGTGAGGAAACAAATAGGAGTTAACTTCATGCAAATACATACCAAACACTGTAACAAAATAAATTCACAGAAGGGGAAAAAGCCCAGGCAATAAAGAGCCTGTAAAGCTCTGGCAGAGCAGTGGCTCCCCATTGCAAAGCTCTGCTATTTGCAGGAATTCTCATCCAGCACAAGCAGAGGGGACCCAGCATAGCAGGAAGCTCAGGAGGATCTGGGGAGAGGAGTGTAACTGGTAAGCACTGGCTGCTTGGGTCTGTCTGAAGCTCTGCACTGAGAAATGTGGGGTAAAGGGAGTGGGAGATCCAGCTCCAGTCCTGACCAGCCCAATGGTGAACAAGCAGCTCTGCACGAGCTAATTCTACTAATTCTACAGAATTCTGCTGCAGTGATTGCTGCCTAGAAGCTGGAAATCAAGCACTGTAATTGATTTGTAGGCCAGCTAGAGACCTTTGCCTATAAGGATATGACATTTTAAGACAGAATGTGAAGTCTGAGAGGAGATTAGACAACCTGTATTTATGTAATCTAGAAATGATAGCAGTCTCCCTCATCCGTGGCCTGGGATTTCCTCTCCAAAATGCCTTTCCTCCTCATCCAGTCTGTGTCTCCAGAAGGCTTTGTAAGCCCCATATGATTATGAGAGGTATGAAGAGTTCTCTTACAGGTGTCTCCTGTAGTGTCTATCAGTTCCTTTGTCCCCATCTAAATAGATACCACAAATAAATATCACTTCTTTAATCCTTCTGTGCACAAATAGTGAAAAGATCAACTTTACCCCACTTAACAGAGAGAGTAGAGACCTCATCCAAAATCCAAAAAGCTCTGCAGCTTCTATGTACAGGATAGGTTTAGAAGAAAACTTCCTTATATTTTCAACTCCATGGACATATATACAGGAATCTTACAACCTTCAAAATTTCAAAGTAAAATTCAGCATCATGTATGACTCCTTCAAATCCATTTAAAACCCCTGTTTAAATCTCCACCTCATACTTCTTTAAAAAGAGAGTATTCTGAAAAATAAGATTTGACACAGCATAGACTTTGTACATGTGCTTAACCATGGACACAACATTTAATCTCAATTTCAGTGAAATGCACAGTGGTGCATAAAGATACACATAAATCTGGAATTTTGAGGCTTGTTTAAATTGCAGCTTTGTGAGAAGACTGTGAAATAGATAATTTCTATGAGTCACAAATTTTTTTAAGCTCTTTTTAGAAGAAGGGGCAGTTTTGTGTGACTATATGGAGGGGAGGAGCTGTCAAGGACAGGTAGAAGTATCACTGCCACTATGCTTGCAGGGTCAGGTCTTATGTCCCTCACCCCTGCTAACACCACTTGCTGCAGGGTCTGGTCATGTAATGGCAGAGCATCTGGGTCATTATGGATCTGTCACATTTTTCATAGCTTGCTGACCTGGCAAACCAGTGTGGGTTATTGCAAATAATTTGTTTCTTGACCCAGAATCATATGGAAGTGCAGCTTTTCATATAGTGTTCATTTGAGAGAAATGCCCAAAAGCCATTTTTATTGGTTGAAGGCAAATTTGATCTAAATGTGAGTTGGAATGTTAACTGTGCACCTTTTGATTTTTGTGAGGATCTGGATTTGATGCCATTTGGGTCAATGACATGACACAAATTTGTCAAAGGCTTTTAAGGTGGTAAGCTTAAAAATAACTAAAATTGTGGTTTTAAAATTAGACAGAGACTGTTTAGCAAGTTCATCGTATCTCTAATACAGGATACTGACTTCTTAAGGGAACCTTTCTCAGCATATAATAAGTAATACCTTGCTTCAAGAATGCCTTTTTTCACTCCTTCTCTGTTCCCTGGCCTCTTCCCAAATGCCTGGACCTCTGCCTTTCTGGCTCCACTGTCAAATATCTCAGATTACTGCCAGAAGCTTGTGGCTCACTTATATTTTAACAAGGTAATTTTTTTTGCAGTTGCTCACGGGGGTCTTTTGACCTTTTCTTCTTTCCTCAGGGTGGATTAACATGTTGCTATTCAAAAAAAGGAGTAAATGGAAGATAGATACAAATAACTGTGAAGTGTGTAATGTGTCATATGATTTATTCAACACCGCACATTTTCAAAATTAATTGTACCTAACAAAAAACTAAGACTGATGGGGTTCATGTGTGGGATTGCAGCTAACAGGTATAAAAGCAATGGTTTCTCAATGACCTGAAATTTTAGTACAATGACTTATCTAAGAGTAAAGTCTAAAGCTCCCCGCAAGGAACAAAGTTGAATGCCACTAATTTGAAAAATTATGCCTTTGGCTGTTTTTTCTGGAACATGTTATCAGAGTGTGATTATATCACTATTTTCTGTCAGAAATGGGCCTGAAAAATATAGGATTTTTATTTCTTATTTGTGTGGGTTTTATATGGAAGGATTCAATACGAGCTGTGATTGGCATCATTAAGCCCCTTTTGTATCTAGGATACCAGTACATCCTGAATTGTACTTCAGAATACTTTCTGATTGAAAGTACTTGCTCTCCTGAACAAAATTCCATTAATAATTTGTGTGGGTATACACACTGATTCCAGGTAGCTACACTGGACTCTTCTAAATCCAGCCTGCAAGTGTAGTATTTCACATGACGTACAAAGGGCGGGCCAAAACCATTACCATCACATGCAAAATAATGGGTTTGTTTCAGAGCTGCAAGCAGTTCTAACAGTGCCAGTAAGATTTAAAGATGTACTATCTTGCTAATGTGTGTTGTTTGCTAAAGATCACTGTAAAACAATGAAGTACTTTTTAAAGTAGGTAGCCTAAATTACTGCACTGCTGGCCTTAGAGAGCTGTACCTTCCTTTGTAAACTACTGTGACTTAGACTAGATAAGACCAACCAACAAGAATTATTTCTTTGTGTTAACACAAAGATACCATGCTTTGACTACAGGCTGTGACAAGGACCCCTGGCTCCAGGATTTGCAGTCCACTCTCCAAACACTCCTGATTCACTCTCCAACTTACCTACATTAGTGGAGCCAATAGAGTCAGCA
Source organism: Onychostruthus taczanowskii (assembly GCF_017590055.1). Taxonomy (NCBI): domain Eukaryota; kingdom Metazoa; phylum Chordata; class Aves; order Passeriformes; family Passeridae; genus Onychostruthus; species Onychostruthus taczanowskii. The sequence continues at coordinate 9,481,689 of NW_024499906.1, forward strand.
AAGGTGCTTGAAGATCTCATGGTTTGTCTCCAGCTAACTCGATGTACAGCTGTCAAGTCTGGGAAATTTTATCCACCTGCAACACTGCGAATTCTTGGCACAGAAGAAAGGACAATAAACACAAAACAGATTGACAGAGAACACTTGGAGATGAATTTAAATACTCAGGCCTAACTAATACCTTTTCTGTATCTTAAATATGTGTCACAGCTGAATGCTAGAGGCATGTGTGCTCTGCTTCAATGTGCCTGTGAGGCTGCAAGTCTGTTCTGAACTGTCTTATCTTAGCAACCCAGCCCTAATTCACTTTCAAAGCAAACCTTTGGTTTTGTAATGCCTTATCCACCAGATGCTTTCCAAAGACTTTGCATGAATGGGCAGAATAAAGGTCTGCAGAGAAAATTACAATGGATTCTCATTTCTGTTAAGACTGACAGAAGATATAAACCTCATCATTTATATGACAGTCCTCACCCAAGCACTGGGAGACATTAATTGGAATCATAATTTGGTTAATAAATTCAAAACAGTCCTTTTGAACTTAAAAATAAATGAAAGGTAGATTGGGTTGCATCCTAATGGTTTGAGCATTCACTTGGGAGAGAAATGCACTGATTTTTGTTTTAATTATCACATTATACATTATAAATTATAGCACAACCACATTTTGGTAAGTTCTACGCTCACAATTTTTTGTATGTGTCCTTGAACTAAGAGAAGAAAGCAAATAGAAACCAATCAAACAAACAAAACCAACACAACAAGCAGTGTTCTTGAACTTCCATGAGGTGAGGCCTGTGGGGGTCAGAACCATATTCCCCCAAAGAACTGGCTGCTTATTTGGACAATAAAGAAGAAATGAACCAGTCTGCATGGCTGTTAATTAAGGACCCCTTCTTCTCTCTTTGTCTCTTACTGAAACTTTGTCCTAAGAAGACCTAAAACTCCGGCATGTCATCATAGGAAAACAGAGGCTTCATACAAAGCACAGCCTATTGTCTTAGCAGCTGAAACTGCAGAACAAAAAAACCCAACCCCCACTTCAAAAGAACAAGATTAGAATCACAAAGCTGAGTATTCAAAAGCAGGGAAGTGGCAGAATGAAGACAGCCAGAATTGTCTTTTTGTCTGTAAGTATATGACTGCATATAATTGAAAGGTCACCATCCTTTGTTTCCTGCACAACATTGAATAGTTACTATTTTCAAATTGATGAGCAGTTACACTTATTTTCTTCTTATTGTTGTATAGATATCTCCATGCCCTAATACAATACATTTTTAAACTTCAGAGCAGTAGGAGGTGATGTTAACCACAGGTTTATGGCTCTGGAGCTAGGATGAGATGCAGTGTTTTCACTAATTTTGAATGATAATTTGGAAATAGTTAGAAGCTCATTTTTCAGAGTTCATGAACTTGTGCAACACATTATATATATGACATACAGAGAGAAACCTGTACCCAACAGTAAATATTGTCATAATTGATTGAGTTTTTTTCTTAAAAGAGGGGTGACTCTTTTCCCATTAAACTTCTAATATTGAAAGTAACCTTTAAAATAATGCTCTTTGTTACACAAAGGAAAAAAGTTGTTTGGTTTTTTTTTTTTTTCAAGTAACTAATGACTATGCTGCATTTACTAATTTCTTCATGGTATAGTATATGTAAGAGATACAGAAAGCAAGTTTGTATTTAGCTGGACACATCTGGCCTCCTTATGTTGTTCCCATTTTACACTGTTGCAGCTCTTTCATGTTGACATATATGAAAGTAAAAGGATCCTCCTCCATGGTTTCATTCTGTGTTGCCAGAAAATAATGGATGCCAACATCAGAAGCACATTAACGGTAAAAGTCACTTTACTGAAAAATATTCAATAATTTAAAAATCATGAGGTTTTTTTGTCACAACAAAACAGCTATTAGTGTAGTCAGATCACTCATGCAGGCCTGAGAGACTGCATGTGCTATCTGGTAATGGTAAGCACATTATTAATGCATACTTCTTGCCTGAGCACATAATAGCTGTTACCTTAGATTTAATATATGTCACTGGTAGACAAAAAAACCACACTGCTTTTGAAACAACCAATTTGAGTTAGCCATCAGGATGGAAAACTGTACTCGAGGCAAAAGAAAAATCTAATTTACCACCATGTCAATAAATACAGTAAAGCTCAGTCTCTTCCCTGCCATGTTTCCACAGCTCCTTCACTGGCCAGTGTCGCAGAACTTCCCAGTGTGCAAGTTTCATCTACAGACTGATGGTAATTCAAGAACACCTGCTATATATCATAGCCAATAGAAGAAGCGACCTTTTGGATTGACAGAAAAGCACCTTGGTCCTGAAACAACAACAGGATATCATGTGTAGGTTGACCAAATAGCTGACAGACCACATTTTCTTCCAACTTGTTGAGATTCCCTTAAACGCATCTCACCCTAGCCCTGGTGAGAATGTGCTTTGCTGGCAACAATGATCTTAGATGTTTATCATGTGGAAGACCCTGTCTGAACTAGTCACTACAAAACCCTTCTATAATTAAGGAAAAAGAAAATGCACCACCATAAATGTTGATCTTTTCTCCTCTGACAAAGGTGAAGTAGGGAAAATAAATCAAATGTTCTATGTTGTGGATGTCTAAAGTTAGGGAAGAGGAATCCTGCCCTCAGTGATGAGACACTGTAAATGAGTAATTCATGTCTGAAAAAATATTTTTATTCCAATTACCTGAAACACACAGGAAATAATTTATTCAGTTAATAAGGTTATCCAAGGTGAGAAAAAACACCATTAAAAGCAACTGTAGATTTAATGAGTGTACACTTTTCTGTTGTTTTCCTACACATGTATACAGAAAATAAAATGGTGGAATATATTGAATATCTCAAACAAGAACTTGTGAAATGTGCTTTTAGAAAATAATAATAATTTTCCTTTTTTATTATAAATAAAAATGATAATAGCATTTCATTATACTGATGCTGCCTACAGATACATAATCTTGCAAATGGCATCCACCTGGACAGTATTTTGACACAAATACAGCCTAGAAATCAGTGATGTCTGTCTTCATTTTCTCAAAATATCTCTGATTGCTGGTTGTTTGCATTTGAATGTACTGAATATTGACAGAATCTTTTAAAAGATAAGATCCATGATCATACAGCCCTGAGCTCTGACTGCAGATACACTGGCTTTTTGGGTACCATCTTCCTTAGCACCTTTTTTTGGGGCATTGGGGTAACTAAGGATGGATACCCACAAATTAGAGACAGTGTCTATGTGTAAGCACCTACCTTCATCAGTGGAGATCTGGGGCAGAGTTTCATTGCTAAAGCATAGACATCTGGTATCCTTTGGGGTGTCACAGGTATTTCATCTACGTTCCAGCTGCGAAAGTTCTCTCCTACATACAGAATTTGTATAGTCAATACACCTCAGAAAGTGGCAAAACTCATCTTAAAGTGGCTTATAGTCAGTCCGCTGACACAATTCAGGCTACTACAAGCCCAAACACTTGTCAGGAAGCTAAAGTAGATCTGGGTAACTGGTAAGAGGAGGGTGAGGTACACCATCCTTTACTGGTATGACTCACTGCTGCAGACACTCAGCTCTGAAGCCTCTTTCCAGGCTCTGTAAAGCTAAATTCCAGGCTTTCATACCAGAAATTTCTCCTTGATATCTAAGTGAACTCAGCACATGGTACACTTAGGGCTGGGTGTAATGTGCAGTGTAGTGGCTTGTGATTTGAGTCAGGACAATGAATGAGTCCAAGCACCTGCTTTGGCAGCCAGACACTGCCAGTCCTGCTGTCAGGGTCAGGATCTTTGAACGGGGGAAAGGTTATCAGATTGCAGATCCCTCAGAAAAACCCACAGTCTTCTGCTTATCAATAAAATGATAAAACAAATCATAAGATGAAGCAAGCTAAAGCATTGACAGAAATATTTTATTAGCTATAAGGAAAAAATCCTGTAAGATAACTGCATCTGATATATTAAGATGAATGCATGAAGAGAAAAGCTTTACTAACTTCTGTGCATTTTTGAACCAATAGCTATGAAGATTTCTTTTTCCTCGTAACTGCTGTTTTATTGCATAATATAAATAAAGAAAATTAGTTTTAAAATTCCATTCTTCATGTGTTCACATAGAACAAAAGGTAGGTGGTAGAGTGTGGGTGTGGAAATGTTTTGGAGAATGAGGAAAATGATAAAAAATGAAATTAGTTTGGTCTTAATTCTTGCATTATATAACAACATCATTCACTAGTTAAGGGAGATCTAGCTGTCTGTGTATGAGATCTGAACCTTAGAGATCAGTGTGACAAGAAAAAAAAAAAGAAAAAATAATCGAAGAAAAGTAGTGGTGACAATAAGTCTTACAGAACCTAGTTATGGTTCTCATTTAGGGATATAGTGGTGTCATGACTGTAACCAAGATCACAGTTATTATGGGCCTTTTGGTCTACAATACAGGAGTCTTTCAATCTAATTTCTGATATTCTAACCAATACAAGACCTCTGTAAGCACTTAATCACCTTGGTACTGCCAAGCCCCAGAGTGTCCTGAAGAAACAGAAATTAATTTGGCACAAAATCAGGGACACATTGTTCCTTCATCTTAGCCTTAATATGAAAATGCTTCTCAGCTGCTTGATCTAAGACAAACTTTGAAAAAAGCCACATCTGAGCCCAGCTGAGCATGTGTGTACTCACTGCTCATTGTAAACTAAAAGTCTCTATCCTCTGTACTGTATTCTGTGCTCTCTGTTTTTGTGTGGTACTCTTATCACACTTCAGACATATCACTGGTGGGCCAGCTGCAATCAGACTTCGTCTGTTTATCATATTCGTGGTGTTTTTGCTGAACCAAAAGTATAAAATAGGGAGACCCAAATTACATAAATTAACGCAAATTCTGAGTCGCTAGAAGTGACTGTAGAAAAGAAGTCAAAATAATATTTCTTTATAAAAAGTGTATATGTCTATGGGAAGCTCCTGAAATAGATAAATTAAGTCCTCTCTCTTGGGATAGCTAATATCAGGTTAGGTGAAAACACAAAGTCCTGTAAAAACCAATCCAACACTTGCAGAAGAATGAAACTGGTATTCATCAAGTCTATGCAAGACAAGTCCCCTGGACAAGCAAATGTGATCCTAGGTTTGACCCTTCAATGACCTTCAATGTTGAGTACTTATTTTAGTACGTGAATTTTATTCCATTCACTTATATATTACTTTTGTTTTACTTATGGCTGATTGTTTTAAAGAAGCCTGTGTTGATAATCATGTTTTCCTCCAATATCCAAAGCATTTTGCAGTTCTTATTTGTAATTGCTTGAACCTCAGTCTTCATTCTGAATAGTAAGTGGTGTCATAAACAGACTCTGATTTTTTATTTTAAGGTTTATGACAAATATATTACAGGGAATTAAACTCTGACTGTTCTATCCTGTCAGGAGTAAGTAATGCAAGAACAATTATTGGTAACATGACAGCAGCTCTGACAACTTGTTCCAAAAGGTGTGTTTTATTGCTGAATATAAGATACTGGTTATGTACCCAGTTATTATCTATTGATCTCAAAGCACTTTCCCTACTATGTTTTAAAATACCCATTAATTTTTTCTGTTGCATTTAACATATTTTTTCTTCTTTAAGCAAGTATTTTTCCATTTCTGATCTCCATATTTCCTCTGATTCATAGTTAAGGAACATTTTCTTTTTTTTTTTTTTTAAATGGGCAGAGATATGTTTCACCTTCCAGATATTTTTTAAATATCATATTAACATACATCACTGCAAAAGTGCGCCAAGAAGGCCATTCCAGAGGATGCAGCAATTTCCCAAACCAACCAAGTAACTAACTCCCCTCTTCATCTATTCTTCAATAACTGCATTATGAATTGTTCTCTTCAAGGAAATTTTTCTTATTCTTTTAACCTCCTTCTGGGAGATTCAGCTGATCTATCTTGTTTTTACTTTCTGTGGTAAAGCCTAGCAGTAACATTTTTATTATTTTAGTGATTTTCTAATATTATATGCGAATATAAACTGCCTGTGTGTCAATCCTCCCTACAGCTCTTTTTCAATAACACAGAATTTATATTCTTTTGATCACATTCTTTCAATAATAGCACAAAATGGCTCTCTTTCATTCATTCATTCACCTATCACTTCTGTATCAAATATAGATTAAAAAAAAATCTCCCCCAAATATAAGTAGAGTCCCTCAAAAAAGCAGAATCCAAGAAGACCATAATATTTCTCATAGCCTTTAAATCCTATACACAAACACTTCTCAGAAACATCTTCAAACAGCTGGTTTGCACTTTCTAAGTGTTTTTTCTAAAAATGTGAGCTGGTAAAAGAGGACAGGTTTTAGCAACCTGGAGTGGATCCCTGAGGATCTTCAGCTCTTTGATGGGGACATCCCCATAGAGGCTGAACCCATGCCAGAGAGGAGGAAAAATAAATAAGAAACAAGCAGAAAGACATGCTTCTGGAAATGGTCCCAACCCCTGAGATTCCTGTCATCTCAAAAAAGGGATGGAGAGAGTCTGGGTGAAGCCTGTGTCAAAAATAAGGACAGTTGAGGAAGAGAGGGGAGAAGAACAGCTGAAAACAATCCTTGCAAGCAAGAAGAGAACAGGTAGCAAGAGTAAGGAAAGCAAGAATAAAAAGTGTCACAGGACAGTTGTGATAAACTCTCCATCTTCTACCAAAAACCTGTGTTTTTTCTTTCTTTTCTGAGGCAGCTGAGATGGCACTGTCCAAAGTGCAGCAAGGACTAGATGGAATTTTTGACTCCAGCATAAATGAGTCCTTACCTGAACAGCTTCCATATAGGTCATTATGCAGATTGATAAGCTCCTAACATATAGTACTAGATACCATGGCACCATAGGATCAGCACTGGTGTTTGGCATATTGCATGGAAAATCATAAATTTGATTTTTTCCCTTTTGAGGTCACTTGCAAGGAGGGAAGAAATAGTAACCATAAATGGGAAGGTGCAATGATATTCCTGCTCACAAATGCTTTATTAATTCTAGGAACAAAATTCATAACAAGCAAAAAGAGAAAAGAAAATGGACACTACTGACATGGGTCACTTGAGGGACGAAAATCTAATTAGATACTAAAATTTTAGGTAAATATTTTAATATAGTTCATGTCTTCATTGTTACATTGAAGATTGTCCAGTTCAGATGCAGGAATGGATAAAAGCAGGGTGTGGAGACACATATGTAGCCCAAAAGAATAAAAACTTAGATGAGCGACATAAAAGTAAACCCATTACATTTCCCAAGACCTTGGACTGTAGCAGAGGGCAAGAAATTGCTTGAGGAGCATATGGTTGGGAATTGCAGTTGTTGATTTGAAGCTTTAGAGCTACTAAAAGAAAGCAGAGAAACTTTTTCTGAATATGTGTTGACCTCTGACCAACATTTCCCTCTAACAAGATTTGCATTCCTTTTTCTTTCTTGAGTGTAGAAATATATCAGGTGGCCAAAGTGCTGCTCCTGCAATTATTACAGTACAAAAAGAAATGTAGGCATGTGGCTGAACTGTGTTTTGATTAAATAGACTTTCTTTCCCAAGAAAATTAAACCAGCGTGATGTTATTTTTCTAGTTTATTGCCAAGCAGTCTGTGTGCAGTATAAAACCCAATTGTGTGATGAATCATATCTAACTATGATGCTCAAGATACACCCTCCATCTTACAAGCAGTGCATCAAGAGACTGCAGAAAGCAGGAGGCTTTGCTCCCACTTGTGTGACTCCTCCAGAGGCACAAACTAGTAATCATTTCCCTGCTCCAGGCCATGACATGCAGAACAGAAAAACCAAAACATGAGAATGATTTATTTTCCTCCTAATAATACAATTAGGTCACTACAGGAAATACGTAGTGTTGTGCAAAATGAGCTCTGTGTTCTAGACATTACAGCCCTTGTGTCAGCCATGTGTAAAAGTAGAGTTGCTGGTTTGGGACAGGTCTGCTGGTGTTCTGGAGTGTGGGTGAAACTGTATGTACTTTTTCTTTCCAAAAAACCTTTGCACTTCTTATTGCTGAATTTCATGAGGTTCCTATCAACCCATGTCTCCTGCCTGCTGAGGACTTTCTGGATGGCAGCACGACCCTCTGGCGTATCAGCCACTCCTCCCAGTTTTGGGTTGTCTGCAACACAGCTGAGGCTCATCCTGTCACACAGATCATTAATGAAGGTGACAAACAGGACTGGTCCCAGTACTGATCCCTGGGGCATAGCAAGAGCCACTGGGCTCCACCCCCTGGACCTGGCCATTCAGCCCACACATCACCAGCTCCTCTATTAGGATCTCACACACAACAATACAGAAGGCCTTGCTGAAATCAAGTTAGAAAATACCCACTGGTTTTTCCTCATCTACCAAGGCAGTCACTGTCTTGTGGAATGTTATCAGGACTTAACAGACCCTAAAATTAAATGGAAGTCTTCTTTGCCCCCTACCCTCCTTACTCTTTTGGACACATTAAAAAATATTAGAGACACTGAAAAACCAAAAATAGCTAAAAAGGGCACATGTCAAATGCTGATCATTTCAAAATAAAGATTTGTAAATGATTTAAGCACTAATTAAAAAAACTAGGTCCTGGATAATAAATTTACTTGAATGTGGATTCATAATTAATTGTGGCACTTCCTGCACAGACTGAAAATCCATAATGAAATTAATTAAACTAATATTTAAAAAGAAACAAACACTGTGTAACATTTGTAATTACTGTAGTGCTATAGTAGAAGTTAGAAAAGTGTATTAATTGAAATCCCTTTCTATTAATAGGTTAATTTACAAATCTGCAGTCAGAACTAAGAATTATGTCAAGGCAATAGAACAATGTGTCAGTGTAAAATAATTTAAGTATGAATTTTTTATCAATAATATTTACAGAAGTGTCAGTCTGTGGAGCAGACTCAATCCTGCGCAGGTTTTGTCAGAGAGCAGTGATGGCCATGACTGGGCAAGGCTGTGGGGAGCTGGAGACCAGCCCTGCTGCAGCATCACAGGGCAGGGACTGATGGCCCCAGAGCCTGGTCCTGGGCTGTGGTCAGGGCTGTCAGTGCCTCAGGGACCCAATAAATTGTATGATGCATGTAACCCTAAATCAGAAATGAAATTCCATTTTGTGAAGGGATTGATTGCCTGAGTAAAGCATAAAAGTTTATTGGGCAGGAACTGGACTTTGAAACAACAGTCCAGAAATACCAGCTCCCTAAGAACAGACAAGGTACATCCTTTAACGATGGACAAGAGCAGATGTGCATCAGACTGCACAGAAATAGGACAGACAAAACTGCGCCAGCAGAAACTGAGCCTCAAGCAAACTTATGAAACTTTAAGTTTCATAACGAGTTTGTTTTCAAAGAAATATTTTCTGTCTGGAAGACTGAAGCTGCATTCATACAGGACATTTCATCCACAGGAAGTTAGTCTATATATATATATATGTAGGTACATATATGTGGGATCTCAGCACACCACTGTGGATGTGCAGAGACACCAGGGGAGCCCCTGGGGGGCTCGGAAACCCTGGAATGCTGCCAAAAGGGTTTGGTGGTTGGATTTCGATCCATCAAAAGGAGAAGAACCTGTGAAAGAGGAAATGAGAGTTTCTTGGGTGTGAATGGTACATTTATAGAAGGAAATATAAATTTTAGAAATTAGGTACAGGGGGGTCATGAAGGCAAGATGGAGAATTCAGGGCGTGGTCCTGTGTTCTTCTTTCTTCTTCATGTCTTCCATTTTGTGTGGTGATGCTGGCACTTGGGGATTGGTTCATGGTGAAGGTACACTTGTCTATAAGGATGAATAGTATTGGGAAATAAAGGTAAATATGTCACACGTAATTTTTACTATAAAAGACACAGCCGCCCTGTGGGCGGGGGAGAGTGCACTCGACTGTCCTGCTGAGCGGACCTCGGCTGGGCAGAGAGAAAACTTTGTAGATAAGAGATAATAAACAGAACTGAAGACCGAAAATCTAAGAGTCCAGACTCATCCTTCGCAATCGCGGCCGCCCAGAACCACCTCTCTCCGTGTCGGGGCAGAGACACATAACAGCGGACCCCGACACATATATAGTTGAGATTAACGTAGCAAAGTCAAAGTAGGGAATACCAGAACTAGGACTGCTTATGTAACCAATTTCTGCTTGCAGGAAATAGTCTTGAATATAGAAATCATCTCTTTCACATATGTCTATTTCATTTACTGCATGTGCAAGAGATTCAGATTATTGAGTCATCTTTAAAATGAATGGGAACTCAGACACAAATATACTTACTCTGGCCCACTTACAGGAAAACGTAAGTAACAAGTCAAACATTTACAGCAACTGCATATAAGGGTCAGGTCTGAGTACAGGCATCAATAGGTACTTTCTACATCCTCAAAAATTGTGTTGTTTCACAACAATTTCACAGTGTGTCTTTCCAGATGAATATTTTGTTCCTTTAAACACTGTCTGGAAAACAGTAACCTAGGAGGAGAAGCTTGCACCTTCCCAGAAGACCTAATGCTAGGGTCATAGGAGCTGCTCCAGGGTGGAAGAAGCAAGAGCTGGGAAACTGCAGTGAGGAAGAGGAAGATGCCTGCCCCAGAAAGAAGTAAAAAGCTTCCCTGAGACCAGAGGGATGGAGCAGAGAAGTCTCCAATACAGAACACCATTGAGCTGTCTGTAAAGAAAAAGCTGCTCCACTAGGTACAGCAGATAGCAAGACAATAATGGACAAAGCCTGTCTCCTTTTTCATTACTTAGTGCCCCTCACTTTTCAATATTTTTAAAAAATAATATATAATTTAGTCAAAAAGGATGTGTTTCACATTCCCCCAAATCTCACAAAGCAGACACACAAGGTGAGGCCTTGGTCAAACAATGATGCCACCTCATTGCCATGGGTGCAGTCAGAGCTCCCTCCACAGTTTTAAGAAAATCTAATGTTTAATGTTGCTGCTAGCAAGAGTCTGTACCAAACCCTGCACTTTTAACAACCTCAGGTATTAATTTTTGTAAACAAGAATTTATTCTGGATTTTTAGATAGAAATCAGATTTCGCAGGCAGTTCTACAAAATAATACTGTATCAGAAAGTTTTTCCTCATGCTTAAATAGACACTTTTTGTCTTCTTGCTATGGCAGTCTTGCTTAGAAGTGTTATTTTACATAGTGTCAAAATGTACAATTTATGTTTTTAAGAGATGAAGTAGATGTGTACTGAGTTTGTAGCCATTTAAGGTATTTTCTTTCACAGAAAGCTACATCATGAGACATTCATTTAAACTCTCACCTTCCCTTGGCTACACAAAAAACTGAACACAGAAAGCAGTCTTAATAAAGTAATAAAGTTTGATTAATTAAATTCTTTTGCCTTGCTTTCTCTTAAGAACATAGCAAATGTGATTTTATCCCCTTCTGGAGTCATAGATCTGTATAAATAAATCCTAACATTTTCAGAGGAATAAAATAAGTTTGACTTTCCATCTTGCAATGACCTTGTGCCTCCATACACAGTAGTGCAGCCACACCAGTTTTTGTCACTTGAGGCTTTTCATTCTCTGGGGTAATTTTATCCCCTCTCACACACACCTGAGATTTTAAGAAAAAGTTTTCCCATTACATCAATTTTGTGTTTTTCCTCATGAAAAAGACCCTGTGATCTAAACCAAGACTACTCTCAAATCTTACCCCAAAAATGTATGAGCCAACAGGAAGTGCTCACTGAGGAATTAGAAACTGAAAATTCCTGTTGTCTTGTTGACTGATGTACATCCTGCACCAGAAAAGCAATTTATATTGGGTTCATACACACACTGTTCTGCTTGGTTTCTCACCTGTATATGACCTACATTGATGGTCCCAGCATTGCTGGCTCTCCTGCTTGATATTATTACCTGCTTGCTGGAATTATATCTTCTGAGACGAAACTTTCTGGGGCTTCCACTACTGGCAATAAACATTTTTCCAGGATAAACTAGCTTTCATTGCTAGAACAAAAGTGTCTGTCTGTAGCTCAGTACAGCTTTCTTTTCTTGAAGGAAAAAGTTCAGGAAAGAAAAGCAAAGGCCTTCCAGTGTTATCATACCTGTGGTGTCAGGGAGCCCTTATGTTACATTTACCCTCTTTTCTGGGAAAACACATTTTCTCTTAGGGGTGGGGAGGAAGTTTTGCAGTTTACAGTCCTTTTTCTGTGATGTGCAGAAGGGACCTACCTACATTGGGAATACTAGAAATGAAAGGAACAGAGTTGGAATAGGACCAGGTCTAATGTCTTCCTTCATATCCCACATTGGTTTATGCATGAGACAAGGGCAGGTATTCCAAGCGAAGCAGATGGAAAGCAGCCGTAACTAAAGAGAAGGTTTATGTATCAATTCTCTTGCCTGTAAATTGGATTAAAATGTTAAGTTAGCATTTCTTAGTGGCAGACAGCTGAATTGCTATAGAGTTTTCTGCAACAAATCAGTCACCCACAGTTTGAGCTAGTAAGCCACAAAGCTGAAAGTTAATACAGGTTGCTTTCCACAACCCACTAATAAGAGGAAGGCTGCTATTCAGTACACCACAGAGCTTTGAAAAGTGTTTTCTTTAACTGTTTTTTTAACAGTAGCATAAGTGTGCTGCAAAGTGGCAAGATCAAACAGTAAGGATCCATCAATTTTTGCATCCCTGCAAGGCACACACTGGATGAAATGCATGAGCTGTACCCTCCAACAACACCAACCCTACATTATTATAAAACCCACATTTCTGAAGGGAAGGCAGATTTGCACTGTGTGTGGGGTGGGATGGTGCCAATCTGTCAGATTCTGCTGCCCTTATTCAAGATAAGCTGACTTTTGCTCAGCAATGAGTTGATGGAGATGCTCTTTAGCAGGAGAAAAGGCAATGCCTGAGGGTGGGGGCACAGCACCAAAAGTCAGGAATTCACACACAGGTTTAGAGACACCCTATTTCAAGATATGCAGACTCTTGGATGCTACTCTTGCTGTAACTTCACCTCCTTTTTTCCCTAGATCAGGTCATTTCACCCAGCTCATCTCCCACTTACAATCAAAAACATTCATGAGAGGTTCCCTCCCTCCTCAGAAGAGGACAGTTCTGTGCATCTGCCCAAGAGAAGCCCCTCACTGCTTTTTTCATGCCTCCATTAACACAAAAATCCTATGTTCCTTAATTGAGTAAACTACAATTTTTACAGTCTCTTGCTGCAGTTAGGATTATTTTAAAATGCTGAAACAGTTTCTCATGCTCTGTTTACCGTCTTTCTCACTGCTCTGCATGAGCTGGCTGTACTCATTATCAGCTGCTGTAGTTCACAAGGAAATAATGTATGGTGGATTTGTAGGATAATGGGATTAAAGTATGCTTTAAGAAGTATTCCAGAAAAAAAAAAAAAAAAAAAAAAAAAAAAAGAGGCACTAGAAAAATGAAAAAGAGAAAATAAACAAATAAACAGACCAAAAAGTTAAAAACAAAGAGAAAGCTACAGAGGAAAATGAGGCACAACAGCATTAGGTTTCCTAGCTCACGAAATGTTGCGGTGCGTTTTGAGGTGGAGCACCCCGGGGATGTCCCCGGAGGGCCCCCTAGGCTGTGAGTTGGCTGGCAGCAGCAGGCAGGCAAGGAGACTCCACACGGCTTCTGAGGGTGCTGAGCAGATGAAGGTTTATTTGGGGTCCCAACCCCAGGTACAGCATGGTTACTGAGGGAAAAGGGGGGAAGGGGGAGCCTTGGGGAGGGAAGGGGCAAGACGGGGGAAGAGGCTGAGAGAGAGGAAGGGCTAAGAGCCAGACTGATCCCCTCGCACAGCTTAAGAGGGGAATTGAAGTGGGCGCGGAATCAGACTTGGGCCAATGGGATGACAGATGCAGGATGGTTCAGGGCAGGACCACAGGCTTAGAATATACCATACATTTCGGAGGGGTGAGACAGAGCATACCATTTAAATAAAATGGAATACAACAACGAAACAGCCTTCCAGCTCTCAATCTTTTGAGTAACACAGACTTAGTTCTACTGAAGCAATGTGGAGAACACGAAGAAGCAGACAAAACTAATTTAATGTTTGAGGTGTCCAGACTGATATAATGTGTTTCCAGAATACTGGAGCCTGTGTTCTGCTTGCCAGATTTTATTTTTGTTATTGGTGAAACTATACTTGGCGTAGAGGAGACCTATATTAATATTCTAGCACATCCTTACACATTGAATTAGTCCTCAGGCCAGGAAGAGCAAAAATATAGTCAGGTTATCAGCTAGACTGGAGATTAAGAAAGCAAAACAGGCAGAAGGGTTGTTCAGCAATCCATAACAAGCTAGCCACACAGACTTCTTTAATTTCCCTACATTATTTAACAGAAATCAGGACTGTGGAAAGGTCTCGGGAAAAGATGAGAAAAATGGAATTCAAAGAGCTGTGATGGAACAAGGTAATGTCAGACAATCTGAATTGGATTAAAACAAAGGAAGAAGTAAATTATTAAAAAGCAGATGGGAAGAGAAACCTATGGAAAAAAAAGAAAACCAACACTGGACATCAGGCTCTCCAAGGAACTAGTCACAGCACCGAGCCCGACAGAGTTCAAGAGGTGTTTGGACAATGATTTCAAGCACATGGTGTGACTCTTGGGGTTGCCCTGTGCAGGGCTGAGAATTGGACTTGATTATCCTTGTGGATCCCTACCAACTCAGCATATTCTGTGATAAAGTGTAAAAACGGCAGCACAAACTAAGTGAAAAAATCACCTTGGAGAAGAAAAATTAACATCTTTAAACGTATGACACAAGAAATTAATTGAATTGACAGAGTTATTTATAAGACCTTAAATTCATTTATTGCTTGAATACCTCTGACAGGAGTTTAATTAAAGCATAATCTACAGAGATTTTTTTAGCTTGGTTTCAAACAGATTCTTAAACTGCCTATGTTTATGACCAGCAGTACAGTGGTTAGTTAAAGAAGCTCATAAAACCAATGATCTGCAGGGAACAGGAAGCATCATCTTCCCCATCTGTGCTGGTTCATGCTTGTTTTCTGTAAAAGCCTCCCTGACTAGCATCCATCTTACCTGAGCTGGCAGTTCATTTAGCATGAATTTACCAACCATGCTTCTCCTATGGTCTGTAGAAATAGGCAGCTGCAGGCATTGGTCCTATTGGTTGTCCTAGATATACGGTGGGAAAGGAGGAAGAAGCAGGCTTAATTTTCACAAATTAAAATGGAGCTTGTTTAAAACTTTCTAAATATAAGTGTAATTGAACACTGGTCTACAACACTTCCATAGACTGGCAGTACATTTTAAACCGCACGCAAACCACATTTGCAGAAACACTTTCTAGTACAGTTAGACTTTTTCTTGCCTTATTCTTTAAATACTGCAAGACCTGTAGTTACACCAGGTCACATTTATTCTGCCTTTTTCAACTTTGGACCCCTAACACATTTCCAGAACTATTTTAGATACCTTTGGAAATTGTACATACGTAGAATATATATAATTCACACAAGTCAACAACAAAAATAGTTGAAGAATTACTGTATTAAAGAAATTAAACTTTTTGTACATAGTCTTCTGCACTAAATCAAATGTAATGGTGCTGAGCATTCTTCTGGCAAACCAAAATGAAGCACAGTCTGAATTTTGGTTGCAGATCTTCCCCACCCATAGGAGTGTTACATTTTTTAATACTAAAAATTTTGCATGAGCTCAAGTAGATGATCATACATATTTTATTATTATCATAACTGTTTATTTGCCAGCTCACAGTTCAGGGTTCCTTTTTTTTTCTTTTTTGGACAGAATTGATGTTCCAGTCCACCATCACTAAATAATGGAAATAGTCTTCCATTAGCTTTTACACTAGAACATAAACTGCAGTACAGTGTACAAGATTTGAGGTGCAGTGACATGCCTCACTCATACCAGAGAAGCATTACTAAAACTAATATTTGAGCACTAATAAGCAGGAATTTGCTTTGCATTAAGCATCATCAACTGTCAAATGTTCAGAAAAAACCTGTGCAGGATTTTATTAAAATAAGTTTGCCTAATCAGCCAAACTCTGAGTTAAAACATCTTTACTATTATCTATCTTAATTTTGTGATGAACACGAGAGGCTGTTACAGCCTTTCCTTGCCATTCTAATTTAAGGTCATCAATCAATGCAGGCATATCACAGCAGCAATTTAACAGGCCTCATTTTCCAGGTGATCTCACTGTTCAAACTAAAAGTAAAATTCGCAGTTAAGGCACAATATGAAGAAGAATGCATACTTTAACTTTGATAGCTGCCACTTTCAGGATGACATGGTAAAGTTACATGTTTTCTTTCAATTTCATTTTAGAGAACTAAAAATACCTGATAACTTTAACTTAGAATAGAGGACAACTTATGTTTTGCTATGCTTCCTTAGGTGCAAGGACTTTCCCAGTGTAAACTTCATTACTTTAATCATTTAGAGATAAATTACTCTACACTACTGCAATGACAAAAGACATGATGTCTGATAGTGAAGTGTAATTGATATCAGAGAGATGACAGCCCTGAATGATCAGAATTGAAAGCAGGATGTTTCTTTAGAGATGTTTAGAGACATGTCACCTCTTCAGTTCATAACTGGAAGTCAGGAGTCAGGGCAGTGAAATGATGACAGGGCAGTGGTCAACAAGGAAAATTTTGAGAACTGCAAAACTGATATGGGATGTCAGGTTTCATCAGGCCCTGTAGTATCCATGTGCTCTCAGTTTTAAATTCTCTATTATTTTTTACTCTCCCTTAATATTTTTCATGGCTGCAAATTTTTCTGACATTATTAAATTTCTCTGGCATTTCAGTAGGGTGAAAGAAATTTAAGCCTAATTTACAAAACCACATGGCTAAAATTGCTTTCCTGTTATTTACAGACATTTAGATAAGTCACTTGAAACTTCAGCAATCCCTGACCATAAGGGCTGAAAATCAGTGGAAGCTCTCCACCTTAAATTTTCATGGCCACAGGATGAGAAATAAAAATGAAATGCATAAACTTCAGGTTTTAAACAACAGATTCTCAGATGTGAGGCCCCACAGAACTGACTGTCCTGCAAATCACACTGTTGAACAGACCTCTCTTGGACAGAGTTGAAGCTGTCCAAAACAGAGTCATGAAATAAGAATGATGACTACCTGAGGTCACTGTGGACACTCTGTGCTACACACACATTAATCAGGAACAGCATTTAGCCAAGAAGTGGGAATTAAATGAACCTGACATAAATAATAAGACCATTTGATTATCACTGTCACCTATAATGGATCATGTCAACTACAGAACAGCTGGAAAAATGTACTGTGCTCTTGCTCATGTACTAATAAGCAGCTCTGCATGGGTGGTGCTTTACTGACATTGAGTGCTTGTACAAACCTTCACCGTTCGTGCTGTTGGTAAGGATGTCTGGCTGCTCTTTTTGTTAGCCACTATTATTTGTGTACTATTCAAGAGCCCATAGCAATAGAACAGAACCCTGTCACAAATTAATGGGTCTCTACTAACTGGAAATGTCAATGCAAAAATGAATATAAAGATGTTAATTTTTCAAGCAACATGAATTGCCTGACAGCACTTTATTACAGCAATGTTATTTACTCCTTCCTCCTCCCACGGTTTAAAAAGCTACTGCAATAAACATCAGCCGATTAGCTACATCCAGCATGGCCTTTTTGTTTTCAATTTACACATAAAAAATTTAATTTACAAAATGGCTGAGAGCAGCCTGGCCTAATGGAAAGCATCCCTGCCCATGGCAGAGGGATTGAAGCTAGATGATCTTTAAGGTCCCTTCCTCAGGGGAGTTATGAGTGCTACTTATGTCAGTCACTCCACATAGATATATATTCCAGGTCTGCATAAACCCAGCTTGAGACATAAGCAGCATTTCTATCTCTAAACTCTACAAAAATCATAGCACGAAGTTTGGCCCATAGTAAAAATCAACAGCACTTTGGCAAAGCTAGCAAGCAATCAAAAGTATTACAAGCTACTTCACAAAAAACAGACCTGAAAAGCAGTTCAAAATAATGCCTGATGCTTTTAAAGCATTAGAAGCATGCATCATTATTAAAACCAAGCTATTTCTGATCATCCATAGCAAGGGTTCCCCAGATGTTTCATACATCTATTTGTTTCACATTTACTGTCTTACAAACAGCCCTCAGCTCTTTAGTTGAATTTCTAAGATGTTTAATAGCAAACATTTACTAAAATCTGATTGCTTCTCCTATGAGAAGTCACACAGTGTGATCCTCAAATTGCAAAATGACCTCATGATTCAATAGGTAAGACAAAGAATATTCTTCACCCCTTTTAATTTTAAACTTTTCATCAGACAGCAATGGATTTTTATCACAGCTAAGTCTTCTGAAGATATAGATGCTGCACTTCTCAGTTCACACTTCACCTTCGAGACAGAATTCTACAGGGAGAAGTCCAGATATTCAATGACCAGATTGTCCCAGACTTCTTTTCCAATACCACGAGCAGTGAAAGGGATCGTGGACAGTGATCTCACTCCCACCAGATGAAGACTACTTTCAAGGTCTGTAAACAAATTTATTTATTGTCCAAAATCAAAGAGCAATTCTCTCCATTAAAGTGATCAAAAGCCTCTAGGGTTTTACCACATCTGGTATTTCTCAGCAGTGAGACACACTGACAGTTCCCACTCACAGCCTCAGGATTGTCTTCATAGTAGTAAACAGGAGCATCTGCACCTGGTCCTTTTATTAGTAGCTATTTGTATACATTCAAAACCCTTCAAAATCTGCTTGCCAGGAACATTTAACCACTTCAGAGAGACAAAGGAGACAAAATCCATACTCTGAAAAGATGTAGTAATAGAATCTTCTGTTTTCTTCTTTAGTACACATATTTTCTTATTTGTAAAGAGAACGAATTTTAACCTGGCAAAGCTTTCTGTAAAAAATGACAAGCCCTCCTCACACTACCATCAAGGGTGCTGAAGCTGCTGCAAAAGGAAAAAAGATTACATTTAAGTAATTATATTACATTAGAAAGTAGTTTTGATTTCTTGCAAAAAGGTTCTTGCAATTTTGAACAAGTCCCTGGGAACTTTGCATCATGTGTTAATAAAGATCAAACAAGACTGAGTGGACAGGTACATGACATATAATATTGAAGGGAGGGGAAAAGGATCAGTTGGGGAAGGCATTCAGAAGGGTTAACATTATCCCCTGCAGGCTAATGCCTCAATTGCTTTCTCTAGCCAGTGAAGAGATAAAGGCTTCTCACAGAGTCATTCAGAGCTGAAGATTTGTTTAGCTACACTGAATCTCTCTGAAGTACTTCAACTTGTTAACTTCAGAAGCAGCCTGCAGAGATTAGCCTCAAAAAGATCACACTTGCTTTTGTGAACACTCCCCAGTATTTATTTACCTTCCATCAGCAGCTGAAATTCACTACTGAGATGCACTGCTGGGTATACTGTATTGAACTCTGAACACCGTGCATTGCCCATGGACTGACGTTCATCCAGCTGGAGCTTAGCACTCCTGCTGGAATGACTGGAACAGCATCCACAGTACTGCTAGGATGACTGCAGGATTGAATTTTTCCAAGTGCCCCGTTGAAGTGCTCCGTTTGAAGGCCACCTGGATGCTGCCATACAAATGACTGCTGTGCCCCAGCACCTTCAGAATCCACTCATTGTGCAGCCGTGCTGGCACAGCTCCTTCTCTCACTCCGACTGCTCCTCGCATCACTGGAGCAGTGGTGGGAGCTGGGCTTTTGTGATCAAGCTAAACACAAAGAATAAGAATTCTCAACTTTTGAGAGCTACTATCAAAAATTTTTATGATTCTTACTTAGTAACAACATGAAAGGAAAATGGCCTTTTCATCTCAAACACATAATAAAGTTGGATTTTGTGACAAGAACACAGGAAAAAAAACATACTTCTGACAGAACCATTATCAGGGCCATTTTCCAACTTCTCCTGTTCTACAGTACTTCAACAGATCATTGTGCTTTCCTCCCTGAAAAATGTCCATGATATCTTCAAATTTTATCAAAATAAAACTTCAATGGACTCATATAAACCAAAAGAACAGTTAGAGATACTTGAAAGTTTTGGTGAGACCTTTCACAATTTATGCTTCTGCCAAATTTTTTTTCACAGACTATCTTCATAGCATAGCATAGATCAGCCATCCTTTTATAAATGTAGAATACAGAAAAAAGACTCTTCAAATTAACCTCAGGAAAGGTGCAACAAACTGAATCATAAACACCAAAAAATATTTTCTTTAATACTATTCAGGTTATAATCAGAGCTGAAAACAACACAACTGCCAGTTAGAGGTGATTTCTAAAGTACACCATAAAGTATGGACAGACAGCCCAGTACAAATCTGTGAGCACAGCATTTCCACAATCTTCTAACAACTCCAAAGCCCTAGAAACCTAAAGTTTCCTATACAACCATGTCAAACCAGACTTAACAAAATGAACTTGCAAAGGTCAAGTCAAATTGCGAAGTTTGGTAAATATGTTTTAGCACTGAAATAGTCTCTTTACCAAACAGAAAAGCCACAGTCAGATTTTAGAGGCCATAGTGTAATGAACAGAGTACTAAAAATACCAGTTATTTTTCCAAATGAACAAATTCTTAGCATATTACATAAACTACCTGCAATGCAGTATATCAAATACTTTATGTTCTGTTACAACCTAAGTAACAGTGTGAGAAATGTTAGCCATCACATGAAATGATTTTTACATAACCCTCAATTATGTAAACATCAGAGCATCCTAGTTTTAAAATGCAGTTAACCATGATTCCCTTTCAAAAACACTGAACCTTTAGACAGGAAAAAAAAAAAAGATTCCTGTCTGTTATATTCGAATATGAGGTGCTTTCTCAAGCATTCAGTCAAGAGATTTGCAGCTAAAAATTACAAGCAATTAATTTTATTCATACTAATTATATTGTGGCATTAGACTAACAAAAAACAAGGCACTCTGCCCTTTGGGGCAGTGTTCTGCAGAATTCTGCATAATTACTATCTTTGGGCTCAAAATTAATCCCAAAGCATGCGGAGAAATTAACGGGAACAGTTTTTAATTATTCTCAAACTCTAAGAATAGGAGAGGAACGTTTGCACTTTTTCATTTAATTGTTTATTAAAGTAAAGAAAAATAAAGAATTTTACAGTTTATCTTAAATTTGGAAGCTGTTATAGGCAAATATTGATTTCTGGAGAGTTTTTCTTTATTTCCTCAGCTTACACCCACTCAGAAGGGCATTTTGTATTTCTGCATTATCTGACACATTATCTGAACACTTCTCTAAAGCACAATGATTGCACAGGACAGTTGTATTTGTGAGAATACTCATTTAACCAAGCACTGTAATATCCATTGTTCTTTCTGTTCAACTCAGCAGAACAGAAAAAAAATGCAATATGGTAAAATTTTGCCAAATACATTAAATCACAGCATAGACAACCACTTTATGAAAAGCAGAAACTTCTCTACTTCAAATACACAACTGATAGTGTACACAAGGCAATTTCTAATCTGAACAATTTCAGTGAATTCTATGCTGTTTTCCATGTAACAGGCAGCAACAAAACCAAGACTTCTGGAAAGAACCAGCATTAGTTTACTGAAAAAGGAATGACATATTTGACCAGTCTACACATTCCCAATTACACTTCAATCCTTCCCAGCTGATGGCACTTCACATGAGGAGACTAGGTCTCACAAATTCTCTGAAACTGAGTTTAATTTAACTTCACAGCATGTCAAAATGAAGTCTTAAAGCACAAAAATCTCTGTATTCTCCTTGATCTCAAATACTTGCAGCAATTAAATCTTAGAATTACTTTGGAACATTTGGCAGCTGTTTATTTATTTGAGTAATAAACTCCTGAAATTTTCCCTCTACTTGAGATCAATACTCGAGCCAGGTGAAAGCTGTTCCCCTACACATGGAAATAATTTTTTTAGGGAAAAAAAATACAGGAAAAACCCCAACTTTCAGCACACAGTAGGAATAATTTCTTTGTAGCAACATCATAACACAGTTTTCCCTTTCATGAAGTAGGCTCAACAATATCCAGTATTTTAAGTATCTATTGATGGTGACTGTGTTTACTCTTGTGGTGTCAATAACACCTGTAGAGAAGTCTGTCTTTCTTACAGCAACATAACATACAGTCAGCCTGTCCTACTAGTCAGGGAAGAATCAGTGCATGAGTTACTGTGTTTTAAGAGGAAAATGAACCCTTATCTCCGTTTACAAAGAAAAAAATCAAATCCTGGGAAGTAATTTCTGCTTGCTTTAAAAAAGTCCAATTCATCAGTTGCATTTTCGAGTTCCAAAATAAATAGACCTCTGCTGCACAGCAATGCCATCTATTCCCCAGCTTTCAGGAGATGTTATGAGCTCCCAACACGATCTCTGGGAATGAGCCGTAGATCTGAACCATGCTTTAGAAACACATTTCCTAAACAAAGAAAGAAAACAGGATGTATTACTAACCAAGAAAATACAATGTTCCCTCACTAAACACATTTAAAGGATAACAGTGTTAAGTCAGTGTTAACAGCTTCATAGTAATTCCTCTGATATACCAGAAACAAAGTTTTCATGCTTCCACAGAATTTTACCTTGCCTCTCTTTTTCCAAAGAGCTCTTTATTTTAAATGAAAATGCAAGGCCTTGCAAAGTGCAGCCTTTCAAACTCTGCAGTTCCACACTCGAATGCCTCATTTTACTTACAAGCCATAATAATTTCAAGAACAGAAAATGAAGTTTTACTTTTCCACAATTATTTTCTCTTCTTGAGGTCATTACTTTTCCACAATTATTTTGTTTTCTTGAGGTCATTCATGCTTTCATTCATTTTTAATTCTCTCCTTGGTTCAGTACTTATTGACTTCTAACTACAGAATCTCAATTGTACTTTTCTTTTAGGAAGGTTCTCCAAATGTCCAAGCATATGTTAGTCTCATTTTAGCATAAAAATCCCTTTGAACTTCTTATTTATTACTGTATTATCTTAATTATCATAGTATTTTCAAGAAGACATAATAAAAATTATAAGTTTCTAATATTTAGATGTGTTGATTTTTTTAATGTAGTCAGGTTGCTATTTATTAAATGTAACATTTGCAAATGAAACCACATCACTAAGTGATGTATTTACTTAACAATATATGGAATATTTACTTTTTTATTTCATACTACTACTGCACAGAATCAACTATATTTGATTCCTTATTCAACCTTCAATTAACTTCGAAACCAGAGTAATTCTATTTCTCTCCCAAGCATCCCATTCCAGGGATGCAGACTGCTCTCACAAATAGATTAAGATACTTGACATCCATTTAAATTGTCTGTGTATTGAACAAAGCTACCCTTTTTTGAATTCCAGCAAGTGGATCAGGATCAAAATCACTGTATATATTAGACCCTTAGAAATCCAATTCTAAAAAAAACATGTTATCAGAAGACATTCTGATCTTACAGATCTGCCAACACCTGGTACTGAAGGGATCTATAAAACCCACTGAATGCAAACCTGTCTTCCCAGCAAAACAGAGAACTGCCTACTAATCTTACTATTCTAGATTGGAAACATAATTTTCGAACGGCCATCATAAAATTCTGAACATTCTAAAACAAGCCTCAGCTGCATCTAATGGAGACAGTAGCTCACCTCACCTTGGTCTGTTTTCATCATTAATATTACACTGGTTTTATTAAAGTCATAGCATACTACTCCCTGAACTATCAAGGATTTAAAATTGAAATCAATACAAGGATTAAGTGCTAAGCCTAGCTCTTTCAGCTTTCATTTCCCCTGCTTCATGAAATCATGTAAGGAAAATGAAAGCCATACTTGAGTGCTTTTTTTTCAGAAAGGAAGTGAAATTGTGCAACAGTACAAAACCTCTGAAATCCCCAGGGATTACTAAAATTTTATTTCTGTGTATCTTATTTTGGAAGTTTTTGAAGACTAGAATAACTGTAAAATCTGTAGAAACTCTGATCTATGAAAAAAAAAATAGAAAGAAGAAGAGAAAAAAGTAGATTTTGAGATACCAATTAATGAGGCTGAACAGAAGATTAAACCTAAATTATGTATGTTTACTTGTAAACTGAGGAGTGATTTTGGTCTGAGAACTAGGTTTGGTGTAGGCTGTATTTTGCTTGTTTTGTTTGGGTTGATTTTGGAAATTTGTTTTATTGTGGACTGGTTCATTTTGTTCCAGTTAAGGGCAACATCACACAGGATTGCCAGAACACCTATGCTTTAAAAAAAACAATCTATGTGCCTAATTTTACATCTGCAGAATAAGGCAGTGATGACAACATTTTGTATCTAGATGCTTTTAATTTACCTGTTTCTTGATCATGTGATGCTGTCTTATACTACTGAATAATTCCTCAATATTTATAAGAGCTTAGGAGAGGTAAAGCAAATCAACTGGAGAGGGGAATTCAATATGCAGAGCTGCAAGTACAATGAACTGCTTTATGGATGCCTTCATTCAGCAGTCAAGCAGTTCTAAATACACTTACTTTTAAAGGATTAAGCTAATTCAAGCTACATAATACAAAATGAAAGCATGCTGCAGAGGACGAGAAACAGCCTAAGTGTACCTTAAGCAATTTTACCATTTTGCCTAAGTATTCATCAGTGGTCATGTGAAATTGTGGCTTTACATGTGGGTGATGACCTAGTAACTAAAGTAAATTATTAGATTTATCATCTGTTTTCATACACTTGGTCATGGGATCATGAGGACAGCATCAGCTGAGAAGTCTGCCTGAGGCAGTACACCTCTGAAGTCATAATCCAGGTGTACCAAGGCAGGACAGAAGTCTCTGACGGAGCAGAAAGCCACACACTTAATTGATCTTCATTTTCAAATGCTGTTGATAAAATCACAGACCTCAGAAATAGTCTCTACACTTAAATGGTTTCCTTTACAACTCCAAAAAATTCCCCAAACTAATGTCAAGCAACTGCTCTTCTCACCATCAGATACTGTTCTGTGCTCTGAGAGGATTTACTTTATACTCTCTAGTTTACACAGCAAGGTGTGCAGATAATACCTTGTTTTATTTTTCTTGTGGTACCTTCAGTAATGACTGGCAGTCAAAGGGCATAAATGAGACAGATAGATGGAGGCATGGATTTCATGCAAAAACCAAAACAGCAGCAAGTCTCCATCAACCATTCATCATGTTTGCAATCAAGAGTTAAGCAAAATTATTCTGTTTTCACTGGATGACTGGATTCCATAAGCAGCAAAGCCATTTTTACTAGTACTTAGCAGGTAAGAAATACTCCTAACTTTCTACCAAAATACTCTGTTCTACTCTCTTCTCAAATGGTTTAAGATTAGAGTACTGTAATTATTTCCCAATTAGTTTAAAAGTATAGCTTTTCAAGAACAAGTCCACACAATCTGCCTCCGGACAGCAGACCATTATTGGTACAATTCAACCTCTGTACTCTGTTTCCATGTATTTCAGGAGGTGATAGGAAAGGGCCTTACACTTTCCTGTGACAGAGATAAATCTTCTCTCATAGCCAACCTTGACATCTGATTTCAGGGATTTCTAACATGGAACCCCCTCGTGAGAACAAGAGAGCTATCAGCAAGAATCAAAAAATGGTTTGATTTGAAAGAGACCTTTATGAGCACCTAGTTCCAATCCAACTCTTCTGAAAACACACTCCCCAAAGCCCCTGGAGCTCCTGCTCTAAAACTCTTACTTTTTTTACAGTATCTCATGATAAGTGCTGCTAGAACAGCAAGGACTACTGAATTAGATAGAGCATGGGAGGAAATATAGCTGTTACTTATTACTGCAGTAGCACGTAATACTGTATGCCTTTTAGACTGCACCTTAAATGCAAAGCTCTGAAGATCAGAAGCTCACCACTTTTTCACAGAACTAAATAAACGCTGAACAAAAAAAAAAAACTCACTGTTTTTTGGATTTAACCTTTTATACACTACAATGACTACAGTTTTCAACTACTGGGTAATGCTCCTCCCATTTAAGAGGACAAAACCAAAAATGTAATAAAACCTCGCACGCTATACATTAGACAGAGAGAAAAATAACAAGTTTTAAATACTGGGATTCATACACAGTAACTTACCTGCTGTCTGTGCAGGGTTTATTCCTATACCATCTAGGAAGAAGGGGAAAAAAAGAGAAAAAAAGAAGATGAAGCAGACATATTACAATTTATAACATTATATTTGCAGCTCAAAAAACATACCGGCAAGATACAACTATTACATCAGGTCATCATGCAGCTATTTCCTATAGCTAAAAAACATGGGAACTGACAAGAAAGCTCCATCACAGAGAAGTCCAAGCTACATATTTGGACAAAACTGAATTAGTGGTTTAGTATCTTCACCCCATGCATAAGAAATTTAAATAATGCTGCAATATTATTAAATTCAATTTGCAGTAAGTAGAGTTTGTGAAACATGAGAAAGTATTAATTTTATCAAGAAACTTTCACTGAAACCTCAATACAGAAACTATTAAAAATACACAAACTATATTCTTACCATTTGTTATAATGGCACTTGTTGCTGCAGGAACTTTGAACTAAGGGAAATAAGAGTAGGACAAAACAGCATAAGAGACATAGTTAAAGCAGAAAAT
The DNA here is from genome assembly GCF_017590055.1 of Onychostruthus taczanowskii. Classification (NCBI taxonomy): domain Eukaryota; kingdom Metazoa; phylum Chordata; class Aves; order Passeriformes; family Passeridae; genus Onychostruthus; species Onychostruthus taczanowskii. The sequence continues at coordinate 9,508,451 of NW_024499906.1, forward strand.
ATATGGTTAATATTAAAATTGTGATTTTAGCTGGTTCACATACCAAAAAAATGAGAAAACAGGTCCCTAACATTTATAGATATAAGTAACTTTAATGGAAATGGATGATTATTTTAGTAGTAATTCCACCAATGTAATGGAAATTTTTTTCTAAGTATCATGCAAATGTACACCTGAGACATGTACCAGGTAGCTCTAAAACATGAAGGAAAAAACCCAACAGAAACCACACACTATGAATGAGATTTTTTCTAACTAGCGCAAGTCTGGTTATGAGTTGGCAAATTTTAAGTTTTTGAGATGTCTCAGTAGAAACTTGCTAAGGCCAAATAGCCAGAACTTAAACACTTCTCTGCCCTGAGAGTTTTAATCACAGAGAAGATAATGCACTTCCCCTGAAGAACTAACAACTTGGCCCAAATTTTGATCTTTTCCATACTTGTATAACTTAAGGTACTGTGAAACTGGTTCTTGAATCACAACCCACTACAGTTAATGTTAAGCTATCCAGTTCAAGGAATGAAAGAACATTCATGTAACACAAAAGTTATCTAGATGTCATTCTTTTCAATGCCAGTTCACAAGGAGCTTCACTCCTGGGGAAGAGTTTATCAATCTTTTTTGCTCTTTGCTAACAAAGCACTTCATTCTGCCTAGTCTCAAAGAAATGCAAAAAGCTTCAGCCTGATCCAGAACAGCCTGAGGTCAAACACCCATAGATACTCAAAATACTCACACCAATTAAAAGAATGGCTTCCTAAAATTGAATATTTAAATCAGTAATGATTCTCTAAATCCACTACTCATATGACCCTATCACTAACCAACATTGTGGTTCCATGAGTAGGCGAAGTCAACAGGTTAAATGGCAACGCCCATCAGAAATGGCTCCTCCCTTTCAACATCTCCAACTACTCAGTCACACTCATTTCTGGTACCTCATACTTGCTTGTTAAACTTTCAGTCTAGGTCTCTATGTATGGGTAGTGTTGGCACAGCTGTATTAATACAGAATAAAACTAACTGGGGAAAACACAGTAAAAACCCCCAATTAAATCATCAAATATCTTTAACAGCAAGAAATATTCTGTATCATGTTCTCTCCAAGTAAATTTACAACAAAACCAATCCACAACCTCCCCCCACAAGCTGTGTTTTCTCTAATAATTTCTGTCACATAATGGTGTAACAGTAACAACATAAGGAGACTCAAGATGTGGAGTCTATTATCCCTCCTAACTGTTTCATTACAACTGCAATGCTCAAACAAAAGAAATTTTCAATAACCCAAAACTTCCCAAGTTTTCCTAAAAAACAGACAGAGAGAGAATTGCAAGAACAGACTCTCAGCTGATTTTTTGCCAGTTAGATGAAGAAACTCATCATGTTTCTGAACACTCGATTTTACTGTTTTCATCCAGTGAATGAATCTTAATCTTTGCGTGCTTCATCTGTAACAACATGATACATCTCTTCAAACACATGATGTGAGCAATTTAAACACCTAATGGTATAGGATTCCATGTGAAAGATCAACATGCAGAAACTAAAGAACACGCTAGCCACCTCTTCCCTTAACACAGTGTTTTGAATGTATGCCATATGGCTCATCTCAATACCTTCCACAATCAAAAACTCTGTGTCTTCCAAAGAGATTACTAGAAGAGAATGTGAATAGTTCAAGAGTTTCCTGATAATTCTGAAGAACTTTCCTGATATTCCACATAAGAAATTTCAGTATTAAGTATCCAAGAGCAGTACCTTCAATTCTCTTCGCTGTCACAAATTTTTATATCACTGCTATAAAATAGTTAATTACAAAAAACAGTCACCTCAATGCCATCTGCTGATGAATAAATTGAGCAAGGATTACTAAGTTTAGGATTCTGAAAGTTCTGCCAGGTCCCCACTGAGACCTGTAAAGCTTGTGACCATCTGTAACCAACAGCAGCTCCTTGTGCTGAATTAACCACTGCATTTTTATCATTAAAAAAACTTTAGCTTTCAAGAACATACAAAATGTTAAAAACCAACATCATCACTCTCTACTTACTTCTTCTGCAGCAAACTTGAGGACAGCTGTGAAAGGTGTGCTCTCAGGCACGCTTAACCTGAAATCACAACAAGTAAATATGTGGCTGCCAAAACAAACCCAAAGCTTTATCTGCTGTTAAACTACTGACTGAAACTTCACTTTTACCAGTGGAAATACTTTTGCCAAAGCTGTGCAAGCACTGTTCAAGGGGAGAACAGGTCCCTGGGGGGTGTGAGATGCTTCAAGAGAAGCCTTTTTAGCAAAGAACAGGGACACCTGTAAGTGTCAGCAGATGTGACAAATCTCAGGTGCGGGATTAAGCTCCATAGCAATGTCCTCTCCAGGAGGAGAGAACTCGGCCTCAAGCTGTGGCAGGGATGGTTCACGTGGAACGTCAGGAGAAATTTTTCAGTGAAAGGGCTGTCAAACATTGGAACGGGCTGCCCAGGGTGGAGTCACAAACCCTGGAGATGTTCATGGGAAGCCTGAGGCGGCCCGTAGTGCCACGGCCTGGCTGACAAGGCAGTGATCGGGCAAAGGCTGGACTCAGCCATCTCAGAGGTCTTTTCCAACCTGGATGACTCTGCGACTCTGGGGAACGGCAGTGGGGGAAAGCGGGAAAACCCCGAGAGCAGGGCCAGCCACGGACATCGCCTGTCATTCCAGACGCAGGGAGACAAACGCCGTTCCCGCTGGGGGAGCGCCCCGCCGGGATGGCCATTGGAGCCCATCCGCGATGTGACCCGTTTTCACTCCCCGCCGCCCACGCAGCGCCGGCACTCACACTTTGTAAGGCAGCCGGGGGTCCGAGGTGAGCGTCACTTTAAATGTGACCTTGGACCTGTGGAGAGAGCAGAGAGTGAGGGTTGGCTGAGGGATCGCGGGGGCTGCGCTCCCTCCCTCCCTCCCTCCCTCACTCACATGGTGCCGCCGCGGCCGCCGCCGCTCCCACCGACACGTCAGCGCCGCCCGCAGCACGGGGGCCTTCGCCGGCTCCGAGCTGCCCGAGGCGCGCCTGGCCAGAAAGGGAAGATGTTGTGCCCCGCCGACCCGCTATGAGGCACGGAGCTGCCGCGTTCTTCCTTAGTGCCTCACTGCAGCTGGAAGAGAGAGAGGCTGAGGGGTGGCGAGTGCAGCGGAGAACAGTGGGGAGGATTTCTAATGAGGCAGTGGCACTGGCTGTTCCGCGGCTGAGGTAGGACCCCGGTACCGGGAGCCGGCGCTTCCGCAGGAGCTGGAGGGAGGGGCAGGCGGGACTTGGAGGGAGCGGGGCCGGGATCGGGCTGGGCCCGCGGGATCGGCGGGCTGTGGTCACACAGGGAGTATGTAGGAGTGGGGGGTTTGGTAGCCGGAGGCCACATCTGGTGTGCTGTGTCCAATTGTGGGCTCCTCAGTACAAGAGGCTCCTGGAGAGGGTCCAGCGCAAGAGCACCAGGATGGTGACGGGTCTGGAGCATCTTAGGAGAGGGAGAGAGGAGAGCCGGGCCTGCTCAGTCTGGAGAAATGACTGGGAGGGGATCTCATTAATGCATATGAGTACCCCAAAGACGAGGGCCAAGAGAATGGTGCCAGACTTTTCAGTGGTGCCCAGCGATGGGGTGAGGAGCGATGGTCAGGAACTGGAACACAGGAAGTTCCACCTCGACGTGAGGAACAACTTTACATTGAGCGTGACGCACCGCTGGAACAGGCTGCCCGGGGAGATCGTGTAGTCTCCCATGCTGGAGACATTCAAAACCCACCTGCACACACTCCTGTGCAATCTGTTCTAGGGGAACCTGCCTTGGCAAGGGTTTGGAGTAGATGATCTCAAGAGGTCCTTTCCAAACCTAATAATTTTGTCATCCTGTTTTGCTCTCAAACCAAAATGGTCTGCAGATGCTTGTTAAAGTTATGCAGGCAAAAGTGTATGCAAACACTGATTCCTATCCCCTTAATATTTAAAACTGTTCACTTCTTCCTTGTGATGAGGGAGCTAGAACGGGAGTTTTGTTTGATAGTGATGGATACTTTTATGGGAGAAGAACAGTGGGTTCCAGTTTTGTTTGTTTGTGACTTTGGACAAATCAATTCCTCTTTAATAAGGTGCCATGGAACTACAAACTACCTTTGTCTTTAGTAGTCATGTATCTGCTAATGCAGATGATGACTGAGATTTCAACTCTGATATATCAGTATTTTCCTTACAGAAGATATTTTGTCAGATTTCCCCAGTTTCTCCTGTCTGTAGGAAGGACAGCATTCACTGCAGATGAAGTGCTTGGTGTCACACACTGCTTGCCAAACTGGTCATGGCAAAGCATTTTGTTGTGTTCACCTTCACTGGGGTCTTATTAAGGTTAAGGTAGATGCTGTACAAAAGGCTTGGAGTTGTTATAACAACTTTGGAGTTGTTATTTTATTTTTCCTAAGGACTGGCTTGTTGCCCAGGTATGAAATCCAGCTTTTCATTCTTGTGCTGTTCTTACATGAACATAGATCAAACTGAAAAAAAAAATTAAACCCCCAAGAATTTCACTATCAGCTTGTCCAATGGCAGTCACATTTTCCAGTACCTCCTGCATTTATGTTACTGTGTCTTTTTTCATGGCTGTATTGAATTTGGGAGTTGTACACATCTTGTAATCCACTAATGATCTCATGGCTTTTTCATCCCCCTGTTTTTAAGAGCTCACACTTGAAATTGGAGCTAATTAATAACCCTCTCTTAGTATTTAACCTTGCATTTAGTGCATTTAGCTAAATGCCATCCTATATTTATCTTTGCCCTTTTCAAAATCAGCTGGTTTTTTATGTGTGTTATGGCTTTGGCTTATGTAGCTCTCTTAACTGCAGCTTTCATTAATGCATTGCTGTCTCCTGTTTTCCAAGGTGTTGAATGCAGATGTGAAACAAAAGACTGATCTTTTCAGCACTTCATTTCTGGCCTCTCACTATAAGTACTTCCCCTCTGAGGAAATAAGCAGATCCAAATCTCCGGGTTGTTGGAAGTGGACTGTGTTTAGTATCCAGATTTACTTGGTTAAATCCAGTTTGAGTGTATGTGTGCTAGTGCTGAAAACAGTCTAAATCCAGGCCTGGCTAGTCCTGTGTTCTGACCCTGTGGTCTTGTCCTCTGTCAAGCAAAGGAACCAACACTTGTGACCAGGTGAAGGATCTGTTCAGGGAACTGATTTGGCAAAACCCCCCAAAATTTCCTTTCAGGTGATTTAATGTGGTTATCTTCACCACCAACAGAGAAGGACATGAGGAAGCAGAGCTGGTTGGCAGTGATACAGAACTGCACCTTAGGTCAGCTTGAGATGCTGTGGAGCTGTGTTCTGAGCAGGCATCAGGAGTTTCATGGTAATGCCAGGGGGTGGTGAGCTGACCCTGGCTGGATGCCAGCTGCCCAGGGAAGCTGCTCTGTTACTCTTCTCAGCTGGCAGGGGAGTGAAAACACAAAGAAAGGCTCAGTGGTTGGGATAAGGACAGGGAGAGTTCAGTCACCAATTACTGCCATGGGCAATACAGATTCGACTTGGGGAAATTATTCATCAAACTAGAGTATGGTAATGAGAAGTAAAATGAAATCTTAAAAGTATCCCCCCCACCCCCTCCCTTCTGGACTGAACTTTGCCTCAGAGTTCTCTACCTCTTCTCTCCTGTATGGTTCCTTTCACAAATTGCTCCAGTGTGGGTCCTTCCCAGGGATCACAAGCCCTCAGCAAACCTACTGTGGCACCTGGAGCACCTCCCACTCCACTGACCTTGGTGCTTGCAGAGTGCTTTCTTTCACATATTCTCAGTCCTTTCTCTGCTGTTCTGTGGTTTTGGTTTTTTTTTCCTCCTTCTTAGGTCTGTTGTCCTAGAGATGCTGATGGGCTGATGCTGATGGGCTCAGCTTTGGCCAGCAGCAGGTTCATCCTGGAGCCATCTGGCTTTGGCTCTGTTGGACATGGGGAAGCTTTTGACAGGGTCTCGCAGACATCCCTGTAGCCCCTGCCTCTACCAAAACCTTACCATGCAAACCCAACACACAGGGTCAGGATCTTCTGATGCAGAGTCAGGCATCCAAGTGATTTCATGAAAGGAAGACCTTTTCAGTTCTGCAAATTCAGAATTTTCCTATGCTGTCTCAATGTATTCAAAAAACTGGCAGGATTGATTTTTTTTTTTCCTTTATGAGAATTTACAGTAAATAGAGGAAGGAGAATGTGCATGATTTTTCTCCTTTAATTGGGAGAGTTAATGTGACTTGTCCTGTCTGCAAACAAGCCAGGGATGGTTTAGAGGATTGTATTTCACTGATGGGTTTATATACAACATTATCTTCAACTCCAGAAAAATTGGTTCATTTAAAACAAAAGTCTGCCCTTTTTTCCCTGTGAGTGAAGCCAGAGAAAAAAAAATTTATTTCCTCATAAAATTTGTTTTTTCTACAGCTCATAACTACCCAGACTCAAATATGTTGTGTTACAGCAGGGAAACCTAACTTTGACTTTTCTAGCTGTGTAAATGACAAAAGGAATGACAATTTCAGCAATTAATTAGAACAGTAGGGATCTGGCAATATGTAAAATCAGGTGTTCAACTGAAAGTTTTTAGGTTAAGAAAATGAAAAAAAAATTACAAACCAGAAAATAACAATATAGCCCCCTGGATGCTGTGGATGTTACTGAGATGAGCTGGAATACCTCTGACAACTCTTTGGGCAAGACCTTCTGTTTGTTAATAGCATTGCAAGAGAAAATAACTGCAGTAAATAGAAGCTGTTCATGCCATGTGCCTATATTCCACCTGGTTTGGCCTGGTGTAATTGAGTTGAGAAAAATAAGCAGAACAATAGCCACAGCACAGAGTAGAAAGTACTGGAGAACTGTGTTTATTGGTACTTAGCCTGCTTTTATTCTTCCCAGTTTGTTTCCTGTCCTCCTTGCTGTAGTCTCTGTTAGCTACAATATATTGCTGAGCATTCAAGTAGAGCTGCCCCATGACACAGAACTGGGACTCAATTTCCTGCTCCTTCAACAACAAGTCAACATGACCAGTTTGGAGTCCGGCCATAAAATTAAGCATGAGTATCTGTATTTTTGAAAGATTTCTCCTTTGTTTCGGATGCACACGGTGTGACTTAAAGCTTCTAACCTTCGTTGCATTTCTACGTTCATGAGTGCGTGTGCCATTGGAAGAATGCCAGTTTTTGTGCCCATGGAAGGAAGAGGAGGAAGAGCTTATTACACAAGCATGTATGCTACGTACTCTATGGAAGTATTAAATATGGAATTTTAAGAAATGCAGTAAAACATCTTCCACCTTCAAAATTTGCTTTTAGCTTGTCAGTTTTGGACTGAATAATGAATGTTTGACTTCCAGAAATCTTTGGTGAAAAAGTACCAAATTTAGCCTTTTAGCAGGTACCATAAAGTTAGGTCTTGGCACCAGCATACTTCTATGCTTGCAGTGAATTAAATAAAGAGCATTGCCAAGCAATGTGTTACAGGAGGGAGAGGCAGAAGAAAAACAGTGTTTCTTCAGCCAACCACGTCCCTACAAAGCACATGGAACAGACTGATCCCTTCAGCTCTTAGTGAGGCTGGGATTTCACCGGGGGATTGAGTATTGCTAACTTCCTTGAAAAAGGACAGGTTCTGTTTTTTACCCCCTCTTCTGCATTACAATCTGTTCCTGGCATTCTGGCTGCTTCTTGACCTGTCTGTACTTGTGGGACCCAGCAGTGAGTTAGTTCAAATCAGCAGAAGACATGGATGTTTCCCTGCTGACTCAAAGCATTGAATGACCTCAGGGAAAGGTCTGAGCTGACACAGCAGCAGAGGCAAGAAGATTTCCCCCTTCTGTCAGCAGGGAATCACAGAATCATAGAATTCTTTAGGTTGGAAAAAATCTGTAAGATCATTGAGTCAAGTGTTAACATGTTTGGACTTGATGGTCTTGAAGCTCTTGGGGATAAGGTTTCCTCTTGATACCATTTCCTACAGTCGGGATGCTGGAGTCTTCCTTTGGCTGGTACATCCCCTTAACTGTCCTTTGGCTCAGCGTGATGGTGTCTCTTGACCTGATTTTCCAAGCTTATAAATGTGAGCCTTTGTGACCCATCCCAGTGCAGAGAGGTACCTGCTTGGCTGCAGGATCCTCCTGTCAGCAGAAGTCATCTGCCTTTCTCAAGCAGAGTCTGGTAGGATCCTTCTGTAGGAAGATCAGCGCTCCAGAAAGGAAGAAGTAGCACTGCATCATCTCTTAAGTTGTTTTTGTTGCTGTTTGTTATCCCCCAATAATTACATATTCTATGTTTTCTCTTTTTTCTTTTATTTTTTACTTTTTCTTTTTTTTTTTTTTTTTTTTTTTTTAAACAGAATTAGTGGTGTAACACACCACATACATTTAACCTGTTTAAACTAGCCTGTTGTTACACCCCAGTAAGAAAACTTTAACCTTCTTTAAACAGGGAGTTTCTACTTTCATGAGCCTGCAGCCCATATGAGACTTTTGTTCTTGTCGTGTCACAGCATTTCTCTGTAAAATATAGGCATACATAGAGGTTTTAAAAAATGTTGTTAAGCCAAAGATAGAGGAAGATTATAACACCTTAGAAATGCCATGCAAAGTTAATCATCAGACAATTTGACATGTCTTCCTAATCTTCCTCTAACAAAACAATAATTAAAACCTATTACAGTTCTCTTGTGTCACAAACATTTTACTAAAATAATTCATCAAAATAAGATGATCGCATACAAATGTCATATTAGTCATATAGAAATCATAATGCTAGGTCTCTAGATTCCAGAAATTTTATTTTATGCCTGCATGTGGTTAAATAGTGCAGATAACCACGTATCAAAACAAGGATTAATCTTCCGAAGTACCAGCACTAGATTTTTTTTTCAATTGCTTTGAAAAAGTAATTATTAAGGATTCTTTGTAATAATCAAAGTGGTAATTCAGGAATCAAGCAATATGACAATAGGAAATAGCCCCAGGTTGTGCCAGGGGAGGTTTAGATCGGACATTTGGAAAAATTTCTTCACCAAAAGGGTTGTCAAACACTGGAACAGGCTGCTCAGGGAAGTGGTTGAGTCACCATGCCTAGAGGTATTTAAAAGACGTGCAGATATGGCAATGAGGGACGTGGTTTAGTGGTGGACTTGCCAGGGTTAGGTTTGTGGTTGGACTTGATGATCTTAAAAGCCTTTTCCAACCTAAACAATTCCATTATTCTATTATAATAAGCATTTATCAGTGTAAAAGTGGAAGGAGGAACCAAAATTGTGTACTATTTCTTGTATCTGACGCTTTTTGTTTTGGAATTTGATTCATGTGGTAGGAGCATGACACCATTACATATATATAGTGTGTCCTATTTTCAAGAATTTGTAGGAAATAATTTTCCTTCTGAATAATTTTCCAGGTGAATAAGTTTTTGGGTATCCCAAAAGTATTTTCATCTTAAAAGTATTTTGATTTATCTCTCTTTTGTCATCATGGATGCTTTTAGTGATGGCAATGCTTTTGTGATACTTGGCTTTTATATGCAGGAAATGGTTTTAAAATATTTTTCATGAGAGTCATATCTGTGTTTTAATTGGGCACTAAGAAATGAAATTCCATCTTTTCTTTTGAGCCTGTTTAATAAATTGTAATTATTCAAGTCTGGGGGAAGGTCACCCATTCTTCTGGTGAGGAAAGAAAGACATTTTTGTGGAAGGTATGGAAGGTATATAAAGGAATTTTTATGGAAGGTATATAAAGGAAACATCTCTAGATCTAAATATTTAACCTTTTCACTGCAATTTTAAACTTTATCAAAATTATTTTTGTTTGATTATGCAATGAGGACAGTTATCTTCGGGCTTGATAGAATATTTTATTACTTTGCTTGGAGAATTGTGATGAGATTGTATTTTGTCAGCCAGTCAGCAGTCTCAGAAAATACATATACCTTTATCACCTGTCTGCTGCAAGCAGTAAATTCTGTGATCTGAGCATGCTGGTCTGAGATGGCCCAGTATTTACTTCATATAATTATGCAGATTCTTCTCTTTAGTAAGATGCTCTGGGTGTTGATTTTCTTGTGCCCCTCATCAGGCTGTGCACTTCTGTCATTTAGTTTTTCTACTATTATGTGTTACAGTGGGTTGGCTTGCTACTGGAGATAAAATCACCTTATTTACAATATGACTCAGAGATTTGGACAATACACACAAACATACTGTAGACTCCAACAGTAAAACTTAAGAGTGAAGCATAAATTCAGATTAAGAATATTTTTATTTTAGTATCCCTTTTTTTCTGTAGAGAATAAATACCGATCCAACCAAGGCACTTTTGCTATACTACCAGAGTGGTTTTCTTATTGTGCTGTTTCATTTCTTAAGCAGGTTGGACTTTGCATGCAGATTTAAATTGTTACTAGCATGGTGAAAAATTTAGTGAGAATTTTTCATCCAAAATTTTATACTTTATGTGCAGCAAGAGTCCTGATTCAGCTCCTACTGCAATTTAATTATTCATAACATGCCTAGGCTATTAGATTTTTTAACAAGAAATACTTTTTTTTTTTATGAACTTTAAATAAATCAGGTTATTCTAGTGACTCCACAGTTAACATTTAATTAAAAAGAGCTACACAGATCCTCGCTGAAGTGAAGCAAGAAATTAGGCCAAATTATGTTTCCTTTTTTGAATGTAAAGACTGGTGAAGAGAAGGAGACTAAAGAAGAAATTATTTTCAGATCCAGGAAGTTGTGATTCCAAGAGGCCTAGTACAAGATTTCAACTGTGATATCCCTCACAGTTCTTTAAACAAGGTGACCTTGTATATATTCTCTTTATTCAGTCATGTGTTATGAAGATACATCTTGTATTTTTCCTCTCCATTTTGTTCTCTTTGATGGCAAGTCCAGAAGAGAGTTTATATAATCTGCAAGCATTATTGCAAGAGGACAGTTTTCACTGTCATGTAGCGCTGAGGTTACACAGATCACTAGTTTAGTGTTTGAAGGGATTAGAAGAGAGATTTACAGAAGGTGCTGCATCTCTGTGAAAATGAAAGAGAAGTGAATAATTAGGTTGTGTTTGCAAAGGCTGGACTTTTAAATTGCCAAAGCTCTTTTTTTTTATTTTTCCTTTTTTTTTTTTTTTTTTTTTTTTTTTTTTTTTTTTTTTTTTTTTTTTGTGGCAAAAAAGTAAACACGACCTTTAATTTTCTTCATCTAGAGCAGGCCTTTCTAACCTGCTGTGGTTCAGGACACCAGCCTTCAAATTGTGGCTCTGTTTATGAGGATTTGCATTCTAATTTCTTTGGGTACAAAGCCAAGTATTTCTCTGCATGTCGCCTTCCTGTGGACTTATTAATTGATCGGAGGTTTAGCTGGAATGTTCTGACCTAGGAAATATTTCTCCTTGTGCAGTTCTTGCTGTAGCACAACGCTGAAGGTTTTTCTGAGCATTTAAGATGCTTTTGTGGTAGACGTGGTAAGAAACTTCTTTTTTCTGGACCATTAGCCATAAAACAAAATCAATTCTAGTAAGTGCAAAATTATAATGGCATACGGGATTTTTAAGCTCTGAAGCATAACACTGTTTAGAAATAGTCAAGAAACATGCAGAGAACAGAAAATGACCCTTAACTAGCAAATGAAGACCAGAGTCACAACTTCTTGTGCCAAATGGGTTTCTGAAGAATGTATTAATTCTCTTCAGTAACTTTGTGCTTTCCATTGCAGGGGTTTTTATGCAGCATATTATCTTGTTAAAATATCTTCATGCCATGTCCTAAATGCTACTGTTTAGCAAGGCTTAGGAAAATATATTAACACCTTTAAATCCTCTGACTGAAATAAATTTTAACTGCAAATTCAACACTACAACAGAATTTGTAGGGTTCAGCTGAACAAATCTTGGTGAGAACTTTGTAAATATCTATACCTAAGCTAGTTCCATTGTGTTCTCTTTGCATTCAAAATGAAAAGAAGGTACTTCTAGAGCACAATTTGTAGTATTTTGAAGTAGACATCTGAAAAGATGAGCTGTTTCCTCAAAGTGCCAATTTCTTCCCAAACTGACAACAGGGAGAGCCTAGACTGGCTAGCTCTCATATTGACATCTACTGTGTACAAACAACAGGGTTTGGTGACATGAATCCCACACCTTGTTCATGCCCTTAAGTTGTTCTGGAGCTTCATTATTCAGACTCCTCTTCTACTGTTCCTCTTGTATGACTTCAGATACCCAGTTGAATTCAACTTGATTTTGTATGGTTCTTTCATTAGAATATGGGGAGACAAAGCATAAAATATAATATCAATCTTTTAGAAAACCCAGCAAAATACCAGTTAAGAATCATTCATTGGCATGAAAGTAAAATCACGTTAAGATCTGGAAGAAGAAGAAAGTGTAAATAGGATTTCAGTGGATAACTACAGTAATGGTTACCATTCTCATGCAAGAGCAATAGTCACATTTCACATTTCAAGGACAACTTCATTTGTAGCTGATGTGATGCCTTTCATCTGTAGAACTAAAGTCTTTAAGTCTTCCTCCTATAAAAAAAGAAAAAAACAGTGTTTTGATGTTGATTTAAATGTTCACCTACATGTCTTACCTTCATGCCCTCTATCCTGAAGACTTTGCTTTTACTGGGATCAGTTGTTCCACCACATGGACTTGGTTTAGGCTATTACATTTTTAGCAGATAATTCTCTTTTTCCATAGCTTCATTGCACCTATTTGCTTTAGCAATTGCTTTGGGAGCACTCCTAAATATGAATCAGGATTATGGTTGTAGAAAGGCTGAGTAGTGTACAGGGTAGTAAATGGTGGCATAGAACCTAATAAAAGAAATTAAATGGAAAAAAATGCAAAAGGAAGGTTGAATAAACTTATTTGAAAGAAGATATCACAGAATCTCAGAATGATTGAGGTGGGAGAGGACTTCTGGAGGTCATTTGGTCTAATTACTGCAGGACCACCTACAGCAGATAGCAGAGGACCATGTGTACTTGTCTTCTGAGTGTCTTCAAGGATGAAGATTGAAAATTCCTTATCTCCCTGGGCACCCTGTGCCAGTGCTTGGTCACCTTCACAGTGAAAAAGTGTTTTCTGCTGTTCAAGAAGAACCTCCTGTGTTTCAGTTTGTGCTCTTTGCCTCTGGTTCAATACACCAATTCAAAGGAAACGAGCTGTACAGGAAAGTGATGGAAGAAGAAAAAAAATACAAATTAGATTGGAAAAGAATGGACAAAATTTGAGGACATCACCTCTACTGCTCAGAAGAGTGGAACCAAGATGGTAAAACCACAAGGATTGTTAATGAAGTAGTATGATCACTGACACTACATAAAATGGGAAAATTAAATGAGCAAGTGTGAGATAACATCAAATACATTGTTGACTTGCAAAATCTACCCAAAACTGATAGAGGAAAAAAAATTCTCTGAATTTTACTTGTTTTCCCCCATAGCTTAATTATTGATTACATTTGTACTGTTTTTATTTGGACACTTTTTTTTTTTTTTTGTAGTCTAGCAAAAAAGTTCTGCCAATATGCTATTCTATATATTTCTTCTTCTTGTATATCAAATTAATTTTTTTATCCTGAATAACTCCAGCATTACTTATATTTTCTTTGTTTTCTGCTTTCTTTTGCTGATCCCTACTTTATTTTCAGTCCAAGCATATTTTTCCACTTATCTCTCTGACTTCCCTATGGTGTTCGCCCTCAGTCCTGTTTGTGTTGCACAAATTACCAGTTCTTCACCATTTCTCACCTTCCATCTGTTTTTTCTTGATGTGTAAGCCAAGAAATGGTTGCTGCAAGACTATCGAGCATTAAATTAATAGTATTATCTGTTACTTTGAAATGTGTTATCTTATGTGGATAATAAACTCCTGGATCTCGTTTGTTTTCCTATACAGAGTAATCAGTGATGCAGATTCAGACAATGTATTCCAAGTGAATCACCTGTACAGAGAAGCCAATGTAAATGTTGCCTAAAAAGAGGATTAGTGTCTTTCCTTGGCAATACACCACATTATACCTACTGTAAAAACAGCAGATTTCCAAACACAGAAGGCCTACTCTAAAAATTAAAAAATACCACATGGAGATGCTATACATTATTTAATAAATGTATAATATTAGCATCTATCATAGGATGTAAAATATGTCATATTAACAATTTTCCTTGGTTTTTTTTTTTGTGATTCACAATGAATCATGTTGCTTTGGCAGGAAGTTCAGAAACTAAAATGGTAATGTGACATTCATTATGACATGATAGTTGGTCTTAATATCAGGTTGTAGCAGGAATCATATTCTTACAGAACTAAGCATTCAGAATTTAGTAGGTTCCAAAACCATAATAAATAAATTAAGTGCTAAAGAAAAATACCCTCAGAAATAATTTAAACTCTTTTGTTAGACTTAGTGCTTAGATTTGTACCATAGTTTTTAATCCACATTCTTCCTACCTATAGCACAAATAAACTGATCACCTTAAATAAAGTGACTGTGGAAAACTGTTGTTACTTCAAGGAAATCCTGTCTACTCAAAAGTTCCTCCAAGGTGTCATTTTTATAGGAAATTATTTAGATAGTTCTGGGAAAGTTTTAGTTTAGTTTAGTTTAGTTTGACTTCTAATTAGAAGTGTTTATTTTGAAAAGGAGAATGACAGAGAAGTATCAGTTAAGTTTAGGTTTTTGAGGAGTGTTAGTAGGTAGTTCGTGAAGTCGGTGGTCTATTCTACAGCTGCAGATTAGCCCAAACCCCCAAGAACAGATAAGAGTGCATTTGCTTGCGCTCATTTGTCCATGCTGCATGAGGTAGAGCATAGCTGTTTAAGGTAAAACTTCTATTGACTCCTTAGACAGGAAGATGATTGTGGAAACTAATGATCTTCTGAATTAGAATGACTGTGTTTGTTGAATGACTTGGCACCACATGTGAAATGGCTGTGCTTGCTATTGATATTTTGTCAGACTAAACTAGTCTTTTTCACTTCAAAGAGAATTGTATTAACTCTGTTTCAAAGCCCATGAAGGCGTGCTTTATCAAAGGCTTTATCGGTATGGTGGAAATGGATTTTCTAAGAATCCCTCTTGACTTCTTGAGTCAATTATTCTGTTCAAACTGCTTTTCTGGTTTTCAGAACATGAATGTTACTGGAAAGAGGTAATCTTGCTATATTGTGGTATGCTGAAGATTTTTATGTTGTTATCTACATTATTCTTTTCAGAATTGCAGAGTATTTGAAGCTGTAAGGTGCCTCTGGAGATGGTCTACTTTACCTCTCTTCCTCAAGGCAGTATTACCTAAAGCTGGCCACTCAGATGCTTTTCCAGTTAAATTTGGAATATTTCCAATGTCGAAAACTACACAGCCTATCTGGACAACTTATGGCAGTGTTTGACTTCTCTCAGAGTAAAAGGATCACCTCTTTTGATGTGCTGGTGATGTTCTTAATGCAGCCCAGGATGCAGCTGGTGTCCTTTGCCACTGTGGGCACATCGATGGCTCATGGTCAGCTTGTTGTCCACCAGCTCTGTGAGTAATTTTCTGCAAAACTGCTTTCAAGCCAACCAGACCAGGCCTGTACTGGTGCAGTATCAGTGTTTATGACCTGGAACAACATGAAGAAAATTGGATTAAACATTTAATTGTGTGACATCTAGAGGAACAAAATACTTAGAATATTTTTCTGGCTAAAGACAATACTCCAGATGCAGTCTCAGGTGCTGCGTACAGAAGAATCACTTCCCTTATTTTGCTGACCTCACTTTCTCCTGCAGCCCAGTAATGCACGTGACCTTCATTGCTCACTTTTCTGCAAAATTGATCTTCCTCAACCAGTTTTGTTACCTGATGGTATTCCATCCCAGACACAGGACTTGCTTTTGCTCTTGTTAAACTTTCTGAGTTTCCCTGAAAACTAAACAGGCATGGTAAATGATATCCAGTGCTTTCCATCAGCTGCATAGCTGACCATCATGGAAAGCTATTAAGTTGCTCAAACAGAGTTTGCCCTTTTTAAATTGGTATAGATTAAATTGATTCCCAGTCACCCTGAGTCCATCATATGCCCCAGATAAAGAATCCAGGAGGATTTGCTCCATAAACCCCTCAGTGACATTAGAACATCTGGTTTGTAGTTCAGTTTTTTCTCTTCCTGGGTCTGATGTTTCTATTTTACCAGTCACCAGGAACCTCCCATGCTTGTCACAACCTTGCTAAGACCCTGTAGTGCAGCTTTGCAGTGGCACTGGCCAGTTCCCTCAGCACTGTCTTGTTTTGTGAAAAAAACCCTTCATCTTTAGGTGCTGTGCTTTAGCATGTGCAATTCTGCTTCTCTCTTCCTCCCTGTAAACATATGTATCAAGAAAGAGAGAAATGTACAGGCTAATGTAGAGAAATTCCAAGCCAATGATAGAAAAATATAGATCTTCAAGAAAATTTTAGAAGAGAACACAGCTTATATTTCTGAACTTTTTGAAGGGGCCTTTGCAATTCACTTCAATCGATCAAAAATTTTCCTCACACATATTTATGACTGTAAAATTAGGAATGTAAAGCTGCCTTTGAATCTTTTTCTAAATTTTTAGAGAGAAAAAAGTAATTGAAATTGGGAAAAAACAATAAGCAAAAAATGGGAGGACTCACAGTTGTTTGGGTTTTTTTTCCCTGTAAACTCTTGTCTAATTTTGTTTAAAAAATGGGTTGTGACCATAATAAAAATTAATTTCAGTTTTTTGATTGAGAGCAGATCTTTATGATGGGTTAATTTTAACCTATTCATGTGACTCTGTTCATATAACTTTGGTTAATACTCAAGCTAGATACAGCTGGGCACACAAAAAGAAAGAAAATGTTTCCTAAATATATAATCCACTAGTCACATTTACCAAACTGTAAGACATGTCTACAAATCCTTAGAAAAGAAAGGATTAGTTTTGATCCACATGAATAGTAAATTCAGCTGAAAAGACGTAGAAATGATTGAGTTTGAGCAACTCGGCTCTTAATCCACTCTGTTAAATAAAAACTGAAAAAGAACATATCCTACTTTTAATATTCGCAAATTGCTTAGTTGGGGAGAGTTATTTTTGCTGTTGGCAACAGTTTAATTGTGTTTTTTCTTAAACTTCAGTTCTGCAACACATATTTAGAACCAATGTGTTAACATTTGCTTTCCTTGTTCAAATAATGCTTCTTTTACCTCATATTAAATCTTGCCTGATCAATTCGGAGAATGTTTTTCACCGTGTACCTCAATATAAAAACTAATAGTGGTGGTGTGACTTTCTTATCGACTTTTCCATGGGAAGCAAAAGGTCTTATTTTGTTAGCTGGGATGATAGAACTAGGCAAGGAGAGTGAGACAAAATGCCTTTTATCATGGACTAGTGTGGCATGTGCCAGCTTCATGCCCTGCCTATCACATCGTCTTCATTCTTGTGGATCTTGAGTATGTCCAATCAGTCAGTCTGAAACCTGTGCTGAAGATCTTGCTTGGAAAGGCAAATTTCTTAGCAATGTTGTGTCTTATGGAAGTGCCTCCAGACCTTTTCCAGAGTCTCAAAGAATTCTTCAGAATGGTCTAGAAGACACATTTCTTTCCCACTTTAAAAAAAAAGAGTGTGGAAACCACTGAAACATCTGATTTTGCTATGGTCTCATCTGTTCATGTAATTAGATCATTACAGGGTGGTGGCATTTGGGTAGGACAGGATTCAGTTACCTAAAAGTAATTTTGCTCGTGCCATTTGAAACACTCTGTTGATCTAAGCCCACTACAAGGGGCTGGAAAAGATGATACACTTCAGAGAGACTTTCACTCATCTTGCTCCTCAGTATGAAACCCAGGATACCCGTGGCAGGTAAAATGGTCCAAACTTACACCATTACACATCTAAAGCCTTTATCAAGCAGTTGGACACCTGAATCACTCTTTAGTCTCAGGGATACCATCTCCCTCTATGCTGAGTAAAGCACCTTAACCACCTAGATTTTGGTGGCCATAACCTCTAAATGAATCCCACTCTGGTTGCCTTGACTCCCATTAAAGACAACTCTTCTCAAGTGAGATTCACCTGTATTGTTTGATATTTTTGCCTTCAGATATTTTACATCCTTAAACTTCCTGTTTCTTTTTAGTTGTTTTTGAGGGATGCCACATGTATGTGTCTGATTTTTGTGTATTCTACCCCATTTGTGTTTGGTGGCTCAGCTGTGCAGATTAACAATGCAGACTGGATGCGACACAGAAAATATTGGATCTTGTTTTCAACAAGATGCATAATATATCAAATAATTTGTCTTCCAAATAAGGAGTAAAAGAGAGTCTGTCATAACCTACCTGCATGTTTTGTAGATTAAAATGCATTCAAATTATTTCTGTGATGCTTTGCTATTATTACTTATCACACCTTAATTACGGTTACTTACATTGCTTTTCCAATTTCTCTCATATTTAGCATGTATTATTCTTCCCTGGGTAATATTGGTATTGTGCAGCATAGTGATTAAGTAAATATGGATGTTTCAGTAAATTGACCCTTCCCTCTAGCTAAAAAGGACTGGAAGATAAGTATAAAAGAATAGAAAAGTCATTGCTCAAACATCAAACATTAAAGTCTTGTTAAATTTTTAGCTCAGGAGAACTGGATGTAATATACCCGCATTCAAAAATTAAACCCACTGTAATAATCTAGAGGAGTGCAAGGAGTAAATTTCCCCACTCTTCTTCTTCTTTATTACATATACATATAATTTAGATGTAACTACCTGCTCTAGGTGTATTCAGGATTTGTAAGTTTCTTAATGTGCAAATGATTTGCACATTATATCTATATCTATATCTATATCTATGTCAATCTATATCTATATATATGCTGTAGTTTTTGTTCAGTATAGTAATCCTACTCTGATGTAAAAGCTTTTTCTTTCATTATTAAGGATTTATGTTCTCTGTGTAGAAAGCCCAAGATATTATTTGCCATTAGCATGATTTAATATTAAAACAAGTTTTATTAATCACCTTGCAGATATTCTCAGCATGTCTAAAAATAATTAAAACAAGTATGTAACTTATGATGTGAAGTTTGTTCACAGAATTTGATTTAGCAGCTTTGCCAGTAGTCAAAGGATCAAAACATCAGTAGAGAGCTGAAGAAGCAAACACTGTGTGAAGAAACAGCCTACTCCATTAGAAATGGTAAACAAGTAAGAGTGAAGACTGAAAACACCGATTTGTGTTTCGGCCTACTTCATTTCCCTGTACCATTTCTAAAACCAGTTCTTCCCCATTTATCTTAGTGCTAGGGATTGATTAACCAATGCATTTTTAAACACTCAGACTATTTAAATCAGTTAGCACAGGAAGTTTTTGGCATAATTCTGCTTAAGAACTGCATGTTCTTTTTCATTTAAATTTTGAATGCAAGCACTACCTTATTTAGATTAAATAAGAAAAATCATAGGCTTATCATGCAGAATGCCATAAATCTGCTTTGGAAAATCTCATGCAGAATTTCATATGGGAGTGGAAAATGATACAGTGCAATTATTCTTTAAGAAAATAAGCAAAACCCCACAACAAGTATTTTAAAAGTGTAATCAGGCTTTTTGTTGTAAGCTAAAGTGGTGAACATGTAATGAAGGAGCTCTGCTATTACCTTTTTATTCTTTAGATGGAGTTGGAAAAGTCTCTCCCTGTCCAAAGGCCCTGTTTCACAGGCTGCTTTCCAAGGACTCGCTGACCTTGGTGAGAATGAGATACAGTATTTCTGTAACTGCAAAAGAATGGGACATCACTTTGTTGGAGCCACACACACATGGTTTATTTTACTGTTGACATCTAAAGTAACTAAAACACTAAAGATTAAACCTAAAATTCTGATTTACGATGAAAGATAGAAAGGCATACATGCAAAATGCTTTGATGTTTTCTGTCTGAAAATTAACAGCCTTAATTGATTCTGTCAAGAGTGACGAAGTGGTCTTCACAGAGAAACTGGTTGCTGTAATGGTAACACAACTGGAAGCATCAGAGATGAAAATTCCATTTTGTTGCACCAGTAAGGGCAGGCCGAACACAGATGGGAAAAGCATGTTCTCTGGCTGTGACTTTTGCTTGATAATGCTACTTGCAAAAAAATCCAAGTGGATGTTTTTACCACAGATAGTAACAGGCATCACTTTTATGTGTTTCCTCGAATTGCCAGATAACTCTATTGTGCACATACTGTAGATAATAAGCAGCTGGTTTTGCATGTGTCACAAGTTTTTTGAAATTTGTGTATGGATGACCCAGGTAAGAAGAAAGAAAGCATCAAATCTTACTTGTTATGGTTGTATGACCAGATCTGCCTCCTCTTTCACTGTGTTTTGCATTACAAGAGGGAAAAACATTTTGTGTGTCCATAGAAGCCCCTAGAAGACAAGAACATTTTCCTCAACCTTGTTTTTCTTCTTTATTGACAATTGTGTGGTATCTCTGCCTTGTCTGTTCCATTTTCTCTCACTAAGTCTCCCCACCATTATGAGCTGCTTCCTTCATGTCCCACACATTGGCCTTTGAGAAATCCAGAAATAGCCCATATTTGCACACAGAAAGTTAAATAGCTGTGTCTTTTTTGCATTGACAAGTCATTGATCAATAAAAATGTCAAAACAGAGAACAAGATATGGCATTTTAGTACAACAAATTCAATAATCCTTTTTGTGATATTTTCCTGAGCTGAAGAATACTAATACTGAATGAAGATGGAGGACAGAAACTGAGATGTGTCAGTGGAGCATAACAAATCCACAGGAAGGGCTTAGTTTTACTGAAATTCATTTGCTATTTTATATCTGCAGTCATTCTAAGCAAAGTTACCTAAGGAATTGTATTGACACAAACACAATACATGCTCATTATGAATCTGAAAATTATTCTGAGCTGAAAGAGATTTGTTTAAAAAGTCAGAGACTGGCAATCCTGAGCAGCAGTTTTGTATGGTCTTTAAAGATATATTTCTTTTGTAATGGCAGGAAAAGTTGAAATACCTTTGAATTCAACTTGTTAGTCCAGTTTGACAAGGAAAGCATGAGACCAGATATCAGCTACCCTGCCCTTGACTGGGAATCTCTGATGTGAAGACAAAAGGAGAACTACTAATACATAATAATCTATTCAAAGAACAGACTTTCCCAACATTTGTCCTGCTGCCTTATCTTAACCTAGATGCTTTCCCAGAGGAACACTCAGGCAGAGTGGTACATCATTCTCTGCAGAGCTTTTTTCTTCCTGTGGTAGTGTGTAGGGGAGGTGCTCCAGACTTCTCAGAACAGCATGGCTATAGAACATAAGGCAATACCCACAAGTTGCAACAGAGGAAACTTTGACCAGGTATTAGGAAAAAAAATAATTCTGTGGGCGTGGTTGGACATTGGAACTGATTATCCAGAGAAGCTGAGAAATCTTCACTCTTGAAGATGCTCAGAACACAATGAGGCAAGGCCCTGTGCTTGCTGAGCTAATTGACCCTGATCTGAGCAAGCTTTGCAGCAGATGACCTGCAGGATCCTGTCCAACTTCAGTTGCTCTGTGATTCTGGGGATCCAAGGCTAAACTAAACCCATAAGCTTTTACTTACCTGGTTATCTGCCCTATCTTTTTGTCTTGTTCTTTTTGCTTTTACAGTCTAGTCAAAAGAAGATACCTAAAATTTATGCATAACTCTTGGGCTTTTTTTCCAGCCTTAAATTTAAGCTTCTTGTCTCCATTGTTAACATCTCCAAGGTATTATGCTGTTTATATCATCATCTCTGTCAAGAATTAATATGTTCCAGTTCTCTGACCTGATCCACTAGATTTATCCCACATAAAGTACAACTGAAAAAAATTAAAATCTTCTCTTGTTCGAAGGAACCAAGAGCTATTTCTTTTATTTGAGAAAAAGCCTTTGATCTAATGAACTGAACTCTTTAAAAAAGTTTGCATGGGGTCAAAACTTCCAGGCAGGACTGGAATGGTTTTGTTTTATTGCAATTGAACCAGTCAACATAAAGAAATACAATAGACACCCAGAGAGCCTGTATTTGCCACTGGTAGTAGCAACACAATAGAACAGGGGTATTTTCTCTGTGAATATCACAATATATGACACTGAGATCTAGACAACCTTTTCTAAAAATCAAGCAAATCTAGCAGATCGTAGCAAAATGTGAGATTTGCTGTGGTAAATTCATAATGTCACATACTAAATCAAAATACAATAGTACATGTTTTGCAGACTGGAAGTACATCTGAGAGGCAGAAAGGAATAAAAGATTTGGGAATTAGAGTTAATAAGGTAGAAAGTAAAATTGCCTGGGCAGCAAAATGAGTTATTCAGTTTCTGTCTGGCTTCCTGTAAACCAAGAATTCCAGTAAAGAATACAGATTAGAGGAAAAGCAGCTTGAGTGTGTGTGTTTCAGACAGACATATTTAGCAACCATGATTTTTAAGGAAAAAAAAACCATTAAACTGGATCGAAGGTGCAGGAGTTTTGAGTACTTAAATGACTTGTTTTTTGACACAAGATTTAAATCACTTGTTTTAAAAGCCAGATCATGATGGGGAAGTTTGTGAATGACTGAATCAATAAAAAGGAGAGTATTTTGTTAAAATTATGTCTTCCTAAATAAGCTGCTGAAAGTACGATGGGCAAACCTATTAACAACTGAGGGAACACATCCAAAGTCATATTTCAAGGGACAACAAATTTCCTCACTTGCCTGTTAGTCTTGCTGTGTGTTGCTAACACCTGGGAAGGCACTTAGTCACTCTGAATATATTTTATAGGGAATACTGCTTAAGTAACAGACATTATCCCAGTAAGTAAACAGACAGTTTATCCCAGTGCAATGAAAATTTGTGAGGTAGTTCAGATTATAAATAACAACACCTAGAATGATGGTTATAAAATTTCTGTTCATAATGCAATAAAGATTGCATATAAGTGTAATTATTTTATATAAGGAAAATAGTTTTGTTTTGTTTTCTTGAAGATCATTACATCAAAGGTATTTCAAGTGAAAAGAAAGAGCAGGGGAATGATCAGTCGTAATCAGTGAGGGGAAAGTAGTCCTAATGTTCAAATGAAAGCTGGAATTTGAGCAGCCTTCTCTGTAACAGCTCAGCATATTGAAAAATTCTGCTAGGTTGCCTGTAGTAGTACAAATCATAATCAGAAAGATTCTATCTTTATCTATATATATATATCTACACATACACACACACATATTTAGGTCATCTTGGCACACTAAGCAAAGTTACAGAATTTCTTTGGAGAATACAGAATTCTTCCTGTGGTCAAGCCTTGAAAATTATTTTGCTAATTCATTTTTCCACCCTTTTTTTACAGACCTGTATGGAATAAGTGACAGTGTCTTTACAGAAGTTATTTATTGTTCAGATTTCCTGCTGCTGTTAATAGTGAATTTTTAAATAGCAGCATTTAAATCATGTGTAAGTAGAGTGTGATTTAGTAAGCTATTTTTAGTGGTCAGTTCAATATCTACCCTATATACAGACACTCAGGTTCAAAACTTTTCAACCACATTTTAGTTCTTTGCATGCAATTGTGGAGGGGAGAGGGCAGCTGAATAGAATATCATCTACCATATTATATCTGTCCGGGGTTTTCTTTCCTGAACCTCATAAAGATGCTGCTGACAGTCTTTTGAAAATTCCCACCTCCCACATTCCAGGATTGTCAGGGAATTTATTGAAACCACTCTAATGTCCTGTTGTTTGCAGACCTTTCATAATGAAATGTATCTTTTTTATCGCTACAGTGTGGTTCTTCCAGCTCTGTGATTCTGCAAGGGGAAAATACATGAGGGCAAATAAACTGGCAGAGCTTGGGAAGGAGGTCAGTATCTGGTTAGAATTACATTTTAGATGCTTTTCTGTTGAAGCTGTTTAGCTCTTTGTCTGATCTGATCACAAGTTCCCAGTACATAACAGCTCTCTGTAAAAGCCTGCATTTATTAAGGAGCTTGTCCAGGGCATGGTCAGGCTGTTTCATCACTGGGGGTTCTCTGAGAAGGATAAGTTACCGAAGAAGGCAATGACTCACCGAGAAGCATTTTAGTGATGATCAGTTTCAGCTATGTTTTGGAAGACAAAGACAGTGTTTGTCAATCTATTTAAAGAGCTTCCCAGTGAGAAGTTTAATGCATTTGTGGGAATTGAGTTTCTGTTTTCAAAAGTAAACACTGTAAATCATGGACACAAAGCCACAGAAAATGAGAAATAGATAGGTACATTATATTTCAAATTACAGGGTTGAACTTTCCACATCACCTAGAAAATAATAACTTTATTTAATGGACATATTACTGAAGGTACATAAAGACTGTTTTACCCTAGAGTTGCAGCTTCTGTCATTGGGATATATGAACAGTGAAAGTGTCTGTTAAATGTTAATTTTTCTGCTTTCCTCCACAGAAATCCTACTGGCCACCTCCAAGTGTAGTGAGGATAAAATCTTGAAAAAGGATTTCCAAATTTCTTTGGCTGCCTTTTAAAACTATGTACTCTGTAGTTTATATCTTCAGCTGCCACCTCAGGAAAGACCCTTTAGTGGCACTGCAGCTGAACCTACCTAGAACCACTTGCACAATAATGTGTAGCTTTGGAAAAAATTGTTTCCCTTTGCAATAGGTCCAACAGTTGATGTGGGGAGGCTGTATGCATTTGGGCTGGTGTGTTAGTCTTCCAGAGAGGATTTCTGTGTCTTTATTAGACTTTAAAATACTGGCTTTTAAATACTGTCTGTTCCCTTCTAGGTTTCATTACAAATCCTCCTGTCTTGTTTGGCTTTCTTCTTTATCTGTGCTAAGACATATGAGCAAAATGAAACAAGGAAGATTTTTTTCCCTCTGGGTTTTCATGGGAGGGGAGGCTGTAAGTTATGATAAATCTCTCTTTCCAGGAAGACCAATAAAAAAGAGACCCAAACTCTTCCATTCTTCTGTGCTCAGCCAGCTGGGTGAAACAGGCTCTCTGGGAAGGAAAGAGTGGTAGGTGTAGGAGGTGGGAGAGGGGCAAACCTGCTGTTGAGTGGGTTGGGCTGTTTCACAGCTAGAGCAACAGCTTTTTCCAACAGGAGAGAGCTCTAAATGCATTAGTGAGCCATTTGGTTCAGAGAAAAGAAAAGACGTGAAGAAATAAAAGAGAAAAAACTACTCCCCTTCTTTCACATTTGAACATGCTGGATTTTCATTATAATCCATTAACCTACTCATAGCCTTTCATTAGAGCCCTAGGGAGACTGGAATATTTTTGGCAATGTACTGTTATGAAAAATACAAGTTAAAAACCCACATAACTTCCCCCTTCCCAGAAACTACAGCGGTCAAAGAGAAATTTGAATCTTTTCTCATACCATACCACGAAGACTGTGAAATTGCATGAGCATCAGATATGTTTCATTCTATATTTGCATGATTTTTGTGAAGAATAAAAAAAATTCCCCATAATTTGCCATGATTTGTCTACTTAGTACTCAGTACATAGGGTGCACACAAAGACTTTTAAATATATGCAATTAGGAAAAAAAATACCTGTAGGCTGATAGAAATAATGGAATTTTAGTTTAGAAAGTAGTTTAAAAAATACACTCTTTGAACCAGTAAATTCTTCTGATTACCACAGAGCTATTCCATTAGTTTCATTGAAGGCACCTCTAGTGTAAAACAAGAACTTTCTGGTCTTTCCTGTCTATATGGTGGCACAATGTTTTCCAAGTTCAGCTGAGTCACTGCTGTGGTGCTTTACAACATTTACCTAATGTTTTTTAAAAGATCTACAAGTTGCCCATTTAATTACCTAACCTACCATCTTCTTAACTACTGTCAGGGATGGCACCAAAGGCGATGGGGATTAACTCTGTGGCAAACAATACCATCCATATTGTACTCAGCAGTTTTTTAAACAGTTTTTGAAATATGGAGTTCTAAAGTCTCCAATCAAAACCTCTGAAAAGAGGATAATAATCTTCCTTGCTAGACTTCTTGATATGTCATCATTATCCCATAGACCCTTTAACAAATTACATTAAGTATCCCTATTTCCATTTCCATGCATTAATCTAAGGGCATTTTTTTTTAAACAAAATACTCCCTTCCAGATACCTGTTTGTAGGCCATACAATTGACTTGGAAAAGGTGCTGCAAATTTGTGGAGAAAGTAAAACTGGAAACACTTTAAATTTTACATGTAATAGGAGAGATTTTACGTCTGCTGAAATAATTCTGATTTCTCTTGTGAAAACTGGATTTTCTAAATTTAATACTGAGAACTTGCATTGTTTAACATGTAAACTATGGATGTTCAATGTTTTACCAGCAGATTGTGTTTGAGCCATTGCAGAGGTGCTATAGAAATATAGTAAAAGATATTGGAAAAATGTTATAACACTGGAACCACAATTATGACTTTAAATACTGTATTTGAAACTTTCTTTTTACTTGAATTTGACCTCTTATTAACAAAATTAACCCATTTTGTTTTATGGTAATTTGTTAACAATGACATCTTTTATCTCTTTCAGCTCTGAAATGTGCTTTGTCCACATTTAGGGAAATCCATGGTGAAAATATTATGGTAGGAAGCCTCACACAGAAATATGCTCTATTTTTTTGATTCAGTTATTTGTCGTAGCTGAGATATGCTATACAAGTGAATTATCAGTACATATATCTTGTTGTAGCAATATTCTATTCTTCTTTCTAATAGCTATTTATCAAATTTCCAACAGCTCTTTGTGAGTTCAGAATTCTTATCATCAACTACTGGGTAAGAAAATTTCATTGATTTTCCACAAGGTGGCACGTAAGAATCAGTCTGTATTTTAATTGATATAATTCAGCTAATGTACACTTGGAAAATGTCAAATGCATGTGCATACTCAGTGAAGAAGGAATATGTTCCTAGTCCAGAGTGTGATGTAAATGGCAATTTAAATACAGCATAGCAAGTGCTGCTCTATCACTTGCTGAATTATGCAGTTAACTGCTACTGTAGACTAGGTTATCAAAATAAAATCTAACCTAAGCATGTCACAGTTACTTGTGTCATGAAATGAAATTAAAAACTGATTCACATAATGAGGTCCCTTGGAATTGTGCAGGAATTAACTCAGAATAAATTATTTATTCATGATGCAATATTATTTATTCATGCTTATATTTTATGAAAGACAAGCATCAGTATCAATGTGTTTCCATAAACTAGATTTAAAAATTATTTAATTTTTAAAGTGAGGGTTTGGTTTTTAAAAACTCTTCATACAGTCATTTAATTTGTGAGTTTTGGTGCAGTTTCTGTGCTAGATAACTTCCTAATCAAACCAAGAAATAGGTCTGATCCAAGTTGCCATCCAAGCAGAAACTTGTCAAGATATTGCATATCTAACAGTGTTAAGCTTAATGAGTGGTTTATTCTGGTGCTAGAGATCATCACATACTCTAAATTTCCTAACATTACAGTAAAATAAATAAAATTGGCTGGCCTACCACCAAAAAGTTGCTACTATGGTATTTTTTGCATCTCAGTTAGATACTGAGTGGACTATAAATCTGAGAAACTCTGTGCTTGTAACAAACTTTGGGCAAAAGAAACATTTTGGCAAAAGTTTCCAAAAACAGACACCAATCTATGCAGTCAGTAACAAACTGTAGGCCCAGACAGATCCTACCAAGAAAGAAAATGGCATTTTTATCAAACTAAAGACACTGTAGACAAGGAATTTAATTTTGCAATGACTTTGCAGTGGATCTCTGTCTCTTTCAACAAATGTGAAATATAATCTAGCAGTATATAGCAAGGTTCTCAAGTCCATAGCAAAGAGATATTATTTCCATCTGCTAGGAAATATTCCCTGAAATTCCCTGAAATTTGCATTTTTAATTTTATTCCTCAGAATTATTATTTTCCCATGGTGAATGGAAGGGCAACATCATCAGGGGACATCTATATCCTATCTCTGCTTTATGTGAATTAGAGAAATGTGTACAAGGGATAAGAAGGAAGAAAAAACCAACACAACATGTCTTTGGTGACCAAATTCTAAATTCAGGGTCATTTTGATAAGTAACAGGGCTAATTAGCATTTTGTCTGAAATGCTTAGTGTTCTTAACCAAGGAGAATGTCGATTGTGAATTGTTAATCTTGATCCTTGATCTGAGACTGATCAGCTCTAGAAGTGATTATCACTGAAATGAATCCTTTCTCAACTAAATTTCGCAGAAGGCCGTAGAGATGTCTCTGTGTTTCAGGCCTTGAAGGAAAGGACGTTTCCAGTTTGCTGTTGGAATTTCCCCTGTGTTTCTATGAACCCCAACCATTCAAAGTTCCCATATTTTAGGAAACAAAATTCCCTGTCATTTTAGGAAACAAAAATTCCAGACAGTGTAGAAGACAGGAGATGATAGAGGGACAAACAAGCAATTGAGAGCAGTAATGAGCTCAGGCATCCTGCAAGTTCTGCATACACAGTGCACAGTGCAGCTGCTGATCTGCTGGCATTGGTGATCTGGAGACTCTTTTCTCCTTACCCAAGCACATCATATTGACAGCTGAAGGGCAGTTAGCAGCATTGGTGGCAGAAGGATTTATAATTTTGTGCTAGTGATCACTTATGCTTGCCATTTTCTGCTAAAACTGCTCCCTTGAGCTGTGATGCAGAATTCAAGCATCAGTTAATTTTTTTCTTCTGAAAGAACTGCTGTTTCAACCACTGCCACGTTCCCACTTGCACTTCTGAGGTGAAGAGTTATTGAATTTGTTTCTACTGGCAGAAGACTCCATTTGATTTTTATGTTGAGGCAGCAGCTCATTCACCAGCTATCTCAAGATGTTTGCTACTTAGAAAAAGTGGAGCAAGAACTATCAGGAGCTGTGGTTTTAATTCCTTATTTCCTCACTGTCCCTGTGCACAACAGCCTGAAGCTGGGGCAGCAGAGGTGTGAGATGCAGCAGAGCATGGACTGGCTGCTTTCAAAGCTCTTTCTCAGTGGTATGCCAGAAACTGCATATGCCTCCTTGGAATATTTTCACTGCAATGACTTTGTACCTTCCTTGCATCAAAGGAAGAGTCACTTTCCTCTTGCTATTACTAAAACCATTCCAAATTACTGTAGCCCCAAAAAGGATTGGCTAGTGTGCAAAGCAGCTTGGTAGCTCTCTGGAAAATTGCAATTGTCAGTAATTAAGTAAGTAAGCCCACCACAAGATGTTCTTGAGTTGCTGCATGACAGGTTTTGTACCTTTATAAACACTGCTTTACAAGCCATATGAAGGATTCCCATTCATTTGATGATTATTCTAAAGTAATTTCAACTAGAATTATGCTACTAAATACAGAAGTGTAGAAGTCTACTTAATGTAATTCCCTGAAAACCTTGTAATATTCTTATATTAGTATCAAAATATTTGAAAAAACATTATCCATTTACATGCTGAAAAAGAAACCCAGCATTGAAGTTTAACTGACTATTTCTAATTAAATGGAAGTAAAGTGTTCTGAATAAAATTTAGGTGACAAATACTTAAGTGACTAAAAAAGTTTTTGAATTTTCTGTCTCTGTGGAAAAAGAATAATTTTTCATTCTTATAAGCAGTCCTCATTCAGAGGATGCATAATAAGAATGTAAACAGCTGACTACTTTGCACTTCATTATTGCTAGGAACATGGCCCCAAAGCAAAACAAATGTTGACATATTCCCCTGAGTGTATTCATTAAACAAACTGATGTGTTTTTTCTGCTTTGAAGAAACATCAGTGGATTGAAATGTCACATCCTCAAACATGATACATATAGATAATGTCAGTGATGTCAGAGAATTATATTACTGCTAATCCACCAAAACATTGCTAGAAAAGTGAGGTTTTAGTAAATCCATTTTGTTTCTCTCGGTCTTTTCAGTAGTGTTAGTCTTTTTCGTACCTTTGTAATTGATTTTAACTGTCACTACGACCATACCTGCATAAATGCCTCCCAAATCAAATTCATCTTTCTTGATGTGAAAAAGGCAAAGTTAGAATGTTTGTTCTTAATAAGATAGCCTTCTGTTGACATATAGCATAGTTTTAAACAAGCTGTAGATTTCTGTCTTCACATTTCTAGTCTCTTTCCTCTGTGGTCCATCTCAAAGTATCTTCACCTTTGTTTCACATTTCATCAGGCTTCAGGTAGGTGCTGGAATAGGAATTCTGCAACTTTTCCTTTTACTGCATTTGCTACATCTGCATTTGATTTTCATTTTCCTCTATAACACCAAGAGGCTGGAATGGAGGCCACTTTGTGAGGTCTATCTGTACCTTCTGTGATTCTGTGTCACCCTGAAAATATTTGCTGAATTTTGTGAAGTCTAAAATTAAAAGAGGATTTTAGAAAAAATTTATTGGGTTAAACCACATTTTTGGATTTAAGAAATCACATCCCTGGTCATTCAGAGAAGGAAATTATATTAAAGTAGTATAATGCCTGCCATGATATCAAGATCTGAAGTTGGTTTTTCTCTGTCTTTGATATTGATGAGATAGTTTCTAGTAGTTCCCAGTCATGAATTTGCTGAGTACATTTATTGAGTTTTTAAAAAAGTTCAGTGTGTTCATAATGGCAGAGGCTGTAAAAACTGATACATCGAGCCAAACCTTATTTTGGTGGACTGGCTATGGGGATTACTAGAGATACAGCTTCCTTTTTTTCCCAACCAGTACTATAAATCAACAACATAGAAATTCTCCATTTCAGTAATTGCACATTTCTGTCTCTTGTTGATATACTCACTTTTATTTTTCTTAGCCTTGTATACATTCACATAATGGTCAGTGGAAGTAACTAGTCACATCATTCTGTACATTTTATCTGGAGGAATATGTATGTATTAGAAAAAGGAGATTCTCACAATAAAGAGTTCAAATTGTCTCTTCAACATATCTGTACCCGTGTCCTTATAAATTCTCCTTATAAAAGCTCAGCCCTCTCTTCCTTTGACTTAAGTGATTTTTTTCACTCAAGTTTGGGTTGGCATGCATTTCATCTGATCAAGTCTACAGTCTAGAGACAAACATCTGAGCTACTACCTCAAACTCCAAGAGTTGTCAAAGGACAGTAACAACAATTTCCTAAGCTAAATCTGGCCTGTTTCAGAAAGTCATATTAGAAAGAAATAAGGTATGCCATTAAAGAGCTTATTTCTCTCCCTTGTCTGTCAGAGGGATTGTTGATAACTCACATTTGGAAGTCTAGAGGATAGTCTCATTGTGCTAATAGCCTACAACTATGCTTTAACTGTTTAAAGAAAGAGAATTGGACAAAATCTTTGGGAGTTGTAGACCATTCACTTACCTGACAGTTATACTTGAAGAGTATAATTTATTTCTGGATCAAAGTGGGATCTCAACACTGCACTGCAAAAGCCTGATAGCAGATGCTCCATAAGAAGTGCTGCAGCTTGCCCTCGTAGCCTGGGGAGAGCTCTCCTGCATATCAGTGCTCTGTGGCTGAACAGCTTCAGTGTGCTTTGTCTTGCCTAAGTGTAGATGCCCATCCAAACCAGGCATTCTTATTGTCAGAGGAGAAAAAAACAGGCATTTTCAGGACATGATTCCTCAGATCTAGTTACATTTTTACCTTAGGACGAGACAATTGCCTCAGAGGTGCCAATGTCTCCACAGAGAAAAGTAGTTCAGCTACTCCACATAGCTAAGTTAGCTCTCCACATAACTAAGTAGTTCAGCTCTGAAGACCTGTATTCCATATGTCTCTAAGTAGGTCTGATGAATTCTTCTTATCTGATCCATGCAACACAGTGAGACAGTTATCTTGACCTTAGTTTCATTGAAATTCTATTTTCTTGAGTGTTTTCCTCATTTTTATGCTACGTTTGCTTTGCCTTAAATATACCCTATTGACTCCCTAACTAACATTGCTTCCTCTAGGAATTCCTAAATTCAGACAAACCATAAAAATATCCTTATTCCATTATTGAGATTCTGTCCACAACTATGTAAGCTTTTGAAAAGATGCTACAATCCCTTCCTGGACAGCACAAGTCAAAATCCTTTTCTTCATCTGGAAGCTTTGAAAAGAAATCAATCATAAAAGCATAGGTGTGGTTTGTTTCTTAGTAATAATAGCTCTACATATGCCACAAATATATGGTATCTATTTTTAAGCTTACCAATAACCTGAGTTGTGGCAAATATTCATTAAACATCCCAATGTTCTAGTATTTTTCTTTGATTTAGTGTATTAAATCTAAGCTATTAGCTTTCTGTGCAATCAATTTCAAATGATGATAACTGTCTTGCTATAAAGAAAAATAGCCTTGAAAAACATGTTTTAGAAATTCTGTCATGACAAGACAGATTTGTATCAGTACAGGGGTAATTACATTTCTTAAAAGCTTTTCCATTCCGGTATCAATTAGGGATGTTGTGGCTTTCTTCCACTATTTCATAACATTTACCCAGAAGATGGTTTTTCTTTTTAATGCTTTCTGCTGTGGAGTTGTGTATTTATAATTACAAACTTGAGTGATTAAATTCTAAGAATTATCTGGACTCCCCTGACTCCTTGAAAGCAAACATGGTAATATATTGAAGCACAGACACTGTGCCCCATTGTAACTCTCATCTTGACACTTGTAATTTTCAAAGGTTAAATTTGTAATATGTCAACTTTGTAAAATTCATTTTTTCCTGAATAAACAAAAGACCACCATGCAGATAGATGCAGTTCCAGAATGGGCTTCTATTATTGTCAGGAGAGAAAACCGAATTGCCTGCCATATAAATTGTCATGGAAAGGAAATCTTTCGTAGTGTAAGAAACACAAATACGTACGCAAGAACCTCTATGGGTCATAGAACATTTTACTTTAAATTAGCAGTGATTTATCAGAGTAGGAGTATGGTTTCATGTGTGTTGTCTTTTTAGAGCTGAATATTATTTCTTGACTAGTTTTCACCCATATATTTAAGTGGGTCACTAGTCATTATCTATTTATGTTATACCAGTTCAGAATAAATAACTACTACATTCCACTGATAGAACTGTATGCTTCAAACACTCTAGAGTAAGATACATGAAAGTACTTATCTATTTGGGGGAGTAAATTATCCATATCTGATTGAAATGCCACATGAAAATGGATCACAATTCTGACTGATCTAATTTCTTTAAATACACTGCTGTTCTTAAAGGTGCAACCCCTATCTTTTTTACTGTCTTTGTGTGTACACTCAGCCTTTGCTAGGAGGCAAGTGCAGCGTTTGGTGACTCGATGTTGATGAGATGCCTAGTCTGGAGGTCTGGACCCTTCATGCTCGCTACTGACAGTTCAAAACTGAAACCCAGGGTAACATGCACCCTCAGAGTTCAAAACCTGTAATGTGAGCTGAGCTTGGCACCTGAGTCTACCAGGGTTTGACACGTAAAGCAAGCTACAGTGTGGTAACCAGAGGCTACTTTACATCACGCACCCATATTTTAGGACCCTTGAGACTGCTTTGACTGTGAATTTTCTCAGCTCTCCTGCTAACATGTGTAAAGGCAATACCTGTTTCTCAGCCTCCTCAGCACTCACCTACCACCTCAGAAGCTGTCAAATACTTATGCTAAAATATGAATGCAAACTGGACATGATTAAATTAAAATTATAACAATTGTTTTTCTCTTACATTTTGCATGGACTTTGCTTTTTGTGTATGAAGCCTGAAGAAAATCCTTGCTTATCTGAAAACTAGTGTGTTTATCTGCTGATATAGCTTAGTGTAATGAAAAAAAATTTTTTTCCCTTCAACACATACACTGTTAAAAAGCATCTCCACAGAGTTTTATTTAAAGTGTTGGCAGGTAGCTGAATCTTAGTGATCACACGGTTACCTGTGGCTGTAAAGCAGATGATGAAAATTAGTATTTACCTGCCTACCCTCAGTGACTTTCTGGGAGGTTTGCTAGCTGCCCACACCCTACCTTTACTGCTTTTTGTGGGGCTGTCTGTGTAGTGGCCAGTCCTCTGGAAAGCGAGAGCTGTCTACTGGCACAGCACATAGCTGAAGGGCACAGGTGGGCAACACAAATGAACAGCACCTTAACAGCTTTCTTGAAGCATATACATTAGCAATATTTAAAACTGGATGAGGTGAATAACATTCAGATGAAGTGTGATTAAGTCACCTCTTGACTTTCTTTTATGACAACCTAAAAAGGGACAAAATGTCCCTGAAAGCAAAGGCTAGTGGTGTGTTCCTTAGAACTATGGCAATCAAAAAGAGAGTTAAAGAAGTTCAAATATGTATAGCAAAGCCAAAATATGAATGTGGTAACCTTCATTTCTCATTCCTTTAAAAAATTTATTCATGCAGTTATTAAAAAATTCCTGAAGTCATACCTGACCTGAACAGATTTATTTTGTGTCAAAAGCCTTGTACACTCTGCTGCCAGTTCTGTTGTTCATAATATTTAATCTATAAAGCATCATCTTGTGTCCTTCAGCTTTTAAAAGCAGGCAATTGCAAGACGCTTACCTTAGAGAAAGTGGCAGATTTGTATTTCTTCATAATTTAGCATGATGAGCTCTTTTTATACCCATGTGAAAAAAAAGTAATTTCATGGATGTTTTGACAGTGCCCATCAGTTTTTTTTCAGAACACTGAGCAAGCTTTTGATCTTTCCTGAAAATTAATGAACTATTGAACAGAAAAAAGAAGCAAGCAAGAAAGGAAAAATCATCCTCCTTTTTCCTCTGCAAATAGAGTAATTTCCCACAAAGAAAATAGGTTTATGTAAGGAATCGATACAGGAGATTTATTTCTCTACCAGAAAATCCAAAGTGTAAAACACAGAACTACTCCACAATAAATAGCAGGTGAATTTGGAGGAAGAGGGGCTGGGAGCAGCTTTGGTGCTTTGAAGGTTGTAATGTGAAGTTACACATTTCCATAGTAAAACCATAAAAGTAATCTCTTTCATAATCACTCTGTTTTTACCATGTGGCCCTAATAACTCATCTGATCTTCTAGCAGCTACGAGGCATAGTCTCTGATTTGTACTAGACAAGGTCTCTGCCTTACCTTCAAGTGAAAACATTTCAAGGGTGAAACTACTTGCTCTTGCTGAATGCAATATAGAGGATTCCTTTTTTTTCCATAAAATTTTGGGTGAAGATGAATTTATATATTTATAGTGTGTTTCGTATTTTCAAAACAAAAACTAACTTACTAGAAAACTTCAGAAAAACTCAGGTCAGCCCTTGTTTTGTGTCCTAATGAATTACCATAAGTTAGCTCATGCAATTGGCTCAGCTGGAGCTGGCCAGACTACTTTTTTCACCAAAGTTGTACAAAGCAGGACAGGACGATTGTCACACCTGACAGTATTTCTCTCCTTCATTAAAGTGAATCAAGTCAGCTGGAGAAGTATTTATGTGGGGCTTAATTAGACTAGTCATGGACTTTCAGTTTTAAATGTGAATCAGCCTGCTGAGCTGGAACCATTTTGTTCCTTACTGAAGTGGATCAATTTAGCACTTCTATAGGCATTGTGCATTCAACTCTAATTTTTACTTAGGCTTTGCCCAATACTGTTCTTCTGTCTTTTACACAGTAGAAAAGTTGACAAGGATTTCAGAAATCCTTAATCCTAACTCCTCAAATCAGGCCTCCTCCAGTGAGAGGATGCTAGGAAACACACTCAGTCCCTGTAGTTTTTTAGTGCCTTTCTCACCCTGCCCTCTGAAGGGGTAAATTATGTTTACTGTGCTTTCTATAGCTATCTGGAAGAAAACCTTGGCCTCCCCAGTTTTTTCCTGTTCTACCTGGAGTTTACAGGTAAGTGGAGTGAGGAAGGTCACAGTCATACATCCAGAGGTCTACAATGGGCACTGCAGAACAGACTGATGTTAAGTGACAGAGAATAGGGCCAGAGGAATGATGCTCAGGTACAGTGTAACTTCTAGGTCACACCAGAGCTTGAGCAGTTCCACGTCAATCCAAGTCCTGGATTTTAACTGATCGTTAAATTTTTTACTCTGGTGGCATAGTCCCAGCAGTCAAAGAATATAAGGAAGATGCCACTTTTTGCATGATGATAATATTAGAGTAGAAAATAGTTGAGAAGGGCTCCAAGCACAATGTTTCTGTGTCTAAACCCCACTAGTTTTCACCAGCCTTTCTCACTACCATCTCAATATGTTCTGTCATTCTGCAACTTTTAGGTCATATATGTACCTTTCATACCTTGTCTGTCAAATCAATAGGATGGTGAAAAGATCATGGAAAGGATATTTTTTTTCCTTTTGCAGAACTAATTGCTCTTTAAAACATCTTGAGGTAAATAAGATTATTGACAGTTACAGGACACTTATTGAGTTGATGACATGAGAATCTCCCAAGCCCAAGAAGAAGAAAAGCAGAAGAAAAGAGCAAAATAATTGTGTTCAAGGAGAGGTGCTCATAACTTTGGGATAGGAAGTTCAGCCTAATTTTGCAGGAGATTTTTTCCTCTCTGAGTTTTATACAGGACAATTTCTAGAACATCTCTTTTCTCCTGTGCATTATTAGTTATCTTTATTTCTGCATAGCAAGAATATTCTGTACAACAAGAGATGCTCAGGTCAAAAAAAGGACAGGCTTAAGCATTTACCTCCTGTCAAAACCACTTATATATATGGCAAATATGGGAATTTTGAAGAGAAGCATCCATATGTAGTACAGCTCTGGGATACAAAGTGCTTAATGCATTGCTTTCATACACTAGTCTTGGTGGTATTGGTTTTATTTAATTGCACCCTAAGGCTTGCACAGAAAAAAAAACCCTTTTAAAATACATTAGAAACGGCACGTGTACCATCTGTGAGGCACCAGGCATGTTATAGAAAAATGTGGATTTACTATACGAGAAGAAGTAAATCTGCTTTGATAATTTTCAGCGCTGAATTTTTCATGGGAACAACATTTAGTTGCGAACAGTGATTGTACTAAGTAGGTCAGCTAAGTAGACCCTGGGTCTCACAGCAGCATCGGTTTCTATCCTGAAGTGCTTAAAAGATTTTAAAAGGCACATGGTAGAAGAAACAGGAAGATGGAAAAGAAGAAGGAATTAGAACAGGCAACCCAGAGGCAGTGGGATTAGCCCTTGCCACTTGAAAGGATTTATTTAATTGGGTGGTTAAACTGCCAAACTAAAAACTGTGGAAGATGTGGTGGAGTTATCCTTAAGTCAGGGAAGGTGCTTGTTTAGATGGACTTCCTTTCTTTGTTGAGGGATTCCTCTGGGATTCTGAAGTCTGCCCTTGTCTGCATGAGAGTGGAATTGTAGTGCAACAGTAACACTGGATCCTCACTTCCAATCATTTCTTATTCGGGCATCTATAGCAGCCTTCTTCTAATAAAGTGCTATTTATTTTGCATGAAAAAGATTGCAATAATGGCGAAGAAAAATTTAACAAGCAATCTCTTCCAGTCTTTTGACATGTCACCTTGGAAAACAAATACTGAACAAAGTAGGTCAGCCAAATGGGAGAAAGTCAATTACACTGTTCCAAATGTGTGTGATATGTGAGCCGTCTTGGGAAGAGGATGGACAGATGAGGCAGCTGGATATGTCTCATGGCAATGCTCAGATAATGATGGGCATGACAGCTCTGAAGGCATGCTATTGTGGGCCTGTTCCTCATATTCCATTGTGAGCTTAATTTCCCTCAGGCAAAATGGCTTCCCTGCTTTGTTGTGCTGTACCTTTGAACATCTTTGTTGCTAACTATTTTCTAGAGCATGCTTTTTTTTCTGCCTAACTATAAAGCAAAATAATTTCTTATTAAAAAGTGCATGCCGTTAAGAAAAAGCCAATTCTTTATATTACTACATCTTTCTGCTCAATGTTTTTCCAGTTATACTGACCCATTTTTTTGTTAATCATTGATTTAATGGTGGTATCTCAGAGCAGCATTTGAAGTCAAGAACTCACCGAGGCTTTCAGTGAATAAACAAATCAAAAGCTCATCCATGCTAATCCACAATATTACTGGGACGAGCAAATTAAGTCCCAAAGTCACTTTGAGTTGAAGTGGAGGCTGCCTGGAAGGTCAAGTATTCACAGACTTCAAATATTTCTTTTCATATGTAATTCTTCATGGAACCATTTTTTCTGGGCATTTCTCTTCTAGAAGTTATCAGATTATGTCTAGCTAGAAATTTAAGTCTTGTAGGAGGTTGCCTAAAATTTATATATTGTGACGACCTTTATCTCCTCAGTTCTTCAGTCCACCACAGTTTATTTCTGACACATAATCCTTTTGTTTCAGAGAGAAAATTAACCTGAAAATATTCAGCAATTATAAAGACGTGCTGTTATTTTAGAGCATTATTTTTTATAATGTTCTTCCACTTTCTTGAGGTCTTTTCATTAGATTAGATTAAACCACAGCTGAAGTGACTTAAATCATAATTAAACTTTAAGATATACCCATCATATTCCAGAATTCACTGGAGGAGGAAAGTGCACATCAGAAGTAACCAGTCCAGCTGTGTGCATGATGCATAGAACTGTACCTCTTTAGTGTATGACACTTTTTGTGAGTCACTTTTCTGGGGGCATACATGAATCACACCCAATTTACTTCAAATCACAAAATGCCATTATCTGCTACAATCAGA
Organism: Onychostruthus taczanowskii; assembly: GCF_017590055.1. Taxonomy (NCBI): domain Eukaryota; kingdom Metazoa; phylum Chordata; class Aves; order Passeriformes; family Passeridae; genus Onychostruthus; species Onychostruthus taczanowskii. The sequence continues at coordinate 9,547,187 of NW_024499906.1, forward strand.
CATTGTTACAACTCTTACTACAATAAAAATCCAGGCTGGCAGCCATTCAGTCTTCTGGCAATGATTCTGAAAGTACCCTGTCTGGATTGTTTTAGATTGCATTCTACAGACCTGGAATTTTTCAGCTTGGGAACAGAATTGGTCATTCAGAAGTGATACTTCACTGCTTACAGTTATAACACAGTTATAAGCTTCTAAGTTCTACAAGAAACAGTGAAACACCTCAATTCATGGACCCCAAGGATTTTGCTTTCTTTTATAAAATATACATGTAACTTTTCAGTAGTGTATTGTGTAAAGGAGGGAACTCATGTACATAAAATGTATTTTTTTCTTACTCTTTTTCCAGTAAGATCATGGGACACCATTCCTGTCTCCCTGGAATTTCCCTGTGAAAGATTTGGAAATAAATATAGAGATAGTAATAAATAGAGATAAATAGACATAAATAGAAAGAATGTCTGGGTGGTCTGGAAACAAACTGAAAACAACTTCCTAAGCATAAAGAAAAAAAAAAAAAGGAACCATATATTGAAAACCAAACCATAGGGAAGTGTTTTGGTAGCTATGTTCACCTTTTAACTCAAAGTAGAAGATGATGTATTAATAACATTTTAAAGCAACATTTCCTGAAGTAGTTTTGCCTGAAGGAATTAATTCAGAAAGGAAGCAAATAGAGAAAAGGTTAATGGAAAGTATATGAAGAAATTCTGCAGCTTTAAGTGTTCTGAAAGAGATGCTTATGCTTAGATTCAAAATAATTTAAATTTCAGTAATACTGAATTGTCAATAGGTGAATGTCAGGGGTGTTTTTTTGGTGAACCGAAAGTCTCAAGAGGCCTCATGTCCAGCAGTGTCTGCCTGGATTCCAGAGCAAATTTAGAAGCTGAACAAAAGCTCTGGCAGCAATGGTTCCTTTGCATTAGGGAGGCAAGATTTTCCTTTCAAAATGATGATGATAATGATGATGACAGTGATGATGATTAGGGTAACACTTGTAAGGTGACATCAAAAAACTAAACTTTCCCCTGTATTTTGGTGGAATCCTGCTGAAAGAATTTTAGGCCTGTGAGTGAAGGAACTATTTACTCTTGCTTTTTCTCACCAAAAATGTCTGGAAAACACAGCTTCATGCAACATTTATAAGCAAACAGAACTGTGCCAAAGACATACCTAACCTATCACAAAATATTCTTACAAAACACAAGCTGCAAGACTCAACACTTTAACTATCTTCTAGGAGACAAGGGTGTAATAACAGGAAGAAAAATAAGGAAGAGTTTTGATGTATAATCAACCCACCTAACTCCTATTTTAAATGATTAGAGTAGGAGTGGATTCACACTTGGCTCCAATGTTAGTCAAAAGTGTGATAGTAAAAGTGTGTTCTGGAGGTAACTCCAGCACAAGACTTCTTTCAGCAATTAGCTTTGTCTGTTAAAGCACCAAGAACAAATGTGGGGATACTAAGAGAAAATTCAACTTGTTCTGGAATACAAAAAAGAATTAGGGAGAATCTTGACTGCATTTTTTTTTTAAACATTAACCCCACTCACTTATAAAATTAAATAGTAGAAAGCATTGTTTTTCATAAAAAGAACAGCTTCTTTGTCTGGAATGTTCATTTCAAATTGCACAGGACTTCATATTGCAGGGGTACCTTTCCTAAATATATTTTTCAAATACTTTTGTCTGTGGCTCTGCTGTGCTCTGATAATTTAAGATTTTCTGGGAGAACTACTGGCCTTGGTCATTTCCCTTAATATATCATGAGTTCAATTTTATGTCTTGACCGCTTTGGTGAATGCCATAAAAAAACCCCTGCATATTTTTCAACAGTTCTAACAACTTTGATAGGGAAAGAAAGAGTGCGGGAAAGTCAAAATCAGTACTTTTGCTTAAGAGCAATTGTTCTTATAACTCCATTCATCCATAAAAGAAAAGAAAATAACATAAAATTACTTCATAATTTGACATCAATGAGCAATCTCTGTGTATATTGAATTGTGAAGAGTGATTCTGGCTGATGTATTTAGCAAATGCTGGAAAAAATAATTTTCAAATGTAAGTATTCAATCATGTAATTGCATATTATTCCCATAATTTAGTTTTGTCCCTTTTTTTTCTTTTCTTGTTCAAGAGTATTGAAGTGGTATTTCCAGTCCTATTGCTGTCTTAGTGACATCAGTAAGAGTAGATTTGAAAGATTTTTCCTTCTCTGTTTTTGAAGTATATTGCCCTCTGAATAAGAAACCAACTGGAGGCAAATAGTCCTGCTAGATTTGATAATGACAAAATTAATTTTTTAAAAACTCGTCCAAAACCACAATATCTGGTCTGGGAATTATATTTCATCCAATACTGTGGCATTACTGGAAGTTTTGTGACAGGATATTGAAGTCACTTGGCCATTTGATGTCCTCTGGATCCTGGCTCACTTGAATCCTCTCTCTCAGAATACTTTCATAGCAAAGGGGACAATTGATGCCAGACAGCTGAAGCAGCTGGGCTCATTTGGAAGGAAGACCACAAAATGAAATTTTTCAGAAGGGCTTTTAGGGAGAGTGAAAGTTCACATCCAAGAAGACAGCTTAACATCTTTCTTGCTCAAAGAATTTCTTGATTAGACCACCAGTTCCCAGCACTGGTTGAAATTTATCAAAACCACTTCCTCACATGAGGTTTCTCAAGATAAGGTTACCAATGGGCAGACTTTCCTGTGGCTGAATCAGAACCTATAACCTTCTATAAAAGTTGTACTTTCATCTGTTATTTTCATAGTGCTTCTGCTCCTATGTCTGTGTTTTACACTAATACTTCCCATCACATGGTATTGTTTCTCCTCTCAATTAATTTCAGAAAGAACCTTTGGTATCATAGAAACCTGTTCCTTTAAGATTTGCCTGGGTTAACTCGAACTTGTCTTGAAACAGCTGCACAACAGTTTCAAAACCAAAAAATGAAGCTTAGCAAATTGTACTTGTAATCTTCTTAAGGTGGAAGATGCTACAGAAGGCAGTGCTTTTTTTCTCCTTAAAGCTTTCTTTTTCCAGGTCATCTATAAATATTCTTCAGCATCAATCTTGAAAATTTGTTCTTGTGCTGTCTGTTAAAGGCTTAGTTGTGCTTTGAAATGTACACCTGCAAAAATGTTGAAGCAGCAGAAAACATCCATTTTTCTCCCTACCTAAATATATGCAGCTGAATGGGGACAAACAGTAATTTCCTTACCTTTTTCCTTTTTCCTTTTTTTTTTTTTTTTTTTTTTTTTTTTCTTTCCAAAAGGGGAAATGCTCCCAGGAACATGATCTGTGGCAGTTTTCCATCCTGTTTCACCAAAGTCTGTTCCCTGTTCATTGCTTTATACTTTATTTCTACCATTTTTTCCTGGGTTATTTCAATTTCTATTTGTGTGTCCCTCACTTCCCGTTGGTATTTCACAGTGCCATATAAAGATTTCATTTGGTGACAACTGTTTGAAACAGAGCAGCATGGTGTTGGATTAATGAGGCAGTTAAAATTAGCTAGAGGAGTCCCTCTCCTGCAAGTCCTCAGAGACACAATTCATTGATTATGTATATATATGGGAATATAAATAAGAAAGATTGGTTTGTCTGATACCCAAAACCCAGATGAAAGTTTGAAGATTGAATTATAAAGAGAATTTTGAGGTCTAATATAACTAATAGGATTTATATTTGCAGAGAAAAAAGTGTCTCAAGAATGAGAGTTGTATAAGAATAAAATGAACTGTTAAGTTAGGGGTACAAAATACTATTTAACAACTCATTAGCAAAGACTTTGAATATGCTTGAAAAGACGGTAATTTATTTTACTTAATACTTACTATAGAATTTGTTTGGTTTTTAAAAATAAATAGTTTATGAAAAATGTCCAGCAAGTCTTACCTTTTAACAGAATCCCTGTGTTTGTATCTTGCAGAATTTAGGAGTTCTGCATGCAGTGGTGAGAGAAGATCCATGTCTGTGAGCTTGTTACAAACTTCAGTGGTAATAATGACAAGGGTAACTTCAGTGTCTTCTGCACAGAGTTCCGGAGGATGCACTGCAGAGCTCAGTGGCTGTTTGCCCCTCCTTTCATGACCAGGTGACACACCTGCTGGGGGCAGGGAAGGCTGTGGAGGTTGTCTACCTGAACTTCAGCAAGGCCTTTGACACTGGCTCCTACAGAACACTCCTGGAAAAGCTGGCAGCCCACGGCTTGGACAGGAGCACTCTTTGCTGGGGTCAGAACTGGCTGTATGTCAGCCCAAAGGTGAATGGTGCTGCATCCACTTGGTGGCCAGTCACCAGTGGTGTGCCCCAGGGATCAGCTGGGCCTCGTGCTGTAATAATATCTTTATTGATAATCTGGATGAGGGGATTGAGTCCACCATAATCAAATTTGCAGATGAGACCAAACTGGGAGCAATTGTTGATCTGCTGGAGGGTAGGAAGGCTCTGCAAAGGGACCTGGACAGGCTGAATAGAGGGGTAGAATCCAACAGTATGAGGTTTAACAAGTCCAAGTGCTGAGTCCTGCACTTTGGTCACAAAAATGCCATGAAGCACTACAGAGGAAAGGTGACTGGACAGCTCTCTGTCAGAAAAGACCTGGGAGTGCTGGTTGATAGCAGCTGAACATGACCCAGCAGTGTGCCCAGGTGGCCAAGAAGGCCAATGGCATCCTGGCTTGTATCAGGAATAGTGTGGCCAGCAGGACCTCGGCAGTGATTGTCCCTCTCAGCACTGGGGAAGCCACACTTCAAATCCTCTGTCCAGTTCTGGTGCCCTAAATATAAGAACATTCAGGTGCTGGAGGGTGTCCAGAAAAGAGCGATGGAGCTGGTGAAGGGTCTTGAGCACAAGTCCTGTGAGGAGCAGCCAAAGGAGCTGGGCATCTTTAGCCTGGAGAGGAGGAGGATCAGGGGAGACCTTATTCTCTACAACCGAAAGGAGGGTGTAGCTGGTGGGGGTTCATGGCAACCAGCAGAAGGACACAAGAGGACACACAGTCTCAATCTGCACCAGGGTAGGTTTAGGTTGGACATTAGGAAGAAATTATTCACAGAAAGGATGATTAGATGTTGGAATGGGCTGTGCAGGGAGGTTGTGCTCCTAGAGGTGTTAAAGGAAAACCTGGATGTGGCACTCAGTGCCATGGTTTTGTTGACATCGTGGTGTTGGGTGATAGGTTGGACTCAATGTTCTCAGTGGTCTTTTCCAACCTAATTGTGACTGGGAAATTCCTGTTACCTCCTTGGAGTCAGCCTCACTGTCCATGCCAGCAGCCCTCTGCTTTGCTAATGTCGGATCTGCCACTGTCTCTCTTACCCTGTACATCTTCCACTATAAGTCCCCTAGTTTTCCACTTTTCCTGTAACATCTTCCCTAATCTTGCCTGGTCTTTTGGAGCACAATGTGTATTGACCAGTGGATTGGGTGGTCAGAAAGTGCGTGCTCTTCTCCTCTGGCCACATCACCAAATGAAACTGTATCATCACTCAGACATAGTGTACTAATTTAAAGATATCTGCCAGATATAAATTTATTTTTTTTACACTTAGAAATATGAGGTTTTGAGCCATTGAATGTAGTTTTGAGTTGCTGTTAATGGCAGGAAGAAATTTAACCAGTTTAATTGACTGGTTGATTGTGCATGTATCTCTCCCCCTATTCCACAGACCACTATGTTGCTCAAGAAAGCAGTTCCTGCTTCTGGAGCTATGCTAACAATGTTTTCCTAAACATCCCATCGACCTCAGGGTTTGCTTGTCTTTTTATTTCTCTGGGTTGAATGTTTACATTGCTTCTTGAACATTTTGATCTGCTGTTTTAGGAACAATGGAATTCCCCAAGAATTCATTATTTTCTTTTAAAGGCCAAGGAAATACTTGTAATTCATTTTACCTAGAGGAACTTTAGATGGAAATACAGGGAATATTCACTTCTATCTACGGGGACCAGAGAAGATTAGAAAACTAGCAATAATAGTACATCATTTTGATAATGCTCAAACTAATATAATAACTTCAATGTCAAAACCCATGAGTTATCCTGGACATTATATAAATTTGCTCTTTTTTTATACTTACCTTTATGCTTTTTTTTCTCCCTTGGATCAAGATTATTTAGAAAAGAGGATCTATATGTGACTCAGTTTATTTATTCTAAAATTCTTATACACTCTAAAAATGACACAAAAGTTTCATTCTTTGTCAGAATCCCATGAATGTTATATATGATGGCAAAAGGCAGATTATAAAAACCTACAACTGCAAAAAGTTGTTGTATAGGTATTAGTCTGGGATTATCTCTTATGTGCTTTCTAAAAAACACACTGCAGCATGCAACCAAAAGTTATATATTGCAGGAACAGTGAACAAGCACCACCAGTATCTGAGAATATTATATATGTCTAATTAGATGAATGTGAGAAGTAGATAAAAAAATTAATATATTTCTGACCATTTGAATTTTAATTTAAAATATTTTTATACAGCTCAGTAAGCAACCTGAAGTTAGTCTCTTTGCAATTAAGTCTTTAATGTTGCAAACAGTGAATTTGTCACAGCAAATAATTTAATAATAGTAAGGTTGACCTGCTCTGTTTAATCCTTGCTAATTACTGTTCTTTAGATATCTACTATGGCAACTCTAGAATAAACGTAGAAAATGAGATAATTTTTCTTTTGTTTGCTTAAATAATATGATGATAAATTTCCCATCCTCGTTGCCCTTTTTCTCCTCTGCATCGCAACAGTGTCAGCTCGATGGTGCTTTCAAAGGTCACAGTTATGCCTCTGAACTCTACCCTTATTTATGGGCCATCTACCCTGAACTGGCTGATCACTGCTTTGTACCTTATCTGTCATTTTTTTGACAACAGCTACTCCTGTCAGTGTTCGTCAGATATAAATAGCTGCTAAGAGTCCATGCGTTCTGTTTGAAATATTTTTTACTTGAGGTCTAAATGGATGTAATGTCTAAAGTACTCAGTTCCTCTCTTTAAGTTAGCTAAGGTATATTTCTACATGAATAAGGGTGACATCATCTCTGTGTGGGAAGTATTGAAGAGAACAGAAAGCATGTATCTGGAGTGACTTGCTACTTTAGGATATTTTCCACAAAATGTGTTTTACCTAAATGGGTTTGGACATTAAAATGTGGGCTACAGCTCATAATTTTGGAAGAGTTTCTGTGCACTGAACTGCGGGGGCTCTAAGAAAGGCCTTAGGGGAATAGATGTGTCTAAGAAGTAGAGAGGGCCAATAGAAGTGGATCCACAAAATGACTGAGCTGATTCTGAGGATCTGACATGTATGTATTTAGATCACAATGGGGGCTCTAAGAAAGGCCTTAGGCGAATAGATGTGTCTAAGTAGAGAGGGCCAATAGAAGTGGATTGACAAAATGACTGAGCTGATTCTGAGGATCTGACATGTATGTATTTAGATCACAATGTATGTATTTAGATTTTTATCATTTGGGTTTTTTTTTTTCCTTTCTGTAAAGGACTGTGTCCATTTGTGCCTGAACTGCATTAAATGTACACCTAGTATTGCTTCCAGTTTTTTCCAAATGCCTCAACCTTCCAGTCTGGTTTCATCAAAAAGGAATTTCAGTTAGGCACCCCATGACCACTCTGTGATGGAAATTGGAGTATATGGGGGAAAACCAGGAAAGTCACCTTCAAGGTACACTCCTGGATCTGAATTAGCAAACTAATGTGCGGGGAAAAAATTAATAAAGAGCAATGAGTGGGTGAGAGGAAGTATATGCTGCATTTTAAAATGAAATTATGATATACAGTAATTCTCTTATACACGTTTGCAAGGATATCCATAAAACAGAAGTTACCCAAGAAAATGAATCAGTGAAAACAAATAAGCTCATATCAGAGTTTAATCTGCTTAAGTTATTAAAGAAAACAAATTAAATAACCTAAAAGCAGGTATAAGTAATTTCAGAAAGCTAGGAAAATACTAGCTATTAACTAAGGCATTACTATAGTGAATCATACAGCTAAGGCCTCAATAGAAATTGAATGATTGTAAATTAATTTGGATTATAAATAGAGCAACAAATCCATACCTATGCTTAAGGATAAAAAAAATCTTCATGGAAGTGATGAACTCTGCATCTTTTAATACTTTCCAGAAACTGCTATTTGGTATTTGTCAGTAAAGATTTTGTAAGAGCTTCAACAGACAATTGCAATATCCTTTCTGTAATGTCAGGAAAGAAATTGGACCAAGTGAATAAAAATGAAACTTAGAAATGAAAGATGTAGAAATTAAATAAAAGATGCTATTTGGTGCATTACTGCTAATTTTCTCTTTCATAATTCATTAGAAAGTGAATTAAGACATGGAATTTGCTGCTTTAATCTTATTTCCTCTTCATAAATACTCCTCACAAAATGTATGGTTGTCTTGTTATTGCTCTAACCAGACAAATGAAAAAAAAATCCAGGAAAATCAATAAATATTAATTTTCCATGTTTTGGTAACCTGATACCAAACGACTAACAAGTATTTCTTCAGCCTTTAAAAGACTAGAATGAATTCTTGGGTGATTCTGTTGTTCTGACAACAATACAGATAAAAGAACCTTTGTCTCCAGCAGTTTTGTTGGGGATTTTTAGCATTTATTTGTATTAAACCCTGAACATATCCAGGGATGGGGCATCCAGAACTTCTTGGGGTAACCTGTGCCGGTGAATTTATTCCTAATATCTAGTCTAAGTCAATTCTCATCCAGTTGAAAGTCATTACTTTTTGTCCTATCACTACATACCTTCATCAAAAAAGTCCCTCTCCAGCTCTCTTCTAGCCCCTTCTGGTAGTGGAAGGTGCTCTAAGATCTCCTCAGAACCTTTTCTGCCTCAGCATGAGTAGCTTCAACTCTCTCAGCCTGTCTTCACGGGAGAGGTGCTCCAGCCCTCTGATCATCACCGTGACCCTCCTTGGGACACTCCTCAACAAGCCCTTATCACCATATTCATCCCATGAGATGTCCCATAAACATCTGAAGCATCTGAAGCTTTTTTCACCCTTATTTTGATAAGAGCCAGAGCAGATGTTCCATTATCCTGTCAATTACATAAATGCAATTAGTCTGATATCCTTAACAAATTAGAGTGAGAGAAGAGGTGTTCATTAACAACTTTGCATGAATAAAGCTTCCTTTCATGAGAGTTGAAGAAAAAGTGTTTTGTTAAAATTTCTTTAATTGATACTATAGACAATATTTGACTCAATTTCATAGTTTTTAAAGCTGCTGAGACTGCTTTTCCTTGCCTGAGTCAGCAAGGTTTTAAAACATTACTATAATTAACTATTTAATTCAGAATCTAGAAATTACCTGTTTTAAGGCATGACTCCTTTTTCCTGTGCAGTTATCTCTTCTTTGAAGTGTATTTTTTTGGATATTGAAGTAGGAGCCAAATCCAGAAAAACTGTTGGGCCTAATCAATATATCTGTATTTTCACGTGTGCTTAAGTTCCCTCACTGTATAGGGTGCTAAGTTCTTTATTGGTAACTAAATGCTATAGCTAGATATCTTTTAGGAGTTTCCATATTCTACATTTCTCAACAGATTTCTGTTGACTTTGCTTCCCTTGTCATTGAAAACACTTATCTGTTTCTTGGGTCTGATCTGTTTTCATGTATAGATATTCAGATAATTTCCTAGGGAGAAGTTAACAGAATAGAAGAGAAATAAATTATGTTCTACATTAAATTTCCCATTTGCTTTAAGTTGATAAATATAGCATAACATTTAAATATTTACTCTCATAACTCACTCGAAAGAGCAGTTTACCCAGTCAGATTGGAGAAACAACAACTTTCTGATCATTTACATTGTGTTTGTCTTTCCCCTATTTCTTTGAGGGTATTTCTCTGAAGTTATGAGGTTTATAATTTTATTACTCTTCAGCTTTTATATTTTCTCTTTATTAATCTGGACAATATATGTGCAGTGAACCTTCAGGACTTCTTCCACCCAGTGTACAGTTGTCTCTGAGAAATGATGGATTTTGAGAAGCACCTCTGAGAGTCATTCAAGCATTTAAATTAAATTAATAAGAGAAGAACTTTTTGTTCCTAATTAAATATTGCAGCCACCAATGTTGTTACAAAAAGTAGACCCATTAGATATGGTTAGACAGACTTTGGGTCCTAATTTAGCAGGAAATATTTGGTCCCTGGTTCCAGTAATATGTCACTTGAACGTAGAAAATCAAGCATTTCAGTGCAGTGCAAACCAGACAGCTGCAAACACTGAAGACAAAAAACCAATGTAAAATCTTGCCACATTCTCACGTGAAGCAACCAAAATCTCTTTGGAAGATCTGATCTTATATAAGACTAATTTTTGAGAAATAGGTAGAAATATCTTTTAAAATGGATCTGAGAACATGCCTGTTTAATGGAGGAAGAGAATTTTTCTAAGAGCTTGTAAGCAAATACTAATAATTTCAAATCATTCAAATAATGTTAAAATAATTTTTTAAATCATAAATCTAGGGGGAAAACTTACCAGACCTTTTTTAGAAAATCAGAGAATTTAATTTGGCTTTCAGATCTTCTAATAATTGACTAGTAATGTGAAGTCAGCACATGGTCTGTTTAGTTTTTTGGAAACCAGTTAAACATTAATTTGATCGTGGTCAAATTGTTCCATACAGTCAGTCAATCTTTGTGCAATTTCATATAAAATCTTTGATAGCTAATGGCTGGAAACATAGTAGAAAGTCTAAAAGCAAAATGTTTTAGAAAGTCGTAGCTGCCTCTCGGAATAACAGACTGAAGGAAATAATATTTTCTTTATATTATCCAGAGGAATAAAATAGAAGTAAAAAAAGTGAGTCATATCCAGTCCATTGAGAAAACTTTCAAGACCATTCTTCCTTTTGGGAAGTGACACAAAGAATATAGTGGGTAGGGAATATGGGGGAACAGCAAATATCAGACATCTAGGAGAGCCTGAGGCAGCTAAGATCAGGAATCTGCCCGATTTAGACTTTGTCTTATTTAAGTTATGCATTTTTTCCTTAAGTCCACTAGTTCAGTTTGAACAGTTCAAAACAAAAGTGCTGTGTTTCCTGCCCTCTTTGGCTGAGTCACAAGGGTACAGTCTGAGATTTATGTAACCCCTCAAATCATGTCCATATGTGGTTTAGACTAAGAGGTCCTTGCTTGCCCATGGGCACTGTACTGTGAAAGCAATGTGCTATGGGCAGCATCCCTCTTATTGCTTCATAGCAGCAGCCAGCTGCCACTCCTCACTTCTTTTTTGGAGGGCTTTGTTGGCAGCAAGATAACTCTTGAGCCATGCACTGAAGACTGGTGTAAATATCTATGCATGAATGGTCGAGTCAAATGTTCTGATTTGTCCTTTGCCGCAAGTCAGGCTGGGTGATCAAAACAGTCCTTTCTGCCTTGGTATATGTTCAGCCCGCTAGATGGCTTTAAAAAGAAAAAAATCAGGCTTTTATTTTCCATCAGATTTCCAGGACAAAAAAGAAAGCAGTTTGCTGACATTTCAGAGCACTTACAAATACGTAATGTACTATAAAAATGGATGAGGCAATGAAGGACTTATTCAACATATTAAAGGATTCAGAGAAATGATCAAGGATTAAAGATTGAGCAAGAGAAGCTGAGTTAAGAAACTCCCTTTAAGAGAGCTGATAAATACAGAACAGTAAAGAATGGTGAAGTATTTTGGTCTAATCCTTTAAAAGCATATTGAACTATCTATTAAAACACCACCACCAACAACAAAGTGAAGCAATAGCAGAAGCAAAATCAAACCAAAACCAATGCAGAGTTTCCAGAAAATAACTCTAGAACTTTTTCTGCGTTTGTGTGCAATATAGCACCCTGCATTTTCAGATTTACTGAAGAAAATGGGAGAAGGACAGTGGGAAGTTAGGTCTAGCCTTGTATTCTCATGCTTTAATGCATTTCATGGGGAGCAGTTATGGCACCTAACGTGTTCCTTCCACATTGCAGTTGAGTCCAAAGTAAATTTGTCCAGGGCTGATAATCTAGATAAAGACAGATAGTGTGTAGTAGGTCTTAATGGAGGCTGCCTTTTTGTGTTTTGGATATTTTGGCTATCTTTGATGATTCCTAGAACCAGAGAAATCAGCCAGACACCTTGGAAATTACCAAGGAAGGGACAATTCTAGAAACTTTTGAGGTGATTTTTCCTCCTAGACTCATCCTTTTTCCTAATTTAGAATCAGACTATTCTTTTGCCAATATATCAGCAGTAAAGCAAACAAACAAAATTGCTTTTGTAGAAAATCCAAGTCATAACTGCTGGCAAAATTCTTTATTAATCTGCTGCTAGGAGGCTCAGATGTAGACTTGTTCTGCTCAGGCAGAAATAACCCGTGTCTGGAAAGAAAACCCATGGTTATTAGATACTCTAGATTTTAAAATTATTGGATACCTGGCCTTATGGAAGTTAGTGCAAATGGTAGTTATTTCAGTGGATCAGGTTTTAATTTCTTTTTCTCCTTCTTTTCATTTTGTTTGACAATTTATCTGAAAATAAGCCTGTAACCACTGGTCAGAAAAAGAAATAATGTCAGAGGAAGAAAGCGACTTTTCAAAAAGTCACCTAATTTTGAAGAGTTAGATAACCTTTTTTCATTGACCACATAGTGATTCCTGAAGAGAAAATCATCATCTCTGTGGTTTTAAAATACTTTATATAGTATTAAAACTGTGCTAGAAGGTCATAGGCACTTAAATGTATGCAAGTTTTTCTACAGATCTTCAGCCATTGTTTTCTTTCAAGAATCTTTGTTTTGCCAGCAAGGAGTATTCTTGTATATTTGTTTTTGAGAATCTGTCTCTCTGTAGTAATATAAGAATCCATTGACTGATTTAATTAAATTTAATTAAATTTGATTTTGATTAATATGGCAAATTGTAATTGCAATTTTGGAGGGTGTCTACTATAAGACAGTGATTTATTAGCATAATCACAGACTGTCTATTTAAAGGTCATTTTTGCTTCAGTTTATTTGCAGTAACATAATATATAACTTGCCCTCAGGATAAAGCAATATGAAAAGAACCTTAATACATTTCTTCTAATAAAAAAAATTAAAAGTTATTTCTAAGAAGGTATGTTTTAATGACAATGAATTGCTTTTAAAAGCAACAGCTGGAAGTCAAAGTGTTCTGATATGTGTAAAGCTGGCAATTCCTAAGTTTTGAGCAAGTTCAGTAAATAAAATTGGATTATTGCTGGAAAATTTAATTCCTGTTTTGACATTGTCAGAATCAGAGAGATGAATTTCGTTCAGATTGCTTGGTCAGAAATCCCAAGGCTACCTTAAATTAGAACTTTTAAATGCTCAAATACTTTTCAAGGGAAAACAAATGGGAACAAATGTTAAAAATAATAGATTAGAAGCAATGGTTATGTCAGACAGCGAGTAAGTAGAAAAATTGCCCAGCACTTCTTTTAAAGGTAATAATTTATCCCTGGTATAGACTAAAAATAAAAGGTACATTAAAAAGAAAACTCATTTTAAAAGGAGTAGAGTGGAATTCTTGTAGAGATAGAACTGATATGGTCAGTTCAAACTTCTATATGAAACATTTAGATAAAAGGCACTTTGGAATGCTACAATAGAGTTAAAGTATCTTCTTTTCTCTTGTACAGCTTGCAGGCAAAATCAAAATACAGCTTCTTCAAGTTTATGGAACTTGATTGAAACTAGAAAATAAACTATTCATTACTGCCTGACAAGGCTGAGCAGCACAACAGAGCTCATGAGAGTCTGGGATCAGTGATTACCATCTCCCAGCTGAATGCCATGTCCCAGCTCTTCAGGGTACATTTATTATCACGTATTCAAGGTGTAACATTTACTTCTCTTTGAATGTGTGTGAATGTGAGGTTCTGAGTGCTGTTCCACAGATGCTTTTTCAAAAAAACCAATGTAATCCTCTCATAGAAACCCTTGCATTAAGAAGAGAAGGTATTCAAGGTGTTCATTACAGTCCCACAACCAGGCTTGCTCTCATGTGGAAGCAGTAAGCAGCCCCATGGCACAGAAGCCAGTATCCCACCTACAGAAATGTATTTCTTTCATCTCTGCACATGTTACTCTGTCGGGGTCCGCTGTTATGTGTCTCTGCCCCGACACAGGGAAAGGTGGTTCTGGGCGGCCGCGATTGCGAAGGATGAGCCTGGACTCTTAGATTTTCGGTCTTCAGTTCTGTTTATTATCTCTTATCTACAAAGTTTTCTCTTTGCCCAGCCGAGGTCCGCTCAGCAGGACAGTCGAGTGCACTCTCCCCCGCCCACAGGGCGGTTGTGTCTTTTATAGTAAAAATTACGTGTGCCATATTTACCTTTATTTCCCAATACTATTCATCCTTATAGACAAGTGCACTTTCACTACGAACCAATCTCCAAGTGCCAACATCACCACACAAAATGGAAGACATGAAGAAGAAAGAAGAACACAGGACCACGCCCTGAATCCTCCATCTTGCCTTCATGACCCCCCTGTACCTATTTTTCTAAAATTTATATTTCCCTCCATAAAGGTATCATTCACACCCAAGAAGTTCTCATTTCCTCCGTCACAGGTTCTTCTCCTTTTGATGGATCGAAATCCAACCACCAAACCCTTTTGGCATCATTCCAGGGTTTCCGAGCCCCCCAGGGGCTCCCCTGGTGTCTCTGCACATCCACAGTGATGTGCTGAGATCCCACATTACTCCAGTCTAAATCTTGATCAAATATCAACTAAGTGCTATGGCTTCATCTGGATTATGTGCCTAAAGTGTCTTCTTATTCAAAACACTTAAATAGCATTGGGTCCATCTGCAGAACAATCACTCTCCTGACTCAGGACCACAGGTGTGCCAGCTGAGGACACTTGGACATTATGGGTATCTGAGCATCCTCAGCTAGATTAAGATGGACTTTACTAATTTACTTTTGCTAAGTCATCATCAGAATTTTTCTTCCCAACTGATTGAAAAGAGCAATGCTATGAAGATAAAGAAAACCTTTTTAACTCTGAATGAACTTGTCACGCACTCTCATTTGGGGTTTTTTTCCCATCATTGAGGCTGCATTCACCTATATGTTTTTTCTGACACTTCTGCAGTTTTCTCAGATGAACAGTGATCATGAATAGTGAAAAAGCACCCATTTTAGAGAGGCTAGGTTGCTGCATTGTGAGCTGGAGCCACTCCACATCTTCTGAGCTGCTCTCCAGGATTGTTCCCTGCATGGGTGATGGTGGCCATGTGGGCACGCTGCTCAGTGCCAAAGCACAGGGGTACCAATCGGGGCACACTTGGGTGGGGGCCAGAGCAGGGTGGAAACTTGAGCTACACACTGGTGGGCTACCTCCTGGTGTGGCTCTGGGGACAGCTCCATAACACTAAAGCTGAGCAGGGGTGTGCTTTTCCCTCCACTCTTTGGTCACCTCTGAACACAGCTCAGAAGCAGGGGGCACACGGGGCAGCATGGCCCCCCTATGGGCACAGGCCACCAAGAATACTTCATTTTTCTTTCAAGAAAATCCACCCTTGATTAAATCTCCTGGACTATATTAGTGTTAAGACCAGGTGCCAGATTTCTTTATATTATAAATGAGTATGGCTAGGAGGACATCGACCAAATTACTCTCTAAGTAGGTTTGACTCACAATTAGCAAAGGCTGTTTAAATATGTGAGCTGAGGTTACAATAAGGAAAAAGAAATTATGGTGTCACAGACTGTGCCAGCACTGCAGATAGCCATGACAGTGCAGGACTGAGGAATACACTACCAGGTGTTGGCCTGAAATACCCGCTGCCTTTTGAGATCTGAAGAAGAAATATTCATAATAATTAGTTTTCTTTTTCATTATTAAGGATAAAGTTCAAACAGATAGAATTCAGAGCCATTTTAATGATGTACAAAAAGTGTAATTAGCATGCAAAATAATATCTCACTAAATTTTCTATGTTTGTGCTGGGAAATGTTTTAGTAATTATGCTGTAGATGCCAAATGCCATGAAGAAAATGCATTCCTAAGATGCTTGGCATATGTCTCATTCTGTCCAATTTAGTTTTCTGCGTGTTGATGAGAAATGCCAGCTTCTAGTTTTCCTTTTTTTTTTTTTAATTAGTGATGGGATTGCTTTTGTTAGCTTTTGCATGCTTTACTTGCTTATCTTCAGTGTAATTTCTTTATCAGACAAACAAGATAATAAGACTAATTTGAGACAATAGCCTGATACTTTATAGAACCTGGAGTGAAATTTTTATTAGGAAAATTTTATGCTTTAAGGTGCATCAAAATGAAATTGTATTGCATTTATAATGAGGCTTGAAGTAATTTAGGAAACACCATTTTGAAAGATAGTTTCATTAAAGAAATAAATCAGAAAAAAAGTACCTGCATTGTAACTTGGAATTTAGGTCCTAAGAACGCTGTGAGGAAGCAGACCAATAGTCAGAAATATTTTTTATAGGACTGTTTAATATGTAGGGATAAAAAAAAGTGTATTTTTGGGAGGAAGCTTGCTAACTGTATGGATGTAGAAACAATCTGCATTTGTTGCAGCAATTATTGCTTGCTTTTTACAGGTTTAATTCTTCAAATATGATGGAGGAGTTTTCTTAGTAATTTGAGTTCCTGAAGATATTAAAGATAGCACATCAAAAATACAACTATTAAAGAAAAGGATTGTAAGATGTATGATGACTTGTTCTCATTTGTAGGCTCATTATTAGCATATTGCTGTTTCCTTTTTAATCACTTATTCTCAATAATCTATTCCATTTATAGTATTCTCTTTCTGACTGTCTTATCTTTCTAAAAGTGATGCAGTGTGATAAAGTTTAAGACATGTAGCTCAGGCCATTCATTTAAAGCTAGGTGTAATACTCCACTTACGAGAAAAGGGTTCTTGTCTCTTCTCTGACACTTTCAGCATCCCCACAAAGGTACCAGAGCATATTTGAAAATAATCTTTAAAATTAAGCACAGTGAGATTCAAATGGATTGTGGTGACAATAATTCTTGATAAACTTTCTTGATATGCCCAGTGAACATGGGAGGACAGATGGGATTCATTGGTAATCTTACAACAGCCCAGAAAGTGTTGTCATTTTATGTATCTCAACAGCCACAAATAGCTCTTCAAACACTTCTTTTATTCTAAGACTTGTCTTGATGCCTGGGAAGGATAAAAAGTCATCAAAAGCCAAACTGTGCAGCAGAGAGGCCTTAGCAATTTTATTCTCTGAAGGAATTCATTCACACTCAATGTGCTGATGTGTGTGGAAATTTCTAGGTCACTTCATTGTACTTAGTAGTAGTATTAGCACCATCCTAGCATAATCCATGCTGACATTATATAATCATAATTTGATTACAGATCCAGCACTCATAAACTGATACCTCAAAAAATATACACACCAGCAAATACTCAGCAAGAGGAGACTGTAGTTTCTCATTGCAGATGAGGATAAGGAAAGATAATTCTTATGCACTTTTGTAAGCAGTACATACTGCATTTGCATCTGAAGTTCAGTTTGACAACCTAACCTCTCCTCAAGAGAAAAATTAATTTAGTCAGAATGATGTAAAATGGTGGTGCTTACAAATATGTAGACCGACTTACTCTTTCTAGATTCAGGGTTAGGAACAGAAAAAACTAAAACCTGACTTGTAACTGCTGAATGATACCACTGTCTCTCCAGGGGAATGAGTTCTTTATTCCAGTCGGTGTCATACAATGTTTCTACATTATAGCAATGATGTCACTGACACTGTGTGTGAATCTGTCTAGTTTCAAAGAATGGCTGTGAAAGTCTTGTTTGCCCAAAGATGCTTTGTTTCAGGACAGAGATTTCAGTAAACATTGCCCTTTTCAACTTATAAGTATAAATTGCAAAGTTTACTCTGGACCAGTTTACCAAGTGGGAATGTTCACATGTAGACAAAAGATAAGATATATTTTATATATAATACATATTTTAGCCTATATTTTCACTCATTTTGTCCTATTTTTTGACTTTTTTGGTTTTTTTTGAGATAAACCCTGAAAATGAGCAGATTCTAGACATTTTCAAGTAAATGCCAAAAGTGCATACCTTCTTTCCTAGCCTGTAAGAAGACTTGCTGAGTCTTTGGAGCTGTCAGGTCTCTCTGTACTGAGCTGTGTGTGCAGCCATGCCATTCCTCACAGAGAGATGCTGTTAGGATGCAGCTCAGTAGCCTCTGGCACACACATCTAAAATCACAGACGGCCAGAATTTGACTGGTATGTGATGGGCTGCCACAGGGAGAGACTGTTCCAAGGCAGTAGGTTCCAGTTCATACAAAGGTTCAAAGCAACTTCTGGACCACACTTGCTAAGGTCTGAATCTGGAGCCAAAAGGTTCAGCTTCTCTCATGTCTCACATGAGGGGAATTGCCACGACACATCTCTTTGAGACGCAAGTTTTCTCACCCTCCATTTCCATGGTCACACTGAATCGCAATACATTGTGGGAAAACTCTCCTGAGAAAGGCAGTATTTAACAAGAATTCTTTCAAACTAAAAAAGTCAGTCTGAAAATGATCAGTATCCTAATGCTGTAATGCCAAATCTTTCACTAACAAAAACTGTACTGGGATCAAAACACAGAATGTTCAGATAACCACAGGGTTCCTAATTATAGTTATTAGGATTAGGGCTTGTGTACTAGTTTCTTGTTTATTTCATTGCTGATAATTTGCCTACAAATATGTTTTACTGTTCTTAGGTTCAGCTAAACAGTATTAAGCCCAAATTAATGGAATGACTAAACTTGTAAGCTGATGATTCAGATACCGTAATAATGGGAGTTCAGGAGAGGTTTGCAATAAATAATTTTTGAAAAACTCGATCTTAAAATACAAAATGAAAACTCTGAGTTTAAATGCTCATTTTGGTTTACTGCATATTCTATCTGGGCCTTGGTTTGCTCCTTTCTGGAAGTCATAAATGTGTTGAATTAACTAGGGTTTTTTTACTGTGCACTTGAATCACTAGAATCAATAGGATTCACTAGAATCATATCCAGCAATTCAGTAGAGAAGCTACAGGGATGAGGAATGCTGCTGTTGGACAATCATACCCTAGACTACTATCATGCCACACTTTAGCCAAATCCCAAAAAATTAACCTATTGACTGCTGAACAAGGTGTTCCAAAGTCTAACAGAACTAACTGGGAAAAATAGTCTGACTGGGGGAAAAAGAAGTATGAGACTGAGTTAGAATTTTCTCTGGAAAATTCCAGGCATACAGTATAGCAACTCCTAGACTTTAATACTCAACTTGATGTAAAATGCTCTCCTTTGACAAAGTTGGTTTATATCACTATGGATTATTAAAAACCAAAATAATAACATCTAATCTGATTAATACCACAATTTAGGTACTTTGCATGATTTTGGTGTGTTTTATGTTTTTTAGGAGTAGCAGAGCCTTTAGTCATTACAAAAAAAAAGGACTTTTTGTTCCCTTTAAAAGACAAAACCATTTCATAGTTGCAGCAAAAGGACCAAAACTATAAAGGTTATCACTTATGCTCCACTATGCTATCACACAGCTGTATTATTGCCACATTCATCTGTCTTTCCCCATTTTCCTCAAGGTATTTGTCATTTCACATATATTCAGAAGATTTTTAATTATCATTCTCAGGAGGAAATTCTTTTTTCAGAAATGTATTGGCCACGTGGTAACTCTTCTGAGCCAAAGGCAGAGGTGAAAGCTGTGCTGTACTACTGCACTGAATGAAAACATAATGAAGCACAGCCTTTTACAGAAAGCTCCCAGTGTAAAAAGAGAAAAGCAGCAAATACATAAAAAGCAGTGGAGTTTTGTCTCTTCATTTAATAATGCAGAAATCAGGACAAAATCCCTAATCTCAGCTGGGCCCTTTTTATAGGCCAAAGGAGTTGTGGGCCTGTCCAGAATTGCTCAAAGGCAAAAATCCAGGTGGGGTGAACTGCACTTAGAAGTCACTATTTTCTTCCAAGGACTTCTAAGGGACACTAGGCTGGGGCTGACTGATTAGAGAGCCAGGTTCTAGTGACAAGAAATCAGCATCTTATTGCTGTAACAATTATCACTACTTTCACTGTTGCCTTTCTTTGTTCATAAACAGCTTAAATTCCAGCACAGTCCACATTAGGACCTTGTGTCCTAATGCATTTGAAAAGGAAAAGTCTTTCTCTTCCTTATTAATTTATTGGCTAGCATTATGACATTTTTTTTAATCTCACTGGTGTATTGTGAGAAATAATTAATGTTTGTGTACTGCTTTGAAAATGAACATCATTTCATCAAGTGCTAGTTTGAGAAGAAAGATGCTTTTTGATGTTCTTATCTGTTTTGTGCAGGCTTTAATTGGCTCTGTATTCATCTTCCTCTCACTCTTATGATTGCGAGTTCAACTCTTTTTTAACCTTTGATCTTTGAGTGGTTTCTCTGAAACCTCTCAGTTGTCACTCAGTCTGCTCCATTCATGTCTGTCAGATGTTTTAGAGCCCAGGGAGAAGAAGGAGATTAAGACAAATTTTCAGGTTACAGGGATGCTATGATGGACCTGGATGCTGGTTAAGTGGACTGAGGAGAAGATTCCTGAAGGGCTTGTAGGGAAGCAAGATTACCTCTAGGGAAGGGAGAAGTCATCATTTTTGTTCCTGTGGTTTTTTTCCCCACTCTAAGAAGTCCTTCCCTGGAATAGGATTCCTGTCTCATGTGAAGAGTAGGAAGTTCTTTCAGTTTTTTTGGAAGGTTTTTGATTCTGGGTTTGCTTCAGATAGATGAGAGGAAATGCAAGTAGAAAAACTGATCAAATTGTGTGTTTACAACCTGAAGGAAAAGAAAAATGTAATGACCAGCTTTCATTGGACTTGGATTCACCTTATTTCTCTGCAGAGAAGAATCATTGACACTTGAAAATTGTGAAAATAAACGGAACAAATCTACAGAAAAAATATACGGTAATGTAGAAATATTACCAAAAAAATAGTGATTTACAAAGTGTCCCAGAACTACTTGTATTTCTACTTCTAGAACCTTGAGATTTTGTGCCTCTACAAATAGCTAAATTTTCTTTTACATCTTTCACAAAAATGCATGGTGATCTAAACATAGAAATATGAACAATCTACATCTGACTGTGATCTAATTACAGGAATTTGAGAACATTGGCTAGTTATTTTTCAAAAGCCTGACATTGTAAAAACTGGAAAACATGTAAATGTTGTTATTTCTCAGATGATTCACAGTACAACGTAAAAATGTTCTGGAAACTAAACATAATAATGTTCTGGAAACTCACACTTATATACACAAAAAATCTGAATAAAGTACATAGAAGTGAAAAAAGGAAAAAGAGATCCAGTCCTTGTAATCTGGAAAGAATTTCTCTGAAATATTGTAAGAAATGCATCCAGATCTGAAAACCTTTGCTCTGGACTATATCTGATTTTCATACTACATTTCCTAAAATTTAACCACTGCTTTAGAATGGATGGAGACTTTGTTTATATACTCGGTAATGTCAAGTGAATATTTGAATAGAATGTTTCTTTTTAATTAATACCAAAAATTCAGTTTGGCTGGAAGCAACTTTTTATGATTACATTTTTGACCAGAGATTGCAAGCAGTGCCATGGGATTTAGCTGGCCATCTGTACAGCTTGAGCACTGAGTAGTGACTCTCTCAAACTTAGTGCAGTGTTTATGGTAGGCTGCTTGCAAGGCATTAATAAGCCAGAAATTAATTCTCTGTCTTAACGAATTTTCAGTACTAAGTAAAATTCACAACCCGTATAAGCACAAATATCACAAAAAAACAAGTAGATTAGATGGTAAATCAGATTTTATGCCCTTTATCTTTTGTATTCCAGAATAGCCTGTTTTAAAGCAGTTTTCTCTTTTGAAGTAATTCTGGATTTGCAGTCTCAAAAAAAAAAGTATATAACTAAAACTTCTTTTAGTAGTATTGTTTTGAGGCAGAGCTTCTGAATTAGAAAACAAATCCCAGTAGATTAGGTTTTAAGTGGAGAAAAGCAGAGATATGATTGTTTTTACCTTCTATTAATTACCAAATGAATAAGAAAAAAAAATTAATATTGTCTGCCAGTGATTTTGCTCGGTTTACTTTTCCTAATCAGTGATTCCTTGGATTGAATCACTGATCATGCCATGTTGATAAAAAAAAAAAGTGCCTGGGCAAAATTTCAATTAATTCATACAAAACCTTTTTTGTACTTACCTGTCTGACCTTACATTGTTGTCATAATGCTTCCTGCATCATAGGCGCACAGAAGTTCATCTTTGCACAATCTCTTGTATAGTTTAGTCTTTCATCACTTCAGCTGAATTTGCTCCTGTATTTTGTTATTGTTGTTGTTATCCATAAGATCAGACTTCACCTTATTACTATGAAAGTGCATTAAAAGAACTTGCACAGGTTTGCAGGGTGTTTTCCTTTTCTGAAAATGTACTTCAAAGGAATAGGGTAATATTTAGTATAACCATTTTATCTTATAACTATTATCAGAGAAACAGCACAAAACATCATGCCATCTCTTCATCTCTACTCCTTCCTGTCCCTCCAATATTTCCCTTGTTCCACTGGTTCAAGTCAATAAATTTTTTTTTGTTAAGTTCCTTTCAAGTTCTGATAGTAACTGTGATCTGGTTAAAACCATTGGAATGATGTCAAGACATCGTAAAACTTCTGGGATTTATGTGGGAAATAGAGGCCTTAGATGCCGTGGAGAGAAACTTTATGAGCAGAAGGGAAAAGGGCAAAGAACACATCAGGACTGACCTGCTAGTGAATAAACTCCACAGCGCTTACACTAGCATAGAGCTGTTTTGCTTGGAGAACTATGCAATGCACCACCTGTGCTTAAAAAGAAAAATCATTGTGGCAATCACATTCTCTGAAAAAAATTCCTTCGCCCAGGGCTTTTCTCCTGGGAAGCTGAAAGTCAGCGGGAGAGGCCTCAGAGAAGAGGAAAATAATTCTTATCTCATTTGCTTCTCCTGTGTTGTGGTTGTGTGGAATGTGTTTGGAGATTGTTTACCCACAGGTGATTGCCTTATTGGACTCCCCTGTGAGCTGTTTTCACTCATTGGCCAACTGGGGCCAAGATGTGTCGAGAGTCTGGAAAGAGTCACGAGTTTATTATTTTTTTAGCATTGAGTAAGTATCTTTTCTGTATTCTCTAGTATAGTAGACTATAATATAATATAATATAATATAATATAATATAATATAATATAATAATAAATTAGCCTTCTGAGAACATGGAGTCAGATGCATCATTCCTGCCTTAGTTGGAGCTCTTTGATTACAATAAATCATATTCAGATTAAATACATATATTGCTCAGTGAACATCATTTGTAGTGTGTAGCATATTTATTGGTGGTAAAGAAATGATGTTTTGTCCCAGGGTGCATCCCAGAGCAGCAGATGTGAGACAGTTGTTGACATACACATATCTTGATATGTCCAGGGATGTAGCATCATTGTCTGGAGGTTCAGCACAGGTTTTCTCTCCCTTGTGTTCACTTCTACTCCTGTCTGTGGGCCCTGAGATGCACCTGGAGATGGGATAACAGTGCCCATGGTGCCTTGGCCATGCAGCATTCCCTGCACACATGTCAAAACAAGTAATGTGGTGCACTTTGAGAGCTGCACTTTGAGCAAGGGTCTCCCCAGTCTGTCTGGGAGGGCCAGGGCACAGTTTAGCATGTGATTTTCTCTGTTTTCTGAAAAGCACTAATTTTTACTTAAATATTACAGCAAAACTAACAAGTAGCATTACATCATTTCCTGAGCTAGAAATAATAGCCGAAACTCTAATCTGGAGGGAGTGCAGCCAAGTATCATCAAGTTGTAATTAGCAGAGACTACATTTTGAAACCCGCTCTTTATGAAGATTTAAAAATTATTCACTAAATGGAAGATGTTCAAAGTGCACTTGGACATGTCCCTTCTTTATGTTGTCAGTACGCTCTGTGACCTGCACTCTTACTTAGAGCTGTGTAGAAGCATTTAATCTGCTTTTTTCTTTCTCCAAAATCATCCAAACATTCCTTCTGTAGAGAAAGGACTGAGGATTTTTATAACATTTAAAGTCCTTAAAAAAGATCATCACACAACACAGCCTTTTTAAAAGATTCTGAACTGCTATTCAAAGACATATGTGCATAGTGGATTTATCATTTAAAATTACTGTTTCCTCGTAGTTTCTAACCATTTTTACTTTTAAATATGGGCCAAGTTCTTTAGTGTCAGTAGATCAGCTATATCCAACTTAGCAAACAGTTTAGCACCACAGAGTATGCTGGTAGAGCAAAGAAAACTTCGGGCAGATTGCTCAAGGTGTTTGCATCTGACCAGATGCAGTTTGATTCCCTGAAGAGAACATCTTCTGGCTGCAAGCAGTTTGAAGATACTTCAAGGCACAGTCACTGATTCACATCCAAATACCCCTTTTGGGGCTGAGGGAATGTGATGGATTCCTGCTCAGTTGCCTGTGAAATCAGTGGAATTCACTTGTGCACAAACCACTTCCTACAGAGGCCAATGCATAGGGACTGCAGGTTGTTCAGGATTTTGCTGTAAAATAGCTTGGTTGTTCAGGATCAAAACAGTGTCAAGGACACTAACTTCAACACTGGTTCATTGCAAATATATGTTTTACCAGTGGTGTTTATCTCCAAACACTGCAGACAATCTTGTAGAACAAACCTTATCAGAAGTGCATCACATGAGGATACAATGCCTAGAACAGTCAAGACTACTATAGAAATACATATAAGAGTTTGAGAAGCTTTCCATAACATTCTGTAACACAAAAAACCTGCCAGTTCATGTCTAAACATTATTAATTGCCTTGCAGAAGGAATGGATTTCAAGAGAGAGAAAATTATGATTATATTCTAAAACAAGTTATGAGGAAATAAAATTATGATGGGTTTGGCTACTTTGGAGTCAAAACATGTTCTGGAAGGTTTTAATTTTCCTATGGCAAGTGACAGGACAGAAAGAACAAATGAGAAAATAAGATTTTTGAAAGTAGAATTCTTTTTGTCCATTCTTGGTTTGTTAGCACTTCTGACAAAGTGCTCTGTTTTGTTCGAAACTTGCAATTCTACCAAGACTGATAGGAATTTTTGTCTGAACTTGGCACTGTATTCAGCAGTAAAAAAAGGTAACCATTGTGACTACAAAAAGTGGCATTGTATTGGTTTCCCTATTAGTATTAGAAAGCATTAAAGGCTTTAATGAGCAATAGAAAATGATAAGATACAAGGAGAGGAGAGCATCATACAGAATTGTGACAGAAAAGGCAATTGATATAATTAAACTACAAAAGAAATTTTGTGTCTGAAAGACAAGAAAAGAACATGTGCTCTTGGGTGAACTCAGGTCCCAAAGATTATTAAGACAGAACTGGGCTTTTCATTTGAGAGATTTAATTTAATCAAACTTTTCTGCTAACTTAATTTGATCAGATTTTTCTGCTATCATTGATATTTAACTTCTTTGGTTGTCATGCTACACCTTTCATTCTGTGAGCATGAACACATAATTGCATAAATTTTTTTCCTCTTGGCTTTAAAACCCTCCAATATTTAGAGGAATTTTGAGTCTAGGATTTGAATTCAAGCCTATTACAGTTTATATGAAGTGTCTGTCAGGCTGAGCTACCCATATCACGTGAAAGCTTACTCCAAGATTTCCACCAAGGCAGAGGGATGGAAGTGGGACGTTTTGGTTCTGTGCCCTCCTCAGGCTCCTGAGGGGGTTTGACTTCCCTTAGTACTTGGCCAAACAACAAACCCAAACACAGAGCACAGGATTAGGGGCAACTCGCCATCCCCACAGTCGGAGCTGGGAATCTGTGGTCTGTAGAAGAAGGGTGTAAATTATAAAGCCAAAGAGAAAGGCTGAAGCAGGAGCAGCATGGCTGAAGATATTTATCTAGTGACCCCCTAGGGCCACACACAGAAACAGGGCCTGCAACAGGGCAAGAAACAAGGGTTTAATTTCATGCAGCACTGTTTCTTAATAGCCCTGGCAGGTTTATCAAGAGACAGCTTATTCAAGCCCTTTTATTAAAAATAAAATCATAAAAAAGAAGACATTTTTAATCTCAACCAAGTGTTACATAAATAAAGTGTTCTGATGCACGGGTCACACATTGCTGTAGCAGAGAATTCCTTTGGCAGCAAGAGCATTTTAATCCGGTCTGCAGTGTTTCAACAGGGAATCGTGGAGCCACATTTATCTCATTTGTGATAGCTGAACTTCATTTTTTTGCTGTGAAATGACTATCATAACTGTGTGCCAATTTTTTGGTATATGGGTTTTTTTAAAGTCAGTGTAATTCTTAAGGTGGATGAAATGCTTATTATGTCCGTCCTCTTTATTCAACCTGAAAAATTCAAATACAAAATTAATAATTTAAATTAAATGTAACAAAATTTAAAAATTAAATTGAGCATTATACAGAAATTGAAACTTAACAATTTGATAAAACTAACTGCCATTTTTGGTTCATTATAGAAATATAAACAAAAAGGCTACAATAAATTTTATTTATTCTCTTACCACAAATTCAAAGACAGCAAAACTGTTGTTTCAGTTTATTGTTGAGAAGGCCTGAGCTCTGTCCTGAGAGGGGCCAGAAGCAGCACCAGCTGGGAGGACAGTTTTCAGATCACAGATGTTATTCTTTATGACCTATCTCTGCAGTTCTCTCAAGATAAACAAAATCAAAAAAAGCAAGCAAAACTAACTAGGTAAGTAAAGACTTCCATGTACTGTAAGACTTTATGGCCAAGAAAAGTTGGCTCATATGACCACCCTGTCACACTCACACTCATCAACCATTTTCTTTAGGTGGAAAAAAAAAAGATAGTTGCTTTTTTATGTAACTTCAAAGGAAGCAACAATATACCACAGTTTACTGGAGATGATGCTTATCTTTTTTTTTTGACTGGCATTGTTATTGCAATGAATATTTTTGTTCTCCTTATGAATTAAAAAGTTTTTCTCCTCTTCTCTGGGGGACGGTCCTTTATTTTCTTCAGTTTTCTGTCCATGAAACAACAAAAGGAAATAGTGAATGATTATTGGCATTGGAGGGGACAGTTGTATGGATACCAGTTAGTTTTTCTCAAGAACCTTATTCCCAAAGTAGTGTTGCAGACACTATGCACTTTATAGTTTACGTTGCAAATAAAGCAGATGAAAATCGTTTGGCCATTCCTGCCAGGTAGATGAATCAGGTATTCCAAGTGAGTTGAGCAACAAGAAAGACATTAATTTCTCCCACTACTCTTCATTAATTAGACTATATCAGGATACAAAGCAACTTCTAGCATAGCATTCAAACACTGTAAGGAATTGCCACAATCTTTATGGTATGACTGTACCCCAAAAACTCAGTGCAATGTCTGCTTAGGGTTTTAACTGTCTGAGACTTGACTGCAATTAAATAGATGTTATATTATTGCAGAAATAAACGGGACTTGTATGGAAAGAACTTCATATTTATTACAGTAAAACAGACTCTGATGAAATTCTAATATATTATGTTAATTTGGGGGAAAAACAGCAAAGAAAGGTAATCACAATTCCAGATTTTGAGCTAGATGTCAAAAACAGCTCTATGAAAATAGTTATACCTAAAAAATTGTTCATCCAAATGTTTCAAGTAATTTTCAAGTACAGGCAATCTGGAGGAACATTTCAGTTTCTTCACACCTAGTTACTACGTATGTAGATGTGTTTATTATAGCATATGTCTTCACTAGTATTTGCTTTAGTATCTGAAAATATATCATTTCCACCATTAAATATTTCAGCTAAGATCCCTAGCCCGTAATCCATATAATAGCTGTAAACCACTTTGCTGGTGAGCTAATATTTATTTCATGATTTAGGAGGGTGAAAGTTATTAAACCACATAATTTTTAAGAACGTTCACCCTCGTATGGAAGAGTCTGAAATGAAGAGATTACTTGAACCTTCAAAAATGGGCAATTATGAAAAACAATTTCTGATGGCTCACTAAGGAAGTTACTCAGATTGCACAAATGATAGCTTTTATGAAACCTCAGACAAACTGCCAAAAATATTGTCTTTGCTAGGAATATGTGTACTGCATGTGTCTCCTTAATAGCATAATTTTAGCTCTATTGCTCTGGTTGCCTGATGATTGAAGGCAAAACAATGGTCATTAAACTGTTCCAATGGTTAAAAAAATATTCAAAAGTATTTTTTAATTAGAAATATCTTTTTTTTTCCATTTATAGTTGAAAAATAAAAATTTAATTAAAAATATGGAGGGAAATGGGTTCTTTATATTTATAGAAAGTATTATAGAATGGCTTTCTGCCAAAAGCTTTTCAATATGTTTGTCCTACAGAACTGGTGTTCCTTGTGTTACAGCAGATAATTTTTGGACTATCTTAAGTAAACATAAAAAATAATGCCCATGTACTTGAGTGTAATTATCAGAACACCCTAACGTGGAAAATTTTGTTGCAAAAATTAGATTTCTGAGGTTGCCCAAGCAAGCTATAGAGATTTATCTACGGTCAGAAATATCTCATGATGAAATTCCAAAGGTCTTCTATTCTTCTGTAGTCTCCTCATCATGGCATCAATGTAAAGGACACAGTTTATGCTGCTCTGGTTTCTCAGGTCCTATTAAGAGAAGGAAACTACATTGAGATTTATGTTTGTATAAATAGCTGCTCAATTTCAGATGCTTAAATGTGTACATAAATGCATGCAGTTACATGTTTGTAAATACTTACAGAAACAAAACAGAAGCTAGTCAAATCATCCAAGTGTTGGCTTTCATAGAATCAATGGTGAAAAAAGACAAAAGAAAAAGTAACAGCAACTATCTTAGAACTTCTTTTCTTTGGGATTACAATTGCACTGCTATTCATACAGTTTTGGCATAGTTTGAGTTCTAACAGAGATCCAACTTTGTGCAGCCATCAAGAACACTGATTTGACTCTGAATATGCAAAAATTCTTACAGTCATTTGGAAGGTATCTTCTGTACCAAGAACTAATGAATTGCTCAATATTTTCTTTGGCGTTATCAAGGTAAAAGGCTTAAATAAATGCAATTATTTTGAAAGGCTAAATTATTTTTTGTTATTCACTTGTTGCTTTGCAAGTTGTACTTTTGATATCTGTTTATATTAAGAAAATTTTAAGTCCAAAGTATTTTCCAGCTTCTGTCAAGGCCATGATATTCTGTCTTTCTATGCCTACTTTTCTAGATGAAGCAAAAAATTTCCTCATGCTAGTTGAAATCCTGTCTGCTGGTGAAGCATTTCTTAATGTCCAAGAAGGTGGGCAGGAACAAGCCAGCAAGAGTTAAATGTTTCAAAAGCCATAAGGACAGTAGGAGTGCCCAGTAGAGAAGGTCTGGGAAACTAGATTGGAGTGGAGTTGAGGCTCACACACCATTCTTTGGTCACTCCTGAAGTTTAGTTACTAGCATACTCCTTGCTGCAGTTATACAGTGAGTGAGCCCCCTCCCAGGGAAATCCCAGACTGCAGTTCCATGTGTGCCCACACTTCTGGAGATGGCATGGACCACAGACTCTTCCTGGTAGGCAGGATTGATGTGGCCATTGTATTTTTAGGCAGGCAGTTGAGCCATAGGGACATAAGCCATGCCAGACCACTTTTCCTGAGGGTAGGGAATGGGCACCAGTCCAAGAGAGATTTGTTTAGCATGTGCACCCAGCCCAGCTTTCCAGAATACCAAGTCAGTAAGAAGCTGGATCTCCACTTCAGCAGTAACAAATACTTTGGATAAAAGCAGCCTTCCAAAATAAAATCCCATGTGCTTGCAAGAAGGCTGTGTCCAATGCTTTGCCAAGCAAAGTTTTGCGAGTCATGGTTTTATACAGCTCACACACACAGTCCATAGGAAGCATGCAGCAAGTTTGCTGTTGGGCTAAATCCTGCTTCCTGCACTGAATCATGCAGACATTTTCAGAGGCTGTATTGATTTAACTTGCTGTGGAAGACAATAATAAGGCCCATGCCAAGGTTATCTTCTTTCTTCTCATGGCTTTTGTGCTGAGCCATCAGTATTTTTCTATATGTTCTATTTGTCTAATGTTTGGTTTGTTTTCTTTTTTTAAACAGTACTCAGATTAACTTGTAGGGATAATTTGTCTCTAAATGAGTTCACTTTCCCATCAAGAATTCCTGAAATGATGAAGATGAGGTGTTGCTTTTGAGACAAACTATTATATGTGAATATGTATGTGGCATATGCAATAACAGCAACAATAATATGCATTATATATTTAATTTTGTCTTCTTCCCCAGTTAATTGCATTACTGAAAATGAACTATCTGCTATACTTGGTTTCTTTGCTCATTACTCCTTCTCATGCTGCTGTCAAATTACATACATACCATGTGTAATTGCTGGAAAACAAAGTTAATTTGAAACATTGTTTAGTATCATTGTTTGAATTTCAGACTTCGCTTTCTTTTCACTTTTGCCAGTTTAAATATAAGTATCTTTTCACCTGGATTTTTTCTGTTTTGCACCAGTGATAGTACAAGGCAACCAGTCCCATAACCTTTCAGTGGCTGACACATGACTCTGTTTGTACCAGCAAATTGAGATGTGCATCCCAAGCACCACAGCCAGCTGGTAGAGCTTTTGTTGATTTTCCCAGCCTCCAAAAACAGAGTGATCACATGCAAAAGACCCTCTGGGAAAGGCTCCTTCAGCATCCTCTACTTGGGTATCATGTGTGGGAATCACTAAGAAGAGTGGTGCATGTGCCATAATCACACCAGGGGACATTTCAGAAACCTGACAGTATGTTCATCTACCCGTGTCTGGGAACATTCCTGCGTATGATTTAAGACATTAATACAGACAAAAGCCATTATGGTCTGTGGTTCTAATGGAAAACAGGAAATATTACTGAATGGCTCTACTGAAAAATTTTAAATGGTATTAAAAATTTTGTCTGTATTGTCTCGTCTTCCACTTCGTAGAAGTTAATTATTCCAGACACTCAGCTGTACCAGGCTTACTAGCATCTTTCTGTATTTTTTACCTTCTAAGGCAAAACAAAAAGTTTGTCTTAGAGACATTCTTAGAGCAAGTCTGCACATCCCTTAATAAAATATCCATCTATCAGTTGCTGTCACTTTCTTGACTTGAAAAGGAGTAAGAATATTTCTTTAGTGCACTGGCTGCATTCAAAATAATTTTTGAGACATTTCTTATTATGGTTGCATTCAGATGTCATCAGCCTTTACAGGACATATCTTTTTCTTAGGTCAGCAACTGAATTTACTGTTGATGCTGTGAAGCTTGGTTACATTATTTTTACTTGATGCTGATCTCTGAAAATGCATAGTGATCTAAAAAAGATTTCCCAGGTTTCTTCTTGTATTGTGGTTTGGGTTTTTTATTCACTTTCCTATGCTTTTCCAATTCCATTTAATATTGAAAGTCCTCTAGGTGGCATGAAACAAAAAATACAGAAGTTTCTTTATTAAATCTTTTTCAAAAGTCCTTGAGAACTTAGGCCAGGATTTCATGGCTCTAACAAAATTTGCTATGTGTGTTGATTAAAAAAAATCCCTCTTGCTCTTTCTTACCCTGAACGGGAGGAATCACACTTCAGTGTTGTGATTCTAGCATTGTGAATTATACCAAAAAGATTTTGCTGTGTGATGGCATAAAAGCAGCTCAAGGACTTATGTCAGACCAGCCACAACTTCCTTACTAATCTCATTTATTGTAGGTGTTTTCTCCCTCTCTTAGTACAACAGACAGTCTGCTTATCCAGTAAAACCAAAGCAACTACAGAGCTAAATCACAGGGTGGCCAGAATCATGAACAGGTTCACTAATGCCTGATAACTTGGGACCTCTGAGAAATCACTGCAGAATATCCTATTGCCAAAGACCAAAGAAAACACAAATTCCCTGGTTTTTCATGAAGGGCACGTATGTAATGAGCATCATCATTCATTATGTGTCTTACACTGAGAGCTGTCTCCCACTGTCCTATGGGATTCTAGGCTCTTCTTCATTTAACCCTGAAGCAATGATGAAGAAAAATAAAATCTGGATGGGAAAAAATAGGAAATTTAGCTGGCATTGACCATATTAACTTCTTATGGCTTAATTCTGGCGAAACCACCCATCACTGGAAGAGCCATGGGCTAAGAGAG
Organism: Onychostruthus taczanowskii; assembly: GCF_017590055.1. Taxonomy (NCBI): domain Eukaryota; kingdom Metazoa; phylum Chordata; class Aves; order Passeriformes; family Passeridae; genus Onychostruthus; species Onychostruthus taczanowskii. The sequence continues at coordinate 9,579,494 of NW_024499906.1, forward strand.
AGAAGATGTCCTGAGATGTCTTATGAGTTATTGACACAATAATAACAGAATTCACTTGGTTTCTCCTTCATTCTGGAATATGGCTGATTGCACTTTCTATTTTCAAATATCAGCCAGTGAGCTGATATAGAAATACTACTTAACATTAGTATTCCTTTTTTGAAGGGTTTAAAATTCCTTTCTAAATGAATAATTCAAAATATATTCTTTAAATTTATTTAAAGAATATAAATTAAGTAGAAATTCATTTATACTTTATAACATTTAAATTATGGAATAATCTTAATGTTTCCTTTAACAGAATCTGGTCTTAGGGAAACCACAAGAGATTATAACCTCCACAAATAAAAAGAAAATTTTCTCTATATATGTTATAAATAACGTAAAAGATGGTTAATTCCCAGAACTTAGGAAGTGGCATTTAGGAAAGAAATAGGCTACTTCTATATTAAGCCTCCTTGAATATATGCAAAAATGATGGGTAATTTACAAATTAGAAGATTAAATTACCCAGGTCAAGGACAAACTGTGTCCTTAAACAATGTTATTTGGTTCAGGTTATGTGCTTTGTTGCCAATCTACTGAATACAACAGAAACACTTGGTTCCCATTATGTGTTCAAACACTTTTAAAAATTGTCTTTACTATAGCATATTACTACTGGTTTCTCCCAAGAGCTGAAAACGTTAAATTTTTAAAAATGTGTTTCAGGATCAATACTTTGGTTTCTCTGTACCTTGTTTAGATTGAATAGTTATGAATTCATCTTTACTATTGGGTAACCTCCTTCAGCTCAGAATTTAAAACTGCATAAAGAATTTTTTTTGTGAAGGGTGTGCATGTCTGGGTCTCTCGCCTCCTGTCTGTCCAAACTTTCACTTCTTCAGAGTGACTTTTGGTTCTTTCTTGAGGCTCATGCCTGGCATTCTCTCACAGAGAAACCAGAGAAGAGGGTACACAGTGCATAGCTGAATCCTAGACCTAGAGGGATATTAACACTCATAGGCTGAGCCTTATCCCAGACAGGAGAAGCTCGAGTACCTCTTGACAAGGCACTTAAATATACTCACTCCAATGACAGCTGAACATGCCTTCAATCTTTTTTAACTGGTGGCAACTTGTGTGCCTTCATCAAGTAGCTTTTACTAAACTCTCCTTCAAACAAGAAGTGTATTTGTGGATAGCTGTTTTAAATCTAATGTGCAACCTGTACTTTGAAATTAAAAAGCAGATGCACTTTCCATGAATAGAAATCACTCAATAAAGTCCAAATCCTAAAGTGTGTCATATTATTTCAGTATTTTTAAATTTCTTTACTGAGCTACATTATCTTTTTAGTTACGAGAGTGCTGGAAAAGCCAAACATTTGGATGCATTTGTGAGCAAGTAGCAGGACAAAGGTGTGTATACCCAAAATTTGGACTTTATTCTGTATATAAGTATATGAACACTTATAGTCTATGAAATTCCTCCAAACTAAATTCATAGAGTTGCAGATTCATGGAATTGTTTGGGTTGGGAGGGACTTTAAAGATTGTCTAATTCCAAACTCTTGCCATGGTCAGGGACACCTTCCAATAGACCATGTTGCCCAAAGCCCCATCCAGCCTGGCCTTGAGAGCTTCCAGAGGTGGACCATCCACAGCTTCTCAGGGAAGCCTGTGCCAGTGCCTCACCTCCTCATAGCGAAGAATGTCTAATCTAAACTTACTGTCTTTTAGTTCAATCCTGCTCCCCAATGTCCTATCAATACATGCCTTGCAAAAAGTCCCTCTCCAGCTCTCTTGTAGGCCCCTTTTAACTAATGGAAGGTATCTGTAGAGCCTTCTCCTCTCCAGGCTGAATAACCCAAAGTCTTTCAGTCTATCTCTGTAGGAGAGGTATTCTCTTATCCACCAGTGCAATACTCCAGTTTTAGGCAGCCATCAAATTCTTCAAGCACAATTTGCTCTTAGTGGAGCCATGTTAGTGTCACACATCACCCCTTTATTTTGCATGTGCCTTAGCAATTCTACTCCTATGCATGGCAAGGTCTGCAGCCGAGGCAGTTTTCTGCCTTTCCTCGTTGCAAAATTTGTGCAATGTTTCTGAACAACCTCCACCACTGCACAAACACAGGCCCTGCTTACCTCTCAAACACAAAATCCGGTGTTTGAAGAGCATCTCTGTGCCGGTAGGAGTGGTGGGTAATTTCCTTTACCATCAGTTCATCATCTTGATGTTTGGATCACTGAGGTTGTTCAGATCCACCCTTCCCAGGCAGAGAGCTCAGCTGCCAGCCTTGCCCTCAGCAAGCTGGAGTCACTATATATATATATATATATTATTTTTTTTTTTTTTTTCATCTTACAAACGTGGTAACTGGTTGCAGTAGATGACCCCTCCTAAAAATGTTAACATTAAATAAAGGAAATCTCAGTGAGTAATTTTTGTCCTAACACTCATAATTCATGCAATAAGAAGAGATAATATTAGACAGGCTATTTTATGTGCTTATTAAACTGTTATGGTCATCTAATCAGAGTGGCTCCCTCCTGCATTTTAAAGAAAAAAAAGTGGAAATAAAATGACACAGTAGTTTCTGCATGAATACAGGTTTTCAGAACAGAAGTCTAACTTAAGAGGCACTACTCAGGCATGTTTAAAGCTCTGTCTCTGCTTAGTATAAAGAAGCCTTAGGTTCATTAATCTTTCCATAAGTGACATATTAAAAAAAAATTTAAAAGCCTGAAATACTAAAAGATATATTAAAGGATTTTTAAAAGGCAGACTAATATAACATAGCAAGTCATAGTATATCAATGTTAAAATGTGCAAATGGATTATGCCATGTTGTTTCTTGCTAGCAGGTCCATTTTAAAATGCAAAAAATTTTTCTCAGTACAGAATGTTACAGTACACCTCAGACACCTAATCTACATGGAGGCTCTACAAAATCTGAGATAAGCTCAGTTGGTCAGAGCATGGTGCTAATAAAGCCAGGGCTCAATCCCCTTATGAGCCATTCACTTAAGAGCTGGACTCAGTGATCCTTGTGGGTCCCTTCCAACTCAGAATATTCTGTGATCATTAGCATTTCTGTCCTTTCTTTGTATTTAAATTCTTGCTTCAGTAGAGAAAATGGTCTGAATAGAAAAGGAAACACTATATAATGATCTGTATAAAAGAGAATGTAGGAAAGTGATACAAAGGTACCAAGTTGGCTAGTTTTGTTTTTTGCTCATGTTTGAACTCGTTCTAACTTTTGTCTCACAGCTGTTGGGAGGTATTTTTATTTTTGTCAATGTGTCATATTAAATCCAGCCCCCCATTCAGAATGCTAAATAAAAAATCTACCTTTTGAAAAACTTCTCTCTTCATGTAATAAAAATGTTCACTATTCCATAATTACTCCCTATTCCTCACAATTGTGCTATTGCACCACCTCAAATCAGTATTTTCTGCATTTTTCCTCACTGGGGGAAAAACTGAAGACTTCTGTGGTCCAGGGGATATCTACGCACAAAGGGAATGTATCTACTTGGAGTCTTGAAATGTAACTTATGTTAAAAGATTTATCTTGCATATCCAGTATTTGGAATAAACTCTGAAACATAGATATCTTTTCAGAAATTAGGGCAATTGACCAAAGAAAATATTGATATGTTGTTATCTAAATATTCAAAATATTACAAAGGAAATATTTTGGAAAATTGATAGCTTATTTTATGCATGGAGAGAAAAATCTTGACATTCATTTATAGCAATGATTCAGAATTTCATCAGACCATCTTTCAGTGACAGCACTGAACGTGCATAAAGAAAAGGAAATGTCTTTTGCTGGCATCTGCACTGCTATGAGTTTGCCAAAACCAGAGATATAAGCCCTTGAATTTGTTTCCATTTGAACAAAGAGCACAAAAGATATTAAATTCATAGGAAAGAAGAAGCCATTAGTCACGTTTTGACTTATTACTGCAGCAACCACCAATGTTTTAGCAGACAAAAACCTGCAGTCACAGTTTTCTAGTGGATTTTTCACTATGACTAGGTGAATTAATCATGTAACTTGGAGAGATTCACTTTGAAAAATAGAAAGTTTTTCTCAGTTTTTTTGTACAAATTTAAGTTCAGGTTTTACATTCAAATTTTATTATGTGAGGATGTCCTCACAGGATAGTTTTTATTAGAATTTGCAATATTTTGATTACTTTCCTACACTGTCACTAAAATTGCTCTTGTCGTGATTTCAAAGACCTTTTGTCCAGGAATGTATGGGAGCTGTTGCTGTTTTCACATCTGTGCTGTAATTCTGTAGCTGCTGCTGAACAGTACTTGCTCGTGCAAATAGTCATATTGACTGCTTTGTCACTGGTCACTTATAATCTCTATGAAGTAAACATTTGCAAGTCAGGGTTGTATGAACAGTCCTTGCAGTTACTGGGGTCTGCCGAAGTGTTGGAGGAGCGAACCAGGATGGCTGCAGCCTTAACCTGGACACTGCTTCTGTAGAGTGACAGCAAACAAGACACAGGCATTGTTCAGTGCTAGTGACACCAGACAGGATGGATTTGCTCCCCTCAGAAAAGAACACAGGTAGACTCACCAAAACCTTTGGAGGTACGGTGGGGAGGCTGAATATATTAGAGGGTGTGAAAACAAGTGCAGCCTTGAGGAAAATGCTTATTGATCCTCTAAACTTAGGAGAGAATGAACCATCCTCTGAACCAAAGCAAGATCCAGGGGAGCAAGCTAAGAGTTAGAGTGATCAGAGACTTGGCGTTTGAGTCCTTCCCTGCCTCTTTTTGGTTTGAGCAGGTGGTGTACCTTGAGAAGCAGCAAAGCTATTGCCTCAGATTTCTGTGCAATGGATCCTTTTCGAAGAAAGCAGAAACATTACAAAGGATGCACAAGCAATGCAAATTAAAAAGAAAAATAAAAGAAGAAAATTTTCATTACAATCTTCACCATGATCTGGGAAACTGAGTCACATCATTTAGGAAAAGAAAGAAAGGTATTCCTGCACAGTCCTGTGCAAAGAAAATGTGTTCACTGAATCCCAAACCAGTGAAATTATATTACAATGAGAGAGAATCCTGAAAATAAAGATGTAAAAGCAAACAAAAAAACAAAGCTTAGCATATCAACAGTTGTAATTGTGAAGTGATTAGATCTGTAAGAGGTGAAGACAGTTGGCTTTATTTCTTACAGCAGTTTTATATTTCCAATGGCATATTGATAAAATTTGATCATTATCAAAAGAATTATGAAGACATCTGCCTTTCATTTAGTCCACCACACAAAGCATCTTCATCTACATAAGTACCAGCTCATTTCAGGATTTTTTTGTTATTTATTTCTAGCTTTTAATGATGAAAACAAGCTCTTCTGCTCATTTTGCAACATTTTGCTAGAAAGATTCTTTCATCAGTTTATCATGTTTCCTTAAAAAAAAAAGATGTCCCAGTGCCTAACATTTATTTTTGATGTTCATACAAAATCATAGTGGAATAAGTTTAAATGTTCTAAATAAATAACTATTTCAAGCAAACATGAAATATTAAGTTATTAAGTACTAAAATTGCTGAAGTAGTTGTTTGTCTACGTATGACAGACTTATTATGCCACCATACAAGAATACTGAACAGTACTAGTCATAGAAAGCCTGCTCTTGACCTTTTCAGAGAAATGAACAGCGTATTGGTTTATAAACTTTCTGGAGTGAATGCTGCTTGATTTAATAGGCTGCAATGGGAAAAACAAGCCCGAAAGGAGTATTGATAAAAAACCGCACAGCAACTTCAGGGTGGCAATTGCAGGGCAATGGCACGTGTCCAAGCCACAGGACTCAGCTGTTCTGCTGGCCGGGAACAAGATGATCGAGAAGATACCCTGCAGCTTTTCCTAGGAGAGGAGTCAGCCAACAAATGGCCCATGTGCAAGGGAGGGGAACCTGAGAAAGAACAGCACCCCCACAAAAGAAAGCTCCTCCAGTGGACGATCTTGAAGATTTTAAATTGCCCTTTTTTGCTGAAGTAGTTTGTTATTTTGGAAGGAGTGGTTTTTTTCTAAATAGATGGCTCACTTGTGACAGTGGACCATTACTGCAGGAGAGGAGAGAGACAGAAAGAGATGTTGCTCAGCAGTGTTCTGAGAATTCTCACCTCCCCTGCAGGAGAAAGCTGGAGTTATGGTAATTCAAGGGGGTAGATCATCTGTGAAAAAAAGTGTAGGTGTTTCCAGGTTATGTGTGAGGTGTGAGAGCAGAAAGTGCCACAAAACACCTCTTTGACCAGAGGTATTACCTCCTTTTAATAAAGTAATAAATGGGAATTTATGTATCTAAGCAAATTATACCTTAGAATTAATTACTAATAGCAAAAAATGCTATTTGAAATAGAAATTCTGAAATTAAATACTAGAAACTTGAAGGTCTCAAGAACTGTAAAGATGAAAAACACAAAATCAATAGATAAAATGCATTTTTTATGCCTTACTTTTTAAAAGTAGGATGAGAACAAGCCTGAATCAAAACAGGAACACATGATGCAGAAATTCAAGACACTACCTTCTGAAACTGGGTGTGTTTGATATTTTTTTTCTTAAAATATTCTTTAGAATAATTAGTAAATTTCTCTTTCAACAGAAATTGTGCCCTAAAACCAATTCCTAAAATAATTTTTATGCCATTGAATTAGAAGACTGAGCCCCAAACAGGATATAGAAATTTTTCTTTTATCTAATGAACATTTTTATTTCTTTTTCTGGTCAAAAACACACATTAACTCAGGATGAAGAATAAACATACCAAAATAAAAATGTTCAGGAATAAGGCTACAATTACCAAAAATTCAAAGAATCCTGCTGCTTCTCTGGCTGCCTTTCACTGGAAGCAGAGTATATTATCCATTTTGCTGAGACAGGAGACCCATTTGCAAATTTTTCTGTTCTTGTGAAGGAAGTTTTTAAAGTATTTTATTATGCCAGCTCTCTGTGAGTGCAATTCCTTATTGAAAATGTCTAAAGAGATTAAAGCACAGACTACTCACAAAAGTTTATTTGATCTTAGGTCTTTTATTTATTTGTTTACTTTGTTGCCACAGAATCACGGGATATTCTGATTTGGAAGGTTTGAGGCTGACTTGATTTTTTTTTCATTCTTTCAACAACGAAATAAAGATATATAGAGATATATATGTAGATAAATTCCTGAGAGCACAATGTTCAGAAAATTTCTGTTTGGTGGAGTCTTTCCATTGTCACCAACTGCTGTTGGTTTACGGCAACTTCTCTTTTGGTTAAAGGATTTACAGGCTTGAAAAGGGTACCTATAGTTAACAGATTTTTTTTTTTCTTTATTATTCCTAATATTTCTCTGGGGACTGAAGAGTCTAGTGAGAACAATTTCACTGGGGAATTGCATCAATACCACAACAAGTTATGTGGAAAATATGTGGTTTGATAATTTTATAGGAACTTATTAATCATGTTGGAATGTGCATGTACCACCTGGCACGACATATCAAGTCTGAGAGAAGAGGATGTGTGATCCTGCTACCACAAAAACTCCATGCATATAAGCAAAGCTCATATTCACAGAAATTAATGCATTTCCTGACCAAATTATATGGCTCAATGCTTTTTTTCTTTAGAGGTGTCCTCAGTGAATATTGTATGTTTTGGAGAGATATCGCTGGCTGATTGCTTGCTGGTTCATTTGCAGTGTTAATTATGTGAACAGTGTCGCTCTCTCCATGATGGATAGGAAGTTGTTGACAGCAAGCCCTTTTCCAGAGATGGAACCAGTTCCCTGCAGAACTGATTTTCTCTTCTGTGGTGCATTCACTAAACCAAACCCATCTAATGGTTTCTGATAATTGCACTAAAAAGGTTTCCACATGAAATTAAAAAAAAATAAAAGGCAAAAATCTAACATCTAACAGGACTTTATCTGCTCTTTGTCATAGTTTTTTGTTTTTATGGTTTGTCTTGGAATCATAAAAATAACACTGACATAAAAGCTTAATGCAGAAAACAGCAGCAACAACAAAAGAAACAAAATGCTCTCAGGCTAACAAAACAACTGATTTTTCTTACCAGGACAAAGTTCAAGCTAGTGACAATACAAAACTAAGAATTTATCATCATGATCAACCACCTTTGAACAGATGTCCAAAATGTTTTAATTGTAGTCAACTGTGCTGTAATAAGCAGCTGGTCTAGGCAAGGCTTCCAAGGTCCCAGTCCAGCCTTATTTTCTATGACCTCTAGAAACTGAAAACAAGAAAATATTTAACAAAATTCTGCACATTCTGTGTCAAAATAGTTTTATTTTAGTATGTTCTTAAGATGTTCAGATATGGTGTGGTGAAGAAAAAGACCACTGTGAGATCTGGACCATCCCACATTGTTCTCTTGAAAAGAACAATCTCAGAAGTAGAGCCCAACATCTATTTCTCACCCACCAGAGGCTCATTTCAGCTTCTCTCTTTCCTGTTCACTGTTTAGCCAGATATTTCTGGCACTGGTGGGGGATCAAAAGTACTTCCATTTTTAATGCCCATCAGCTGAGTGAAGACATAGAGCAGGGCTCACCTTGGGTAAGTACAGACTCTGTGCATCAGAAATTTTAGCAAACAGAACAGTCACTATAACCTACTTTTATTTGATTCTGGGGCTGGATTGCTAGAGACATGATTTACAAAAAATTAGATAGATGGCATGCTTTATTCTAGTCATGACCTTGGCATCATTGCTCACTCAAATTAAGAAAGGATCAATCCTTGCCTTGGATGTTTCATGCAAGCAATGATAAAAGGCTGCAATTTGTGCAGCAAACAAAGCCAGAAAAGTCACATTGTTAAAGCTGGAGTAGAATAAATGATAATCAGTAGAGATCAGAGCACATTGATAATTTTGTAGGCAACTTGGCAAAGAGGATTTTTATCAGAATAGTAATAGAACAGATTTGTCCCTTCCAAGTATCATCAGCTAGTAAGCCAAAACTTTTCAAATTTTAAATTAAAAATTTTAAATTAAAAAGGACTGTGCTTCACTTCAGCCAAGCTATTTCAATGCGCTCTCTCCACATAATCAGTTCTACAGCTGAGATGTCAGAAGACCCTTGCAAGTGTAAATATGCAAGAGAAAGCTTTTTCTGTGGTCGGAGTTCAAACTTTGGTGAAAGTGAAGAAAGTTTTCTTGAAGTGTTACCTGGCAGTCCTTAGCTTGCATGGGCTGAATGCCTGTTAGAGCATAATCCCTGTCTTTTCATGGAATGCTGCAGGGTACTCTTTCATCATTTTTCAAAAATCAGTGGTTAGAAGTTTTTTTTTCATATATTAGTAATACAGAAATGCCTGTCATGTATGTTCCTGCATAAAGCATGTCTAAAAGGTAAATGAATGGAGTAAACAGCATATTATCAAACTACCCTGTATGAAAGGATGATTCTACAATAAAGACAAGTTGAGACTGGGCCTCCAATCTTGTCAAAGAGAGATATAGCTGTAAGTAAACTCATTTTGTAAAGCAAGCTACATCAAATGCACAAAGTCACGGCCTCTGGTACAAATAGTAGTTTTGCCATCTTGCAATAGTGTGCTTTGGTTCAATCAAGCCAAATAATATACCTTCCCCCCACACACACCTTATCTAGGACTTTTGGCAGCCTTTGTAACACCAAAGTTAGGAGTGTCACCTTCACCTATGCCTGTGTACATATTCTCGCACACAGTCACGTATATACACATTATGTGTACATACATTTATGCTCAAGGGCTGATGAAAGGCAGAAGTTCCAATACCATGTATTTTTTCACCTCTCAGTATTACTTTTTTTCATCACCTAAGAGTTCCTTTTGCTTTTTTACTGCACATTTTTCCAGAGATTCAGTGCCAGTTTGCTTCAAATACAGGAACTTTATCTCTCCTGTGGGTACTTAGTAGCTCTTTGAGAGCATTTCTGTCTAGTGGTATTATGACATTACCAGCAAACTCATTGATACAGCTGATTTATTAACTCTGTGCACTCTCTTTCCCCTTAAAATTGCTCCAGTTTCCGATCTAGTCACAATTAAAAAGGGATGTTTGTCATAGTTTTTCGAATGAACATCAGTAAAATGTTGCTTTTAGTCCTCAAAAGGAGAATAAATTAGTGAAAAATGCCCAAACAACTATTTCTACTGTATAATATAGTTCCAAAGCTGAAAACTGAAACAGGAGTCATGTCCTTGCAGAAAATTGTAGAAGGCAAGAAATTATTTTGTTGTTTCAGATTATCTGATATGGAAAAATTTCAGGCAAAACTGGCTTTATCTGAGAACGGTCTGTTACCACAGACAGGTTAAAGAAACAGGATTTACAGACAATTGTTTTAACAAAATAAGTTATGGATTGTGGCCAATTAATACTATGATTTTTAGATGTCCCACATCTGAATGAACTTTTGATTATCTCTTTTGTCTCCAAAATCAATACAAATGCCTTAGTAGTGAATAATATATTCCTTTATTTATCTCAGCAGCAGTTCCCCCATGTTGCCTGAAATAATTCCTGAGTCCTTGGTGAGCACTAGCAGATACTTTTTCAGGCCTTTTAGAAATTTAGAGGGATCATGAGATCTTTCTTTCTACTGAGTAAATAACAGTGCAACATCACTAATAGAACAGTTGATCATGTCTAAAAACAGTAACATTTGACCACAGAGCTCAAAATTCAGAGATAGTAGCTATGTCCCTAGGACTTCTAAAGTGGATATGTCTTGCCATGCTTTTCTCAAGCCTGTAATATCTTTGTCAAAGACACTCTTAGATGCCTAAATTCTACTCTCAGCAAATTCTCAAAGTTACCCAACACTTATTTAACTTGTAGCAATTTTTTTTTCTACATAGATTTCTGTTCATTTCCTTCCAGGCATTTAATCTATATGGTTTCTTAAAGAAATACATGAAAAATGCTGATAAACACTTAAAATGTTCTTACCCTGCCTTAAGTTGAATCTTGTTCCTGCTTTGCCAATAATTTTACTAATCTCTTAACTTTTCTGAAAGAATAAAATAGCCTTCCTGAAAAGTCAAACACTAAAATGTATGGTAATAAAGTGATAAATTTTTTAAGTTGTTGAAGAACTAAGATGTTTCCAACCTTTTTTTTCTCTTCTTCTTATTTAGCATCATATTGATAGGCAATTGTCTTTATACAGTCTTCTTCATTCTCCTCAATGTCAAAGGATGTATTTCAGAAAGCTCAGAGAGGAATAGGGACCACAACTCTGATATTCACAAAACCTGGGGCACAAAAAGGAAGGTCTTGTGGTCCACAAAAAGCAGCCCCCAGAATAAGGCCGAGCATATCTGACTACTCCAGAGTAGCAATTTACATTTTGGGTATTAATAATACCACTTAGTCTTTCTCTAAGTTTGTTTCTTTTTTGTCTTTTTTTAATTATTACTTTTTTGGCAGTAGCAAAAGTGAGTATGCTCATGCTGTACAGTAAGTGTAGCAATCTGTCTACAGAAGTTCTGTCAGTCCATGCTGGACTGAGAAAAAGTGAGGTATGGTGTGCACTTAATTAGGGTGAAAAATAAGTTAACAGCTTGCTCAGAATCCCAAGTGCTGAGAATTCTTCATTTGGAGAACAGAATACAATTTGCCACTTGTAAAGGCAAGAAATTTATGTACTAATGTTGCGAAGAACTCTCCGCGTGTGGAGACACAAGGCTTGACTCCATTTCAGAAGGCTGATTTATTATGTTAAATATTATATTAAAATACTACATTAAAACTATACTAAAGAACAGAGAGATCAGAAGGCTACAACAAGAAGAGAATAGACTAGAATAACAAAAATCCTGTGACTCCTCACATCCTTGGCACAGGCGGCTGTGATTGGTGATCGATGGGAAACAATCCACATGGACCAATCATGGATGCACCTGTTGCATTCCACAGCAGCAGATAGTAATTGTTTACATTTCTCTCCTGAGGCTCCTCAGCTTCTCAGGAGAGGAAAAATCCCAGCAAAGGATTTTTTATAATATCATGGCTACATACTAACTTTGTCCTTTATAATTTGGATGTGCAACAGAAATTTTAGACATCTTTAAACAAGTTATCATCTTAGTTACTCCTGACCTTAATGCTCACCCAAATCAGCAATTCAACCACAGGTTTCTGGTTGAGAGGAAATAGGGTTTTGAATGAGATTGGATTGCAACTCTTGCTCTGAATTATGTTTAGCTATTTCTCTCAATGCCCAGCTTTGTTTTGAACAATTCTGTACTGAAGGCTTTTAAGCCATAGATAGTGGTCTGAATGCAGCCGGAATTCACCCATGGCTGAGGAACACAACGTCTTTTCCCACAAAATGACTTGCATGATATTGATTTAATTAGAAATAGGTATAGTGGCATTTTAGGCATAGACTTATTTGTGCTATGTAGGTCAGCTCTAGTGTTGTGAGCAAAGAACTGGAAAATACTGGATTGCCCTCTAGCAGTAAAGTTGATTTCAGACAGAAATATTTGAAATCATACACCTTAATAACCCATCAATTTTTGGGATTCCAATATAAGAAAGACCCAAACTCAAGGGAGCTCAACAAGCTCAGGATTGTTGAGGACTGGAGCATTTTTTTTTTTTTCTGTGAGGAGAGAATGAAGGATTTGGGCTCATTCATCCTCAAGACAAGTGATTTGGGTGGACTTAGGAGCCCTCCAGTACTGAGAGGATGAAGCCAGACATTCTGCAGAGGAGCAAGGGACAACAAGAGGCAGTGGGCATAAGCTCATAAATTGATGTTCAGAGTACACTAAGTTAAACTGAGAAGCTTTTTCTGCCTCATGGAGATGGTCAACCAGACACTGTGCAGTCTCCAGAGATGCCCAAAACTCAGTTACATAAAAACACTGAGCAACTTGGTCTGATTACAGCTGAAGAGTATATTAGAGACCTCCTGAGATCCCTTCCAGCCTGGATTATTCCAGGATTGTTTAGTCCTCCAGCCAGTGAATAAGCACCTAATTACTCTCACCAGTTCTCTTTATTAAGTGAACAGATTTCATGTGCACTGAAAAACACACCACATGCTCAGGTGTGTAAATACAGTTTTCAGAAAGATCTGTAATGGTAAGTTCTTCTGAAATCTTCCCATGTGCATTTCTATGTACCTTACTTTCCTAAAAATAACCCTCAGAGATTAGACCTCAGTATCTGGATGTCACAGGTAGCTTAGGAAGTTAACTGCCATGTGATTTGATATTTCTGTTTTCCACTGAACACTGGAGTACTAGTTAATATAACAGAATGACAAGGGACTGATGTCACTGCTATACCAGAGTTCCGTGGAAGTGTTTGGAGACGTGTGGCTTTTTTCTTCACGTTACCAGGCCAGTGCAGTGACAGAAGCAATTTGCTGTGAAGTCTCTCAGTGACTGCACTTCCTGCCCAGGTGACACCACTGGCACATGTCTTCACAGCAAGTGCCTGATAAAACAATTCTTCTGGTGCAAGCACACACACTTCTGTAGTGACAGTGGAGGTGGAGAGGAAATTGTACCTGATCACTTCCTAAGGGAGGTCCTGTGCATTTAAATGTAGGTAAAGATGCTCTTGAGAAGACCTCTTAAAGCACTATTCCTTCACTGGCTACACTAAATATTGCCTTCACAAATATTGTTTTACTAAGGAACTAATATTTAGGTATTGGCTGGACATTTACATGAGGCAGAGTATATGTGAGCTATAGCTCTCAGTAAATTCAGATGCCAGCTAGCAAAAACTGCTATTCACAGTAGTAGAATGCTTTTCCATATTTTTGTTGGTAGAGGCAGTAAGTATTTTAACCAGGAGTTTTCTCCTTTGTATGTTCATCAAATCTAACCTGCACTTTAGAGAAATCCTGGCAGGCAACTGTTTCGGCTCTGATCATCAGCTTTTTACCAGAGGGACACTGAGAAAAGAGTCTGTACTGATTACTGTACTTAGTGGAGAAATGATAGACACCAATAACGTTATTTCTCTGCACTGGGAGGGTGGCATAATCCAACTGTCAAAACTGGGATTTGATTCTTAGAGAAAATCTGTCATGTCACTTTAGGTAGACTTTTATTCTTCTGTTTTGCTTAAAGATCTCTGAAAAAGGACACCTCACCTTTTAATTATTTACTTTAAGGTCTTCTAGATTCACATTTAATGGAAACACATAGCTCTTAAAAAATAAATGAACTCTTATCATAGATTATAATGAGGCCATCTCCATGGTAATTAATTTCAGAGAGTGGCATTCACCTGGCATATACTATAATTACACTTTAATATTGAGGCTGATCTGAGCAACTAACTGAAGAATTAATAAAATATCTTTTATTAAAGCTAATCAGGCTATGATTGTTATAGTAATTATAATGATTATTATTAGTAAATGGATCTCAAATTCTTTTAAAACAGAATCTTTTTCTGGGAGCAAATACTCAGTTCATTTTCACATTATATGCTCTTAAGACTATACTGATGTCAGAGTGGTTTGTTTTTCAGATTAGAAAATCAACCAAAGAAGATAATCTCTACTTGACTGCTAGGTGTATTTTCATAACCTGGTGGTATATTAATACATAGCAACAATATATAAAGCATTAAACGTAATTATGTTAGTTTTTCAGATAGCAAATTTACGATATCTCATCTCCACGTTGACAGCATAGACCTAAGATGGTTTTCTTCACTGTTTAATTTTCTAAAATCAAAGTATCTCTTTAGACAAAAATATCCTTTGTTTCATTGATTTTATTTTTTTTTTCAAAGCAGGTGTAATGAACTTTATCTGTTCATCAGGATCTTATCCTGTGCTGATTGCATGCAGTTTGTGTTGATATGTTTGAATTCACAAAGTGGTCATAGGCCTAATTTCTGTCTCCAAATTCATTACCCCTTCAACAATTCTGTATACTACTCCTTATTCTTACTCGCTGAAAACCAAAACAGCCAGCCATGTAGTTCTTGCCTTGCTCTCGGTCTAACTAAGTCATTATTTCCCAACACAAACACACACACACAAACACGCACACACACACACTCTGTCTCTCTCTCTCTCACTCCCTCTCTTAATTATATAATAATACATTCTATATGCACAAATATAAAACCTTAACAAATATAAAACTGGTGTATATAATTACATTTGTACAATTATTTAGAAGAATGTGTGCATATACACAGAATAAACTGGGGACATGGGTAACATTTGACAATGCTGAGACATTTAGTTTATTTGTTAAATGTAAAATAAAGATATACATTTATGAAAAGAAATTTTCTTTGCAATTAAAATAAAAATCAAGAAAGATTTTGATTTAGATAATTTGGCAAATTAGAACAGTGTTACAAGCGTGTTTGCTCAGGGTTTTCTTCAGATACCTCTTTACTAAAACATGACTGCACACACTGAAGGAAAAGTTGATGCCAATGGAAAACTGTGCAAGTGATGTTTGTTAAATCAAATTTTAGAACCTATGTGTTTCACTCACTATTCTTCCAGAGAAACCGAAAAATTAAATTACAACTGGTATGGTTCATCATTTCCAAAAAAGAGATACACAAGGATGTGCTAAAACAAACCAAGGCCTGGGTTATGACTTCATTATGACCATTATGATTTCTCCAAATCAACTATGAAGTCCATTACAGTAATTTTTTTAGACTTTTGTTTATAATACATCTCTGGCTCTTTTCAGAAGAAAGTTTAAACTAATCATATTTTTTTGTGTTTAGGCAAACAGGGTCTATTACTGCTTAAATGTTGCATTTACTTTATACTAATTTTGCACAGGAATAGTTTTAGCCAGAAAGAAACAATATTAGCTGTAATGTCATTTCCATTCTCTCCAGAGGTATGTATATGAATTAGAAAAACTAGTTTTGAAATTCTGGGTACTCTGACAGCCCATAAAGCAAGATGAGGCTGGAACTGATTATATTCCAGACATTTGATAAAAGAAATGGAAATTGTAGATAATTCCTGTACAGCTACAATATGGGCAATTTTGATAACCTTTTTATTTTTTTTTCTACAGCAGTGCTATTTTTCTCATAATATAGTAGTAACTGGATAACACACTCTTTCTATAATTACTTTCATACATTTTCATTGTTTGTATTACAGAAACTGCACTTCTGTAATAAAGTAAAACGAACTGTGAGCTGCTACATATTGCAAATATTCTACTCCTGTCTTGCTATACTGTCTATGGTGCCTTATTCCTTTCTGTTTGTCATCTAGATTTGTTTGATGAAATCTCTATTAAAGTAAAATGGGTGATTGCCTGAAAGGCACATAAGAAACAGGACATTCTGCGCCATACTGAAAGACTGTTTACCAGCTGTTCCCTGTCAGAGAAAAAGGACATTTCCAGTAAGTACCAGGGAGGTCTGTCTTGGTGTGGTATTATGGAATAGTTTTGTTAATGGCTTTGACCTCTCATTAGGACTGATTTGTAAAATTTATGGATGGCTTCCTGCCTCACAAATACTGAATGACACCATGAAAATTCAAAACGTCTGTGCTAAATTAGACAGATGGTTTGATGTCAACAAGAATAAAGTAGTGCAGGCGATGGCAAAGTGCTGCATGTTAGAGCAGAGAAATGGAATGCATAAAGGCAAAACTGGAGCTTGTTGTATTGGCAGGATCACTCCAGTAAAGGGTCTGGGAATAACTGCCAGAAACTGAGTAAGAGTCAGTAATATAATGCTGCTGTAAAAAGCAAAAACAAAACAAAACAAAAAAAAAAACCAAAACAAAACAAACAAACCAAAAAAAAAAACAAAACCAAAACCAAAACCAAAAAAAAAAAAAACCAAAAAAAACCCCCAAAAAAAAAAAAAAAAACCAAAAAACACCCCAAAACAAAAACAACAAAAAAAACCCCCAAAACAAAACAAAAAAAACCCCAAAAAACCAAAACAAACAAAACAACCAGAAAACCAAAATCAAAACAAAAAAAAAAAAAAAAAAACCAAAAAAAAAAAAACAAAAAAAAAACCAAAACAAAAAAAAAAAAAAAAAAAAAAAAACCAAAAAACACCCCAAAACAACAACAACAAAAAAAACCCCCAAAACAAAACAAAAAAACCCAAAAAACCAAAACAACCAAACCAAAAAAACCACCAAACCCAAACCCAAACCAAACCAAACCAAAAAAAAAAAAAAAACAAAAAAAACCCAAAACCAAACTTCATTAAAAGTCATATTTCAGACCAGGATATATTAACATAGGCTGCATGAAGGAGTAATTTCTATTCACATGTACCTGGCAGCAGAGATTTTTTGGGTAGGGTACTGTGTCCACCCCTAGGTACTCTACTTTGCAGACAGGTTCATATGTTGGACAAGGGAACTAGAGAGAAATCAGGTTACACATCCATCCAAAGAATGGCATGTAGGAAAGAAAAAAAAAAAGGCAGTTTAGTTTGGAAAAGATGAAACTAACACAGGATAAAAAGGAGAAGGTGTTGCTGCATTGTCCTCAACATACAGCAAATGTGAAACAAGAAATAGTTGTTGTAATTCACCTCAGTGAATGTGCAGATTAGATATGGGGAATATCTTAACTGGAAGATGAGTTAGACATTACAGCCAGCAAGAAAAAGACATAGAAATGAGGAATTTTTTAAAAACATGGATTTGTGTTGTATGATGTAGGCCCAAGCAATCCCTTTGGCCTCAAAGTAAATGATTTCATGATGTCACCTCTGATGATGCCTTGCCTCTCTGTAGGAAATTCAGTATTACCAGAGGAAAAAAGTAATTTTGACCTCACTGTGCTGCTGGGGGAAAAAAACCAAAAAAGCACCTAAACAAGCAAATTTGCTTTGGGTCTTGAATGTTTAGATAAGGAGATTGCAACTAGCACTACAATAAGAAGAATAAAGCCACCTCTGTACAAATATGATGATTCCTCATTTAAAAGAAATAATTAGATAACTCAATAAGATGTTTTTTCCCTTGTACCAACCAAACTAAAAATTTAAATGAAAATCCAAATAAATAGTTCCTGGATTGGTGAGAGAGAAGTTGTGCTTAAGTAGTTCAACAGTTTTTCTCAGCCTGATTACACAGTACATGTACCTCCATGGAAAAATATATGGGTGTGAAATATGCCTTGCTTCTAAAAGCTTTTTTCTCCCATCTGTATATTATGCTCATGGGGATAATCAGAGCAGAAGGCAAATTTCTGGTGCTCTGAATTATCCCCATGAGGGTCCTGTCTCTGGAGACAGAGCCCAGAGAGAGGCTGCTGAGCTGGGGTACACAGACTACCATCCTGAGTGCCTCCATAATTTAGCAGCTGACAGCTGAAAGCAAGAGAAAGAATCTCAAACAATGACAGTGATTAAGCCTGGGGAGTTTTTGTAAGGGAAATGGCATATCTTCTGCTATTTTTAAATCCAAGCTAGATGTCTCTCTGAAAGGTTTGCATTAGTCAAATAGAAGGCATGATTCAATAAAAGGAAAGTTACTGGTCTCACTAAAGGAACGAGTGTCTGAAATTGAAGGGGTTATGATTCAAGAGGGTGATCTAATAGCTTAAATAGGAGAAAGGCATTGTTTTAAATGAGCAGTAAGAAATATGTAATAGCACGTCTAACACTCAAAAATAAGGTAGTTTCAGACTGCTCTTTGGTTTACCTTTTTGTTTCTTTCTGGGTCTTAAGGAGAAAAAATATATCTTTGTTGACAAGGTAAATTGCTTGTAGTTTTAAATATAACTACACTGCTGTCAAAAGCACTGATGGGACCTGATGAGAACAGTCCATGCCATTTTGCTTCTTTGGCCTCTCTTTGTCTTCGTTTATTGAATTGTCTTGATTTGCATTTTCCTTATTTCTATTCTTATACTTACTTAAGAATTAAAGCTTTGCAAAAGATTCAGTATTGTAACATTATGTTCCCAACAGTCCAAAATTAGGCTTTTTAAACCCTTAGGGAAAAAAAAAAAAAAAAAAAAAAAAGGAGAACACAATTATGTGTAAGCTATACCCTGCCTCCCTTTCCCCCATTTCTGCTAAAATATTTCTGCCCTGCCTGGGGGTTGGAAGGATAACACTGCAGAAAGGGCTTCTCAACAGGGACTTTTTTTAGAAGTTATTGTTTAGCTGTCTCTCCTTCCTTATTAAGCAAACTTTCACACAAAATAACATAAACAAGCTGGGCACATGCAGATATTTTGGGTCATGATATTAAGGCATATCAAGATACTTGTTGTAGTCTTGAACTTAAATGCTTGCTCTTTGTTACAAGATAAAACAGCTGCAATCAGAGGGTGGGTTTAAATAAGGTATCAGGAAGAACATTTTTACTGTGAGGGTGCTGAGGCACCAGAACAGGTTGCTCAGAAAAGCTGTGGATGCCCCATCCCTGGAAATGCTCAATGCCAGTCTGGATGGGGCTTTGAGCAACCTCGCCTAGTGGAAGGTGTCCCTTATGATCTTTAAGGTCCTTTCCAAACCAAACCATTCTGTGAGTTTATGAATTCCACAGGGTATATTTTCTGGTGTAAAAGAGCTTGGTATAGTTCTGGGTGATGGAGATGAACAGAGCCTTCTTTTCTTAAATCGGACTGACAGTACTTGTGAGAGGAATGTGTTGAAGACAGTGCTAGAAATATTCATGATGTGAAAAGATAAGGAAATGGGGGAAACTGAATAATCAGTTGTCAGCAAAATCTATGTTCTCTAAAATATTTTTTTCCTTTATGTACGGGAAGAAAGAATATAAATACACATAAATGTAATGGAAATATAGCCAAAATTGAATTTCACTTGATTTTTTTGTGAAAATATTCAGAGCATGATTTAGTTTTGAATGATAAGAGATATGCTTTCTTTAGTGACACTATATTGTTCTATATTGTAATTAAAATAATGAAGCTGCTCCAACTATATCAGGCTTCTTTTCAATCTGCATAAACACACTGAAACCCAAGATTTGGCAGAAGAGGGTGGGTAGACTGAGAAAGGGTTACACTGCAGCAAGGAAACAAGGTCCACCTGTGATACGGCAGAACTTCAGATTTTGAACCCTATGGGTTAGACTGGGCAGTGTCAGTCTCTAAGAGGAAGAAAGGTAATATTATAGATAGTACACTTCAGAGGAGGCTCACAGAATCACAGATTATGCTGAGCTGGAAAGGATGCATCAGGATCAAGTCCAACTCCTGGCCCTGCACAGGACATGTGTCCGCACAGACACCTCAAGTGTCACACCATGTGCCTGAGAGCATTGTCCAAACATTTCCTGAACTCTGTCAGGCTGGTGCTGCAACCACTGCCCTGGGGAGCTGTTCCAGCGCCCAACCACCTCTGGGTGAAGAGCAGTCCTTAAATGGAAAGAAAAAATGAAAAGGCAGAAAAAGGGAGGGATGGGAACGTCAAGTTCTGTTCCAATGACAGAGAATTAAAAGGGAGGAGTTTTTTAGGGTTCAGAATAACCCTAAAAAGGGTTGTGCATTCTGAAAGGATATCGTGGCCTTTGCAGTTTACAAAGTTTCTACTGTTATTCATTCAAGTTAGAAGAGCTTTGGGTTTAGCTCATGCCGCCATAAATTGAGAACAAGGCTATCAAAGTTAATGAAAATGCACATCTATAAAACATCCTGTGTTTGAGACATTTCAGTTAAAATCCAAATATCAAATCATCTTTATTTCAACAGAGATAAGAATAGAGAAGAAAAGTATCAAATTATATCATCATTGCTTTCTTCTGCTATAGCCAAAACCTGTGATTAAACAAACACCAGATGAAAAGAAATTTTATACGCTGGAATTATCACTTTTCCCTGCCAAAGGTGTTTTATTAATAGTTTTTGTATTCTTTCCTGTCAAATAAAATCATTCTCATAAACAATCATCCTGAGAATTATGAATTCAAGGCAATCTTATTTTCTAATATTAAGCTTAAAGTGTATTCACTTCTTGTTTTCTCCATCTGAGAAACCAGAATATCTTTTTATTTTCTCTGGTGAAAGGTCAGAGTATTTGTGCCTAGTGTGGAGGTGGAAGAATAACTCCCAGTATCCTCTGTCAGTTCATCTGCTCTTCATGGGAGCTGAATGAATTGGAGGATAATTCCAAAAGAGGGTAATAGCTGTGGTCTGCCTCTCAGTGTGGCTAACTTCCACTTCCAGAAGGCAGTCTGCTGGAGAGTGGTTGTTATATATTGGGCCAGATGTTTATGCTTCTGACACAGTTTTGAGAGCCTAAAGTAGCTGAAAAATTAGTGTACCTGTGACAACTTTTGGTGCCCTTTCAGTTCAACACAATTGGCGTAATTTTTGCAGGACAGAGCCAGTGTTTTTGAATGTCCATCTGTCTTTAGTATTCATAGGAAACCAGGTTTATGGGGTTTTACCATCTAGTACCTTTGATGTTTTTATCTCATTCTAGTGAGTTTTGTTAGCAAATTGCTAAATAAGTAAATAAAATCTCGAGAGTTTAATGTGCTAAGGTAATGAGAATTACATGCAAGTCATACAAAAAATCTATGTTGAAGTACGGAACAAAAATTGAGTTTTTCAGAGTAAGTATGAGTTCATAATGGATGAAATCCCAATGTAATTTCAATGGATGCTATTTGAAAATAGGAAAAAAGCTTTGGCTGAGGAACTGTGTCCTTCATAGGCATGTAATTCTGGTGAACTAACTGTGTAGATCTATTAAACTTTCAGCATGTACCAAAGTCATCCACTTGAATACCATTTAATACCAAAGCTGAAGCCAATTTAAAGGTTAGTGCTGTCAGGACGTCAGACAGGATAATGAGTACTTCAAAATGTCACCACAAACTAGTTTAATGTAAAGATTATCAAGAAATGTCACGTCTTCAAAATGAACAGAACCAAAGCTTTGACGCAGTGCATACAGGATAAGAGAATTTTTCTTTTAAAGGAGTAAATATTTCTGCTGAATGAATAAAGGGCTACTGAAATTTTTTAAGTGGTTATGCAAGAGAAATAAAAAGGACAGAATGAGAAAAACAATAGGCTGGTTATAAAGAAAGAAAACAAAAATCCCCATAAGAAAACATAGGATAATACAAAGCAAAACTGAGCTGGAAAAAAGTTTGAATCCCCCCATTCTTTATTTTATTTTTTTTTAAGTTCATCAGGAGAACTTGTTAAATTATTTTTTGAATAATTTTGAAAAAGTCTGATATGAGAAAGGAGGAAGGATCTAAAATGTAAAACTTGTATAAATATTATAAATGGCATAACAGCAAAACAGAGGAGGCAGGAGACAATTTTAGATTAAACTATTCTCAGGATGAAAATAATATTTCAGGTCTGTGTTTCTAGGAGTTTCTGTATTTACATATTCAACTAGTTAGAATGGAAAACAGTAAGCTGCATTTTAAGATTTGCTTTGCCTAATAAAGCAGCTGGTTGCTTAGATAAGTGTTAGCAGAAGATTACATTTTATATTAGCTCCACTACAACAAAAATGAAAAATACAACCAATGCCAGAACTCTATATTGAAGTATATAAACTATTTCAAAAGAAAGCAATGTTAAAGATGAAGAAAGACAAAAGAAATAATAAGATTTGTGCATTGGTGAATAAACAGTCTGAAAAATTAGATTGATGTGATAACATTGGTAGGAGAATTCTATCAGACAATAAACCACATTTATGTTTTCAATAAATTTAACAAAGATGTCTTTAGTTATGTTTGCTGAGAAGTTTTCAACTGCAAAAGTTTCAGGAAAAATGTACTGAAAGCTCAATCTTGATCTTGAAGATCACAACAAAATCTAGGCCAAATGGCTGGAAATAAAACTGTGGTAGGTTCAAATGGGAAATAACATCTTCATGAGTAATTAGACACTGGATACATTTATTGAGAGTTGCAGTACATTAGCACAAGAAATCATTGGATTAGCATGGTCTATGCTTTTAAATGTATTAGTTTTCATTCAATCAAAGCTCCCAGTATTTTCACTTGGAGAAAAGTTTGTATTTTATGATAGAAAATCAGTTTAAACTATTATATTGGGCCTTCTGGCTTTAAAATATATGATGCAGATCAAAATCATTTGCAAAATGACACTTCATACGAAATCAATGGATTTAAAAATTATTCTTAATTTGGACCAGATATCTTAAGGCAGAATTTTTCATGCATTTTTATCCACAGAGAATACTTATGCAGTGTATTTAATAAGTTGTACCTTTTTGTAATAAGAAGTTGGAAACAACAAGGAAATCACCAGCATTTGATCAGCTCACCCCACACTGCTGACTTCTGAATATCACCATATCAGATTACAGCATAAATAAATTTTCTTGAAATTAAGTCCACCATGTATTTCCCATACTGTAAGAAACCCTATGTGACAAGGTTATCCATAAGCAAGCAATGAATTAAGAATTTTTTGTCTTCTTGGTAATTTTTTCTGAATTATTCTGTGCTAAAATTAACACCAACATTTTTGAAAACTTATGTCCAGTCTTGTGAAAAATTAACTTTCCTAAGTGAGTGTTCATGCAAGTTTTCACAATTATTTTTGTCTCTAAGAATTCATGGGCATACAAATTTTATGTCAATTTTGTTCAGGCAGCTATTTTGTAAAGAGATACATTTAAAACAGCACAGTCTTGGACACTGAACATGCCCTACATATATAAATAGAATTTAGAGCTGCATTGCTGGTTTATTTCATTGATGCTTGTCTTAGCAAGCTCAGGGGATCCCTTCAAGGATATCTGTTCCAAGCTTTGAGGATGAGATCCACAAAAATCCTGTTCAACATACTGGAGATCACCACCCTCAGCAAGATGAGTCACTGTGATGGATGGCCTTAAAAACTGGCATTTTCAAGGACAGGAATCCCTGACTGTGAGCTTCAGGGAGTCACTTTATTGGGGTGAAAAATCAGTGTTTTTTTTCTGCTGGAAGTATAGAATCATAGAATGGTTTGGGTTGAAACGGACCTTAAAGATCCTTTCGTTCCAAGCCTCTTGCCATGGACAGGGACACCGTGCACTAGATCAAGTTACTCAAAGTCCCATCCAGCCTGGCTTTGAACACTTCCAGAGATGGGGCATCCACAACTTCTCTGGGCAACCTGTGCCAGTGCCTCACCACCCTCACAGTAAAGAATTTCTTCCTAATATCTAATCTAAACCTTCTCTCTGTTAGTATAAAGCCATTCTGCCTCGTCCTATCACTACATACCTTTGAAAAAAGCCCTCTCCATGTCTCTTGTAGGCTCCCTTTACACACTGGAGAGATTCTGTAGGGTCTCCCTGGAGCCTTTTCTTTTCCAGAATGAAGCACCACACCTCTCTCAGTCTGTTTCATCAGGAGAGATGTTCCAGCCCTCTGATCATGTCTATGACCTCCTCTGACCCTGCTCCAACAGGTCCATGTCCTTCTTACATTGTGTCCAGAGCTGGACATGGTACTTTAAATTGGAGTAGAGGTAAAGAATCACCTCCTTTGAACTGCTGGTCCTGCTTTTTTTTTGATGCAGCCAAGGCCCTTTATTTCAAATAAGTAGAAAATGGTGTCAAGTGTCTGCTTACACTTCAAGTGATGGTCTTCTCCTGAAAGATGGGTTCCAACCTCTCCCAAGAGAGGATCAGTCTGATTCTTGGCTCACTACATCCTGGGCATTACTCTGTTGGATATCACTCTGCTGAGCTGAGAAAAAACATCATTATTTGGATGGTGGGAACAGCAATCCTATGAGAAATTATGTCAAAATATATAGTGCAGGGAAACTTGAGCACATTTTATTATGGGTTTGTGGCATTTCTGACTGTCATTATTTGTCCATATATAGAGATGGAAAAAGATTGTGAACTGAATTTATCAACAACTGACTTGGAAAAAAAGATTGAAAGTATTTCACACTTTTAAATCTCTTGAGGTGTAAAGATGTTTTACTTTCCTTTTTGCTACATTTCACTACAACTCTCTTCTATATAACTTGCCAGTACCCTAGTGATCTAACCTGCATTTTGCTTAAAATGGCCATTTACCCAGAAATACACTGGTCATGTATACAAGCTAGTAATATGTGGGTTACACTGTATTTGTAAACATATTTATATTGTAACTTGTGCTTTTGGACTTCTATTCTTTGGTGCCATCCTGAAATTGATTATATCACATGCAGCTGTGGCTATTGAAAAATAAAATAATCGCTTTTCTTGTGGAGAAGAAAGAACTGGAAATGTGAGAAAGATGTTCTTTAATATAAATATTAAATTATATTTTTATTTCCAAGGTAGAAAAGCATGTAAGTACTTCATCAAACCTCAATAATGAGCATATGATTTGCATATTAAACAGATTAACTCTCTAAAGTCTCCAAATTATATATTTTAATAATGGGTTTAAGTGGTGATTTATTTCACAGTTAAAATTCATTATGGTCAATATTTTCCTTAGAAAGTGTAAATTTCTATAACTATTTTTGTGTTTGTGTGTCTTTTGCATTTGTGTGCTTGATTTTAATTGATTTTCATTACAGAACACTGGATCTCCATTGTATATTATTGACTTCCCGTGATCCTTTTTGTTCCTGTTTGGGGGTATTATGACATGAGATGCCTCCACGTCTACAGTAGTTGCAGTATGGCAAGTAACATCAAATTTTGTAGCCTGTTTTTCAGAAGACTAAAAAATTCTAGCTATACTAGAAATCTGTATTTAATATAAGGTAGGAGATAAATAGGATGAAATACTCAACTCAGGGTGCAAGTCCTTTACAAGGAGAACAATCTGGATATAACCTCAGAAATTATAATTTCACTGAATGATTCTCATGGAATAATGGTCCCAAACAATCTGATGTTAGCAAAGTTATTGTTTGTTTCAGACCTGAGTATATTCAAAAGGTAGTCCAGAACTTCACCGAGCATGGATGTTCATGGTGAAGGCAGTTAATGGGAATATGCTTATTATTGGCAAAGGGAAGCATCCACGATATTAGTAGCTCACTGGTATGATTAAATATTCTTAGGAAATCTGAGGAAAGAGCAGTTTGGAGATGTAGTTATACATCACTGTTCCTAGATTTCACTGAAATTGCCAAAATTCAATGAAATTTGAAGATTTAAGAACAAATTGAAAGTATCCAAATGAATGGTGCATTCACAACTGGGGTTTTTTTGGATTTTTTTATGAATGGCGCATTCATAACTGGACAATCATATTTTTGGTTGATATCATCACAGAGGCATCTCTGATACTGGATTTTTTAAAAAAATTTTTGGTTTTTTTAGAAGGTCTGAAGTGAGAGTGTTGAGCTGAAAAACTTAAAAAATATTAATGAATAATACAAAAGATGGCTGTGCAGAAAGTGCAAGGCTCAGCACTGTTCCTCAGTGAAAACAAATAATTTGGTTACTTTTTTGCCCTGAGGACCATGAGGGTGATGAAAATAGAAACTTGTTCTCTATCATTCAAGACCTGGTCTTTTGCTCCAAATGTACTGTGCTTATATAAACTGAGTAACATACTGGAAATATTACTCATAGGAACTGGACATCTGTGAAGAGAGAAAAAGTGCAAGTCTTCTCAACAATTTCTCTCTTTTGCAGCTTGGAAAGAAAGTGGTGTTTTGAAAACTGACTCTCATAAACACAGTCCTCTGTGTGTCTGTCTGTCACACATCTTCCTGTATCCCCACTAGGACATGGCTTTTTGAGAAAATTAACAATTTTTGAGGCATGTGCAGTCAGTCCTGATTTGTTTGTGCTGTACATTGAAAATGTCCGCATTTGTGCCTAGTAAATCAGACCTACAGCTCTTCCCTGCATAATTACCTCTCCATGTTAGTGGCTTGAGGAAAGCTGCTGCTCCTCCCATCACAGGAGCTCCTAAAACTGCAAGATTTTGAGAATGTCAGCGTGTCTGCTTTCTGAGCAGGAATTGCATACCAAGCAGAAAGCAGGGAGAGGAAAAGAAACTATCGATATTCATCAGTCCTAGGTCTCAGCAGTACTCAGCAGGAGAGGGAGGAGGCTTGTTTGTTAATGTAGCAATTAGGCAAGACACACCCCACAGTAACCAGTTGCTGTCTAAACTCGATAAAGGTGCAGCCCTTTTCCCAAATTTGCCGGTTTTGGCAGAGAACAGACTTTCCATCAGGGAGAGATTGTGTTTAGCTGACCTCTGCAATTGTAAAATGCCTATAAAAGGAAAAACATTTTATATTTCTCTGAGTCTTTGTGTGCAGATTAACTTTCTGTCTATGATAAAGGAAACAGGCACAGAATTCTGGAGGGGATTAAAAGGGGAGGGTAAGTGGGTTGTTTTCTTACTGCTGTCATCTGAAGCAAGATATTTCACTCATAGGAAGTCATGCTTAACATAAGAATTATGATGATTCATTTCATTTTGCAGGCCCTCCTCCGTCCAGGCTGCCAGAGAACACAGCAGTGTGCAGAGAAACTGCTTGTTTCAGAAAAGGACTGATTTTTTTTTTTTTTAATTCATCTGTGATGCATACTTTTAACTATATCTGTATTCTAAACAGAATGGAGAAATCTTTTAGGAGCTATGTCATGGACTGCCATAGCATAAGTGAAGAATACACATTAAAGTCAGACATCCTTACACTTGTTTTTCTTTATGCCTAGTGAGGGATGCTGACAGAAACAAAAATTATTGCCTCCGGAGGGTCAGTTGAGTGCCAAATAAAAGACAGCCCCATTCTATAGAGCACAAAGGAATAACATTTCAATAGTTAGAAAGCAAAGATGGAAGAGAATCATATTCTATGCATCATATCAGGCATGTATGTTCCCAAAAAAGGTGTTTTCCTATGCAGCTCCTGTCATGTCCTGTCTGGATTGTAGCTTCACTTATTGCTTTGAGATATGCAGTTTGAAGGCAAAAGCATACTAGAAATGCTTTTCCAGCGGTGATTCCAGAGGAGGAAATTTCTCAGACACCTATCTTGCCTTATGACATGCTCAGCTGGCGGCAGCTTGGCTTGTCAGAGTGGGAGCAGCTTGATGTGACTGCCTGCTGGCTGCCAGAGGAGGCTCTTCCCTTCCAGAACGGGAGTGGCTGTGGAATGTTTAGCTGAGCATCAGTCATTCTGGGAAGGAACCTATATAGCTGCGCTAAGCAGAGCAGGAGCCTTCAAAACCATACTTCCACCAGAAAAAAAAAAAAAAAATAAAAAAAAAAAAGGCCAGCAGAAGGGCTGTCTCCAGTGCGTAGCATTTTTTCCCCAAATCTCTCCTTTCTGAGGATAATGATGTTTATTTGTGAAGATCTCTCTACTGTTGCCCAGAAATAGCCCACATATGTGGAACTCCAGGACTTGCTGTGAGAAAACAACCCACTTTTGGTAAGGCTTATAAGGAAAATTGAGGGCATGTGTTTTTTCTCAGTTGAAAAGTCATCGCGCTGCATTCCTGCTTCTGCAGAAATTAGTTGAAAAAATCATACATTTTGTGTAGTGCTCTTGGATTACGAAGTTATTAATCTGTTTGCTGGCAGGGTTCTCAAGGTCTGGTGTATACATTTTAAAAAATAAAATCCAACTAAATGCCAAGTGAGTCGCTTTTTTGTCGCTGCAGTTATAATGCCCATTATGAATCACAAAGTGCTGGGTGAATAGTGATAGGATAAGTAATTTGCTCAAAGTCACACAAGATAAAAAGCAGCCAGGCAACCCGGTCACTGTGACCTATCCTAATCTAGTCTCTCTTTTATTTCTATTAAGAAGATCTGATTGCAAATTAAAGCTTTGATTGCAGCAGGAAATAGACCAACAGCCTTTTCCCTCACCACCCTGATGACCTTGATTGTCTTAATGTTAAAAAGAAGCAACCTTTACAGCCTCTCAGGGTGACAGGAATTCTCTGTAAAGCCATATTTCTTTCTTCTCATTCTGTGTATTCTCCAATGAGAAAGGAGGAGAATTTTGGGATGGCTACACTCCTATGCAACTCTTAACAAAGGAGAAAAATGTGAAACCAAAATGTCCACTAAATGAAAATTCAACTGTTTCCCCAGCCTAGTAGAGAAGGAATGTGCTCAGTCTTTTGGATTGTGCAATGGTTGTGAAACCAGAGGTTCTTCTCAGGGTTTAGTCTGGAGATAACAAGTTTTGTGCTGAGTGCTGCCTCTCATTACTGAGGTAATGATGCCTCCCATTCAGAGACATTTCAGGGCAAGGAAGCAGAGTTTAGCAGGCCTGTATATTCAGAGTCTTTTGCCACTTTATTTTAACAAGGATAAGTGCTGTAAGTGCCCCTTTAACGCTAATGAGAACATTTAATTATGTGTCATTATTCAAGGGTGGTGGGGGGAGTGGGGGTATCATCTTCCGTTAGTGTTCCAGATCATTCTTCCCCTGCAGGACAGTGCTGAGGTATGGAATTAAATATTAAAGCAAAGCTGATCACTAGGAGAATGCAGAAAGGCAGAGGAATGTTTTATCCATGAAGCCTAAGGATAAAATTAAGACAATTGACTCAATGCCCTGTATAAAGCAGGAAAATATTTGAGGAAACACAGTCCTAATGGTGGTATTTGCTGTGTGTAAATATTAGGTTGTATTCAGTGAATTCAATGGTTTCAGTTTTTTATTAATCATGAATGATGTTGATGTCCACATTGCTTTGTCTGACCAGAGGCAAAAGAAGTGAAATAAGAATGTCTGAGAAATTCCTTCCTTCCTTCCTTCCTTCCTTCCTTCCTTCCTTCCTTCCATCCTTCCTTCCTTCCTTCCTTCCTTCCTTCCTTCCTTCCTTCCTTCCTTCTCAGGGGAGTAATTTCTTGTAGTCTGTGATAAATTTAAATAGCAACCATTTTCTTCTTCTCATTGGATTTTAGACTTACAGTGATCAGTGACCCTGGGATTTTGCAAGTAACTTTTCCTAAATCCTCCATCCAACAGAACTTCTAAAAAGGTCTTGTCTGTTTTAGACAAGAAAAGGGTAAAGGGTGATCAGGCTTTGGAACAAGCTCCCCAGGGAAGTAATGGAATTACCTAATCATGTTCAAAAAATGTGTAGATGTGGCACTTGGGGAGGTGGTTTACTGGTGAACACGGCTGCAATTCAATGATCTTTGAGGTCTTTTCTAACCTCTACAATTCTATGATTCTATGATATTTTTTTTAACTGAAGGATAAATAGGAAAAAAGTTTACTTTCCCCTTTAATCTCTATCAAATGGTTTCTTATGCACCTGGTGTAACCAGAAGGAAAATTATAATGCACATGGTGAAATTCAGTCTTAGGGTGGCAAACAGCAGGACTTCTGTTTATTCTGTTTATTTTAACAGACAATTTTTGAACACTGCCAGGTTTTAAAAATTTTATTTTTTTATTTTCAAAATCATCCCAATCCCTTCACAGCAAAAGGATATGGAGCTGAGGATGTCCTGCAATATTTTTTGTTTCCTCTTACCAAGAGTGAAAGCAGATGCGATGGTTTTATGAAAATTCATATACATATTCCATCTCAGAATATGGAAGAGTTAAGGACAGTGTGGAAGAAAAAAGCTACATTTTTTTTATAGTGTTGTGATGATCTTTGTCTCTACCTCCTACCATCTCTCCCCAGTGAGAGCAGCAAGAACACATATTGGTGTTATAGACAGATGTTTACCCTTTTAGTTAGCCAAAAAGAAAATGGATTTATGTCCTCAGGCAGTCATTGTCAGGACACAGAGTGCATTCTTCTCCTAGGAGTGTCTCTAGCAGCATAAGGGAATTGAGTGGAATTGAGCACAGGGTCACCTCCTCCCAGACATCCAGACATGAGCCATTGTGGGGCAGGTGTGATGCTTCTCTCCCTGGGGGGCTCCTTTTAAGCTGAAGGGATGCAGCACGAGCAGGGACCAGCTGTGCAGCAGCTGTGCCTGCATCCAGCCTGCTGCATCCTTGATGCTGAGCCTGACCTGCTGGCTTGGATCCCCAAGGCCTCCCTCAACACTGCAGGCTTGATGGGACAGCACCGGTGAGCACATCGCCTCAATTGCTGTCTCTGGGCCTGATATTGACTCAGACTGACTGTCTTCCATCCAGTTCTTTGTTTTTGACATTGCCTGAGTCTCAGCAAGGTTGTCTCACCTGTGATACGTGGTTGCAGCCCCCCAAAAAAGCCTAAGCAAATGAGAGCCAGAGTCCCAAGAAAGAATCACTCAGTCTGTATAGGGAGGGATGCTATTGAGTGTCAGCTCAAGAACTGGAATATTTCTGCTGCTGCTGTTTGTCAGGAAGGCACCATTAGGGTGGTAATCAAAACAAAGTCCTTCCCATCTCACCTGCAGTGTCAAGGTCCATCTGGGTGTCACAGATCCCAGAAAACAGCCAGCAATAATGCAGCATCTTCTTTAAGGTCCAACAGCATTGGTTGGTCTCCAGGAGCATTCAGTGGCATTTGAAATGCTGGCATGCTACAAGGAGTAGGAAAGAAACAGCAAAGTTCTTAGGAGAAAGGCTTTCAGGTGTTATTGTAATGAGGCATCTCTCATGGGACTGTTTTCCTTCTGTCTTCCTTCCTCCTACCTGTGTCCTCTCAGCATGTCTAACATTTGCAAGTTTGAGCTGAGCTGCTGGCTAATGGCTTGCAGAGCCTCCCTCAGAGGTGGAACACAAAGAGACGGAAAAATGAGGATGACAGAACTGTGTAGGTGGCCATAGCATGAGAATGCTACAGAGACACATACCAGAGGCAGAAATACCTCTGGGATTCAATAAAAAAAGAGTTTGACATTTAGTTCTTAGTTCTTGATTTAAAAAAAATATTTTTTCTTTAGTTCCAAACAACTCCGTTGATCTGTTTATTTCTATTGTAAGGTGGGCCAGGATTTCTTCTCAGAAATTATGATTGTTGCTGAATACAGGTGTTGGAAGGACATTATTCTTGCCAGTTGTATACAGACCCTGAGGAGTATGAATTATTTTAATCTTACAATTGATGACATTGCAAGAGCTGCTGTTTCTGGGTTCATAGGAGAGGGTGACTGGCTCAGCTTTGTGTTCAGCTGTCTTACTGCTTTTCTTTCAGGGTTGGATAAACCAGTTCTGAAGCAAGAGCTGACCTACCACAGTTTTCAATGTGGTGTATTAAATGTATTAAATGGTCACCGATTGCAGATTTCTTTGATAGTATAAGTGAGCTGCTGATGAACTGACCACTAGCAGATGGCTCAGGGTACAATCCATTACAGCTGCTTGAAGATAAACTATCCTTGTCCATGGCTCAGAAACTGGGACTGGGGATCTGTGTTCAGAGCTCCATATATGGCTTCAAAACTGTTCATATCAGAATTCCCCAGTTGGGAGAAAAGGCTAGAGGGGGAAGAATTTTAATGATGCACAATGTGGTATCTGGATTTTTTTTTTAATAACCTGTGCTATTTGCTCTACATTCTAGAGTTATCCTGTTAAAACAGTATCTTGCCATTTTTCTTTTCTGTTCACAGTTGGCAGCTATTGGATCAAGTAGGCTAAAGTTAACCAGTACTAGACAGAATGATGGCTGGTTGTTGCCTCAGGCCACACAAAATAATCCTCTCCCCTTTATTTTGATTTCCAGGCATAATAGCATCTATCCTATTAATTCTCATTCCTCTATCAATTGTTCAGTTGAAGAACTTACAGTTTTCAAAGAGTTAGGTCAGCTGTCCATTATTCACAGCTAGTTGCCTCTTTTTATAAGCAAATATATATTTTTTCCTATCCTGTGAATCATTATTTTCATTATTTATGCTTTTTTGCCTTTAAAATGCTCATCTTCATCCCATTTCCCAACTCTTACAATTTTGAAAAACAACCTGATTGTTTAGACTGTAAAGTTTTCATTACTTATGTTCTAACATCTGCTATG
Source organism: Onychostruthus taczanowskii (assembly GCF_017590055.1). Classification (NCBI taxonomy): domain Eukaryota; kingdom Metazoa; phylum Chordata; class Aves; order Passeriformes; family Passeridae; genus Onychostruthus; species Onychostruthus taczanowskii. The sequence continues at coordinate 9,612,335 of NW_024499906.1, forward strand.
GGAAGCAATGTTCAAAATACTGCTATCAGAAAAGCTTAGGCCTGTTTAGCTTTCAAACAAGTTGGTGCCTTCTTGAATAGAAGTTCATGAGTTTTCATCTGACACTTGCTCCAGAAATCAAATTGATCCACAAAACCCAGGATATTCCTGAAAAACACTGACAATATTTTTTTTTTTTTTGCTTTATCAAAATACCTTGTCAGAGAAATTATTGGTAAATTAACAATACTTGAAAAAAAGACCACAGATACTTGATCTAGTGGCAGTCAGGTGCTCTGAGTTGTGAAGGATCTGTGCATTAGCCAGAGGGGTTTATATAACAAGTAATATTTGGTGTATAGCAAAGCTGTTAAAACAAAGATAACCTCGTTGTTGAAACCACACCTCAGAAGAACAGTCAAGTAAGACTTCACTTAAATCTTGTAGAACAACCTTTCAAGAACACAGTGTGAGATATAAGCCTTGAGATGGTCACATGGGCTCTTTTACTCACAGTTTTCTTGCATTTTAAGGCCAACTTATTTTACACGGCAATAGAGATATTTTAACACCCTTGACCACTGGCTTATCGCTTGCCAGGAAGGTACCTGTGGCTTTCATGGAAGAGCTTCTCATTAAAATTCACTCACCTGTCTTTCTGTTCCAATTAGGAGGGAAAAAAACAGATAGTGCAATCCATATCCTGCCCTACCTAATATACATCCACTCAGCAATAGACATCTGAATTGATGAGCACTGTGCTTGGCCTTATATCCCTGTTCCTTTTCCTGTCTATACTTAATTCCTTTCCTTAACAGAGATTTTGCTGCTATCACTTGTTTTAGTGCTGGTGTACAGTCAAACACAATAACCTAATCACATTACAGTTCTGACCTGCAAAACTCCCTCATCTCTTTCACATATTCTTCCTTTAAACTCATTTCTTTCCAGAAGCCTCAGCAATAGCTTACACAGAGCACATCCTAGCTGGATATTCCATTTTTGTGCTGGGTGTAAGCATGCATCTGTGATAGGTCATAGTACTTTGGAAAGGACTGAGGTCTTATAATACTGCATGAATGTTAGTGCTAACATTAAATCCCATCTTGCTATGTAAGTACAGGCTGTGTGATTCATTTTTGCTCTAGCTCACACAGGCTGCCTACAGCCTGACTGCCACCACAGGATTCTTAATTCATCTAGTACATTCATCTGAAAGGACAGACCAGAGGAAGATCCCTGGCATAAACACTTGTTACTTTAGCCTGTGCATAACTTAATTCTCCGTGTTCTGTCTTCATTACCCCTACGTAAAACACATCCATGCTGTCTCTGACCTTCTGTCCTAATGAACTACTGCATGACAGTGTAAGCGCCCTCAGCCACTGCTGCCTTGACTTTTTCTGCCTCCCCATGACAGAACTCCATTTGATATTCTGTGAAACGGCAGTTCTTGTTCATGTTCTGCACACACCTCCAGCATTTCATATTTCCTCAAATGTTCTAAGAGGGCACCAGGGAATCTTCTGTTCTTAACTTTATTCTGGCTATTCTCTCATTGTCATCCTTGTCTTAACAAGTATTTAAATCTTCCCTTGCAATTCTCTACCCATACATGGCACATATACACTGGAAGTTTCATCATTCCAAGGGAGCTTCTCGGTTTTGTCTCCATCATGAGCATAGTTTTTGATTTGGTTTAAAGGGAGTAATTCAGATTCAGGCACTTATGTGTAAATGTCTGTAGTGGATACGACCACATGTGATGTGAGTGCCTCAGGTCCCACAGTAGATAGTGGACATTTGGTAACTGATCCACAGAGCTGAGAAGTTTTTCATCTGGTCATGTGTACGCTTTCCTAGGCTTGGTTGACTTTATTGATGGAGCAGAAATATGAATGAATAGTCTTGCAATCTCAATAGGCAAGTTTATAGGTTTCAACAGGAGTGGAAAAAATAATTTACTGTATGCAGGTTTGAATAGCCCACCAGCAGCTGGATGCTAATTTTATTTCACTTACTTATCTTCTAGGCTAATTATGGATTAGCTGACAGCACGTGCAGCTGCTGTTGTGATATCTTGAACTAGGCCAACTGCTCTGAGCTCCAACATTTTATGTAGCAACACTGATTTCATTTGTGGAGCCTTTAGTACTGGTACATGTGTTAAAGGAAATGATTTGAGCTTTGCTGAGAAGCTGAACTACGACTTGAATTGTTTATAGTTCTCTGACAGCTTGGGGGACTCTGATGATTTTCACCATCTGAGAAACTTGCATTACACTTCTCAAAAAGACTGTCTTTCCAAAACAGACACCCCTGACAGACATTGTTGATGTAGGGTTACAATTGTCTGTCTGACTCATAGTTAAAAGATCTGCCAAACAGCATATTTTTGCTGCAAAATACTTATATCTGCTAATGTAGAAATAGATTGTATTGTCATCCAAGTTATTAATATCTGCAAAGAAGCCCAAACACTGCAAGAAATCTGTCTCTCTATACTACTTGCTTCAGTTTGGCTGAAAATGACAAATTTAAAAACTGTTATTAAACTGAGGGCATTGTGCTAACCCCTCTGTAGAATAGGATAGAATATATTTAGGTGTTTTCTGGACTAGGAAAAGAAAACATACTTCAAAAATATTAGCTAATGTTTGTTCTTTGGTTAAATATTGTCAGAGGCAATGTTAGCCAAGGACAATATTATTAATATTTAGGTAGCATTCAATTTCCTCAGTTTGGACAGGGCTTTAGAAAAAGAAGAATATTAGCAAGCCTTTACATAAGCATTGGAATATCTGAGGTTTGTTTGTTACATATTTATGTGCAGCAGTTGGCTTTGTGGTAGTTTCATAATATCACCACTCTAAAATGACCTGTTTGGAGGGCTTGGGATCCTTGTGATCAATATAAGACAAGGAAAAACCTCCTAAAGCTGGACCTTTCCCTCTGCCAAGAAACACATAGTAATTTTCTGTGCAGTTTTCCCTATTCATGAAACTTTAAGGAACTGTGAGACCTTTCTCACAGTGTCAGAATTGGCTGAAAGTGAGAGAAGTAGACAGTGTAGGCACACAGGCATGCACAAATATTAAAGAAAGGATGGTGGCCTAAACCTTGTTTCTTCTGTAAAGCAGCCTAAAATGAATCACAGAATCATTTAGGTTGAGAAAGATCTTTAAGAACACAGAATCCAACTGTAAACCCAGCACTGCCAAGTCCAACACTAAACCATGTCCCTCAGTGCCATAAATTACCTGGAAGCAACCTCTCCCATAAGCAGTAGGCACCCCAACAATTCTTTTGTAATGAACGGTTCAACACACACACAAACTACTGCCCTGCAGTAGCTGACAAGATATGCTCCTTATGAATTGTGTTTTATGTTCTTCAGTTGTGTATTGTTATAAACCATAGCAAGAATCAGAAAGGGGATGTAATACATAGAACCACCCTCTGGTGATTTTCAGCCATATTTCTGCCCATGAAGGAGGGAGCATAAAGAAGAAAAATAAGCCCTTTCACATGCCTAGAAGGATGGGCAAGCTAGCAGGCAGCAGTAAACAGAGCAGATAAATTTGATGGTCCAAATATTTGCTGTATTTGTTTCAGATATGGATCTTTATGTGCTTTTTTGATGAGGTGTTCCAGGTTTTGTTCAGATTTCCATCTGCTTTGCCCCCAAGGGACAAAAAGAGTTCTCAAATCAACCAAAGTAACAAGTGATTGGCATAACTGTCCTTTTCCAAAATGAGCACAAATGTCCGTCAAGAAGTAACTCTGCTCTTTTTCTATACAGTATGAGTGGAACTATAGGATGTGAAAGGCTTTGAATCCCATGAGAATAAATGCTATGCATTTTACAGTTGCATGAAAGCAGTAGTCTTGCTTGTCACTAGGAGAAGATCTATGAATCTTATCCTGGTTTAATAAAAATGAAGTACACAAAAATAATCAAAGAGGGGATGACAGGGATGACACTGATATTGCCCCTCTCTGGAGCAGTAATATCTTGCTCAACCTGCTTGAAATCCAAAGTCCCTCACTCAACAAATCTTTACTTCTGCTACTCACAGGGTAGCATGTTCAGTAGAAAAGGGAGAGAAGCATCCACATTAGAACATAGTCAGCTTTCTGGTACTTTCAGTTTCCAGGAGGTGGGAAAGCACAGCAATGATGTCCAAAGAAGGGCAATGAAGCTGGTGAAAGGTCTGGAGCACAAGTCCTGTGAGGAGCAGCTGAGGGAGATGGGAGTGTTTAGCCTGGAGAGGAGAAGACTCAGGGGAGATATTATCACTCTACAACTGCCTGAAAGGAGGATGTAGTGAAAGGGTTCAGTCTCTTCTCCCAACTCAGAAGCAATGGGACAAGAGGAAATGGCCTCAAGTTGTGCCACGAGAGGTTTAAATTGAGTGTTAGGAGCAGTTGCTTCACCAAAAGGGGGGTTAGGCAGCAGAATTGGTTGCCAAGGGAAGTGGTAGAGTCACCATCCCTGAAGGTATTTAAATGATGTACAGAAGAGGCACAGAGAGACCTGGTTTAGTGGTGGACTTGGTAGTGTTGGGTTAATGGCTGGACTTGATGAACTAAGTGTTTTTCCTCAATCTAAATAATTGTATAATTCCATGAACTGTAACTGATGCTCCCACAAGCAGAGAAGGTTATTAAATCTGAGCATACTCTGTCTGGAGAGAGTGCAGTTACTATAATGAATGGGAAATTGTGCAAGAGCACCATAAGACTGCTGCTATACTTAAACAATGTGCTTTTGCAGACTGGGTTTTTGTAATAAGATGGGGGTAGATTTTAATTTTGTTTAGTGGTTTGAACCTATCAGGGGTCATAAATTAAAGAGGTGCTAATCAGTATACTCAGGGAGGGCTTGAGCCTGAGCAGTTGCTGAACTGCCTGGGAAAGGTTTTAGGGAAGAACTTTAGTGAATGTTTTGGGGTTAAAGATAACATCTGTGGTGTTAGAGAACACTTTTTTAATTTCAGTTCAGCCTCAGTTAAGGCAGCATTGTGAATAAAAAAAAAAAAAAACAAACTTTTTTTTTTTAAACCCAAAATATTCCTACCTGCAGCTACCTCTCCTAAACATGGGAATTCAAACCATTCTAACAAGAAGAAAATGTTATTTGTAATAACTTGTATATTGTGTCATCAGCACAGTGACCCTAAAGAGATAATAGAAATCAGTTACTTTATGAAGGAAACACTTTTCTTTGCAGAAGCCACATCTTCTTGTAGCCAATTAAAGTCCTGCAAAAGTTGTAAAATAATGAATATTGTGCCTTACCTTCAATTCTGCCTGAATGCTTTAGGCTGGAGTTCAAAGCAGCTATTATACAGTTTTCCAAAAATTGCTTTATAAACTTGTTAATTCTTAACTCAGTACACATAATATTCTATGAAGAGCATATATTTCTTGTGAGATCAGAAGCACTATTTCATATTGATGCTTTGTGATTTTGTCTCCAGAGATGAAAAAGTTTGCTTAAGTTTTTTTTTAAATCACTTAGGTTCATAACCCAGACAGAACCAGCTCTGGCAAAACTTCCTCTGCCTTACGTTCCTTATTTAGTAAATAGAACCTGCACAGTGCATTGCTATCTTCTCCGGAATCTTTGGCTTTGCTGGACTAAGCTGGAAATGAAATATCTAGATCAGATGAACTGGGAAGAAAAAGAAAAAAAAAAGGGAGTTGCTGCTTTTGGAAAGAAGCAAAAAGGGTTTTTCAAGCCAAGAAACTGCCTGTTAATAGCAGCACTAAACACTATTGAAGCTTTGTGGGAAGCCTTGCAAGCTATTTTACTTTTAAATAAAAAGATCCTAAGCTTACATTAATTGTCTTCTTAGAAAAAAAAATAAGACTGGGCAAACAGAAATATAGCACTGTATACATGTAGGAAATCTTGCAGTTAACTGAGATGTCTTTTACATCAAGGTGGGTGGTATAGATTTAAGTCGTGTGTGTAGTGCATAACACAGTGCAACATAAGATCAGAATAAGAACTCTTGCAGCCTTAGTTCTGCACGGGCTAAATTTCCTGACAGATAAGTATTTCTTCCTGCACAGATGCACATGGCTTAGATACAAAGTTCTTTCATCTACCCTTTCATGGATCTAGCCACTGGTACTTGGTGGCCTTCTTAGTTACCACTCAGTCATTTACAGATCATTAAAACTAAAAGTGTGTATCTCTGTGCATATTCACAGCCTGTGGAATTATAATTTTTGATTGGGTTTTAGCTGCTTTAAAGTAACAGACCCCACTTTCCTCCTTCATCCTCTGTAGGTAAACATACTGACACTGAATTTGCCTTTAAGTGACTTTTTAGAAATAGTCTGCAACCTTCAGGGATCCCTGAATGCTGCTTGACAGAATAAAACATAGAGAAAACAAGTCCTATTTCCATACTAATAACCCTTGGAATAAAATGCATCACAACAATGTCAAGTGTCCTGTTGTTTGATGGAATGTCAGAAAGACAAAAAACCAAAGGCAGGAGAAGCCATAAGTGTAGGATGGTGTTTCAAATCATACATCTGCACATCCAATCCACAGAACATCTGCAAGTGCCCAGTACAAACCTAGAAGGAATATTGCATTTAGCTGAGGCTTGTACACAGCTATTCTAAAAATACATGTCTGCAGGCAATTCCATCCTGCATGGGAAATTTTTGCTGAAAGTTGAAGGAAAATGGATTTGAGAAGATCATGTAACTTTACACATAATAATAGTGGAAGCAAGCACATGCTAAAGGAACAGTTCAATGCTATAGGCTTCTGATGGCAATAAATTCAGGAAAGTCCTGGAACGTGAGATGCAGTATTCATCCCTTAAAAATGTTCTTTTTGTTCCTATGTGTTGGTCTATGCTAATCTGCTCTTAAAAAGTGATTTTCAAATCATACAAAAGAGAAACAAGCAGGTTGTGATTAAAAGGTGTTTTCAGTAATTCATAGATTAGGTTTGCCAGCAGCTACTGCCATGAGGCAAAACTGTTTCTAGTCATTTAGCAAGATTTTATTCATAAAATCATAGAATCATATAAAGGGTTTAGTTGGAAGACATCTTAGAGATGATCTAGTTCCAGCCCTTCCACTAGACCAGATTGCTAAAGGACCAATCCACCTGGCCTGGAACATTTCCATGGATGGGGCATCCACAACTTCTCTGGGCAACATGTGCCAGCACCTCACCATCCATCACAATAAAGAATTTCTTCCTAATATCTAAGATAAATCTACCCTCTTCCAGCTTAAAACCATTGTCCCTTGTGCTGTCACTACATGCCCTGGTAAAAAGTCTCTCCAGCCTTCTTGCAGGCCTTTATTCATACTTAAACCAACCTTTTAAAACTAGAAGCCAAAAAGATACATATAGATATAGAGATAAATTTTCAGAAACATAAGTCCTGAGTCCCTGCTCATGAATCAGCCTAGTACCAAAGAATTTTTAATGGGGAATGACTCATGAGAAATCTCTAAGCATTGACTTCACTGACTTAGAAATATAGATATAAGTGAGAGCCTGGAAGCCCACGGATTGTCTGCATGCTTTAAAATTTGAGTCAGCAGTCTCTGATAAGATGACTGTGTGTCATGAAATTTCAGGCCTTGTGAATTGGACTTGGACTTCCTACTTTCCACCCCCTGAATATTAACTCCAAGATTCAAGCTGAATACCTGTAGCATGAACCAGTAGAAAGCTGAGTGCAGGGAAGAAGGAAAGGAGGACTCAGATGCCTTAAATTTTAGGATTTCTAATCCAGCTCTTGGTTTGACTAACCTTACCGTATCTCATTCTTCCTATTAAGCAATCAGATTCCTGGAGGTGTTGTCTTCCTTCCTCAGCTGAATTTTCTCCCATTGGTAGGAAATCACCTGGAAAGAAAAAGTCCTGCCTTTGAATTAAACTCTTTCTAAATATTGTGAAATTCTGGCAGCATCATCTTGAAATTAAGAGTCACTTTGGAATAGTAAATATTTTTATTTTATGAAGTATAGGATTGCACTGGTTTTGGAGGTATGAAGGCTTTCAGGAAGCTGGTGCTTACTGGAGCAAAATTAACAGGATTTTCAGTCATGCTTCCCTTTCAGGCAGGTTAACCTTTATGCATTTTATCTTAAATATTGCAAATGTATTGTAATGAAACGTATGAGAACAAGAAGCCAACAGAGTGTTTACAGTTCTGAATCCTTTGAGTTTTTCCATACGGATGTATTTTAGTCACTGAAAGTCATGGTAGCAATGCTAAGAGTAAAGTGCTCTGCTAAATCAGTGCCTTAATATATTTTGTGCTGGCTGAAAAGAAGTATTTCATTTCTATGAAGAAATACACTTAGAGATGCTCAAGTCTTTCACTTTCCTGAAACTGAAACTCCTAAATATGAGTACCTCTGCTTGACTGATTGGAGTAGGCTTCAGTTCAGGCTTTGGGCAAAGGCAATTTTTCTAGGAAAATACCTCTTAAAGAAGTGGTAGAATGCTGACTAGATAGTTCCTCTGCTGCTCTGTACTGCAGAGAATTAGTGCTACTGTACTGATTTAAGCTCCTTTGAAAATGCTGTGCTGGGGAACTTAGGGTAATAACTTCCAGTATTGGTAAGGCCGGATGAGACATGCCTTGCTCTAATACTGCTGTAAATTTAGTAATCTACTAGGAACCATAAAGCTCCTTTGAAAATATCTGCCTCAGTTATTCAAGCCAGTAGATTGCTGCTTGTGTTTTCATAAAACTATAAACATGGCATCCCATCTGCCTTGAGCTTGTGTGCCTGCCCAGCTCTTATAACACACATGCTTTTTTACTTTTAACAATTTTATCTTTGAAGTTCAATTAAATGGATCTATAGGTAAGAGCTGTTGAACTTCACGTGATCCTATGGATGGGATCTTTTTGTTTGACTCTACACACACAGAGCTGGGAATTTAAATGTCTGCATTTGACCATCTTGCTTAAACTGACTTTACTCTTTGTGGAGAGCAGAAGCGTATTATTCTGTCTGCTTTCACTGTACATTTTAGGAAGAAATTATTCACTCCTTTTAAGGGCATCTTTGTCTCTGTTGTAGATAACTACACTGCCAGCTTAATTTTATCATCTATCCTATGTAGTATATGTATGTTTGTTCTTCCCTGCCTCTGGATACATATCCTTTTTCCTTTTAATGATGGATTTTTTTTTTTTTTCTCTTGTCTCTGGCAACAGTTTTTTTTTTTTTTTTTTTTCTCCCTACAGAGCTTGCCAAACATATTTTAATGTAATCTATGTTGTAAATGGGGTCTTGTCAATATGAAAGTGTTTTCCCTGGAACAGATTGTTGTAAACTGCACAAAATGTGGGGTTTTTTTCCAGCTGCCAACCACTTAAAATTTCAGGTTCAGAAGCAGCATTTTTTTTTGTCAAGAAGGGCAAGAAAGAGTACCCCAGAAACTACAGGCATGTCCATCTCATTTCAGTGCCTGGTAAAACCATGGAAAAGATTATTCTGGGTAATGCTGAAAAACACCTGGAGGAAAGGGCAGTCATCATTCACAGCCAGCATGGTTTCATGAGGGGAAAGTACTGCTTGTTGAACCTGATTTCCTTCTACAATAGGGTAAACCACCTAATTCATGTTTCAAAGCCAGTTGATGTAATCATTTGAACTTCAGCAAAGCTTTTGGTAGTCTCTCTCAGAGGATCCTTCTGGACAAAATGTCCAGTCCACAACCGGATAAACACATCCTGGGTGGGTGACCAAATGGCTCACGAGTTGGGCACAAAGGGTTATTATAGTGGAAGGGGTTCACATCAGGCTCATGACCTGTCCCAACTGAGGTTCCACAGGGCTCCATCCTTAGCCCAGTTCTCTTCAACATCTTCATTAATGATTGTTGATTATTGCTGTTCAATCTGATGATTTCTTTGTTATATGCAGAGATTGTATTCTGATATTTTGTTAATGATTAAAATACATTAAAAGTCAGTGATCTGACCCCATATGCTAGGACTTGTTAAATATATATTCTACCTGTTATGGCTTTGTTGAAAGTCATGTCCAAGACAGTACTTTTGATCATCATTTCAAGGTGCCTGCTTTCACAGTTCTGCACCCCTTGTAGGAAATCAAGCAGTTCTGCAACTTGCCCTGTCTGAAGTCTGATCCCAAGAACAGTTCTTCATAGACAGGAGGCAGCTGGATTAGCAAGGAACCAGTCATGACTTAAAAGTGCCCTTATGAGGGTTTGTCTTGAATAAAACCTCATGAGAGTTTGTCTTGAATCAAATAATGGGCTAATAGGTTATAAATCAAAGCAATATAGATAAAATTAGAGAGGCTTTATGTTTATTATTTTACTGTGTTGTGGAGGGTAGCAGGATAGAACAAGGAGAAAAATGAGAGGAATACTGTGAATCACTCCTTTGTGTTGCTTTAGACCTGTTCAATAAATTATTTGATTACCTTTTCTATAGGAAAAGAATAATTAGTATTACTGACAGTAGTTGAAAGCAGAGAGAAGTGTGATGGCAGGAAGATTGCTGTGATCTTGAGGGAATTGTCATTTCCTAGATATAGGCTGGGTCATAAGCTGACTTGGCTTGTCATTTCAGCCTCACTGCAGCTATAATAGTTCATTTATAGCCATGGTGTGAATTTGTTGATAGGACTAAGTGGACTATGAAGCAAATGACACTCAGTGCCATGAAGCAGATTCTTGGGTGGATTATGTTCTATCCAGGACGCTTTCCATTCCTTACTTATATCAGCACGTGTAAGAGTTCTGGGAAGCCAGTTACAAACGGTTCCTATTATCAGTTTAATTGTCTAAGGTTCCAAAACCACTTTTTGTCTTTGCCTGAGACTACTTCCATTTTGTGTACACTCCTGATTCCTCTCCTACTTCTAGATCTAGCAAATTATTTTCAGAAACTGGTCTCACCACTGAGTGTCTTTTGGGAAGCACATATTTGATTAGAGTAATATCATAAATATAATAAAAAAATAATAATGACAATCATACTGAGAGCCCTTCCAGATCATCCATTGGGTCAAAAGCTTAAACTATTCCTGACCAATGAATCATCAATTCATAATCAAATTTTCACTTGAATACATGAAAATTGTGAAAGAAATGTGCAATTAAATTCTCTTCAACAGAGCATTTCCATGCACATTCACATACAGAATGTATACAAAATATCAGAATTGCAGCATAAGAAATCCCTAATCACCTTAAATTATAGAATTATTTATGCATGTTATTTTTTCAATGTGAAGATGAATTAAAATTAATGTTACAATTATTTTAAACAAAGGAATTCTTTAACATGTTCATTTATTCCTAATTTTAATGAAAAAGCATTTTATCTGCCTCAGACTTTTGCAATAGTAATTAAAATAATAAGTAGCAGCTAATTTATTTAGTTAGAAGCTGTGACTAATTAATTTTCATCACTGGAAATGGATATTAGAAACTAAGGCAAAACATTCGAGGAATATATCAAAAGATTCATATATGTGTGTTATTTTAATTTCATTACAGTTGAGTATAGAGGGCCTTTTGGCATCTGCTTCTCACAAAATATACTCCTGTATATAAACATAATTACATAAAAACTGTACAAGTCCCATTTTTGTCTTAGTAATACATCTTTCATATATAGACATACACTTAGGCTTCTTAATTAAAACATTCTATGGACACATGAATTCCTTCCTAAGATCTCTATTCTTTCCAAATTAAGTTTGCAAAAGACTGTTATAATTTGACCTCTAAGATGCTATTTTGTTTTAGCATTAAAATTTAGTGAACAAAAAGGCACCCTCCAATCTTGCAATATGGGTGAGCTATGCTTGTCAGAGCAGGGTGTGAAGGCACCAGAAGGCACCAGAACTACTTCAGTCTTTCCAGAATCAGAATTATTTTGAATCCCAGCACCAAACACAAGCAGCACAGGGGATGCAGAAAAGACTCCTCAGAAGACCATGGTCAAAAACCTGTGGGGATGAGTTTCAGAACAGGCTTTTGAAACAAAGCAATTATTTTAGGAAAGAAACAGATACTGTACTTACTGAATGTTAAAAAGATTGAAGAATGTTCAGGTAAGAAATTTTCTGAACATTTTGAAAAGAAACTACTCTTTCTTTAGTAAAATATTTGCTCTGGCTTAGGAGTTAGGTGTTTTAAATTTAAATTGCATCTCTGTGGTATGTTTAGTAACTACAACAAAGTGATTTCTTGGCACTAGTTTGGCTTCAGTCTGATGGCTTGGCTAAGTGCATGCTAATAAAAATATTTATTCTTTGGTACAAATGAACTTTTAGAAGGATATTTTTAGACTAGGTAATGATATTCTAACTACACAATTACACATGTAGCTGTTTGCCATCTTAAATGTCAGTAAAGCTTTCAACATCTCGTCCTTTTCCCCTGACTCAGCTTGCAGACAGTTTTCAAGGTGAGATGGTCTGTCATGTTGATCTGTGGAATCCCAAACACAGTGAATCAATGCTCTTACATACAGAAGACCTAAATGCAATTGAGACATATACAGAAAGCAATACCTGGAAATCAGAGACATGATAATTACTTTTCAGATTAACTTAGAGAGAAGAAAGGGATGAAGGATGAACATGAGCTGACACCAAACGGATGAACACAAACACATGAGATTTACATATTTTATTTAATCTCTTAATAGTCTAAAAAAAGAAACAGACTTCAACAGTAGTCAACTGCAATGTTATCACCCCACTCAGTGAAACAGGGTTGTCTCAGATGTTGAACAACAATACTGAGAAGTTTATGTGAGCTTGAGTTCACATTAAGTGGTCTCGAGAAGGGCTGCAACCCTATTAAGTGTTTCAGAGACAGAATTTATTTGTTGAATTTGGGGAGGATGGTCATCGAAGACCCTAGCTGGGTTGCTCAGGTGTGCTATGCCTGCAGAGCCAGCACTTCATTAGCTGACTCCTGGCTCTCCAGGTGCTGCCTCTGTTAGCAATGGAAGCTTCTCGCCTCTTCCTCTCCTGAGGGAAAACCAGCATGGGTAAGGATGGCGGCGTTTAGGCTTTTCCTATCAAAACTTGGTTAGAACTATTAATGGAGATTTTAATAAACACTCTTCTATGGAACTTATTTGATTTGGATTCCATTTCTTTTAACAGGTATGACATTTTAAGCATTTTTTCCCCCCAAGCACTGCTTTTCCAGTCACCACAGGTGTGGAACCTGGAATGAAGAAAACAAAAACAAAAAGGCTGCAACATTACGAACAAGTAAGAAAGAAATACATTCTGTGTGTCATTCATGGTTTCAATGTCAAATCAAACTCTCTCTAGACTATTCTTTCACATGAAACCAGAGGATGACTGGAGAGATACAAAACAAAGGCAGTTCTCTTTGGCAGCCCTGGTGAGAAGACACAGCTTTGTTCATATGTCTTGGCTAATACTTTTGAGCTTCTGCTGATGTATTTCAAAGAACAAAATCCTAAGCAAAGTCAGTACATCAGAGTAAAAGTAGAATGTGTACTCACTTCAAATCTCCCAACAAAGCAAATACTCTCTGGTAAGACCAGTATGAGCGGTAATGACATTTTTACACACCATCTAGGCTTTAATCTACAAAGAAGGCTGTGAAAGTAGCACAACCGCAAACATTGAAAAAGAATAAAGGCTTTCCCTCCTCTCCCTCCTACGAAGTTAGCAAGAGAGTAGCAGCTAACAAGCAAACAGTCTTTTTTAGCGCTAGGAAAGGCAGAGATCTCCAGGCTGCAGCCTGTGCTTTTCTTCTTGGTAGTGACATAAATGCTGCAATTCATTCTGGCTGAAGGGCTGCATTTCACTCAGGTCAAGTAGCTCAGGAATCTACATTACAACAAAGCCCAAGTGGAATTATTATTCTTCCAGAATTAAATGCGAGATGAAACCATGCTGATATATGTGGTTTGGTTTGGGGACTCTTCTACATTTGAAGTAGATGTGGAATGAGAAGCAAAAGCAGAGCTTCAGAAAGCAACCTTAGGTGTCCAGTAAGCCGCTTGAGAAATTAAAGGATAATTAAATTAAGCTTAGCTCTGCTTCATATTATATACAATTTGTATAAAGCAAATGTGTACAAATGGCTGTTCCACTACATACTACATCGAGATATTGCTCCTCAAACTTTTCCTTCATTGCATTTTGCTTTGTATGCTATCTGTCAGTTGCATTAACAATAATATTGCAGCAGATTTTTTACCCCATAATGAACATTTGCATTAAAATGTTTATAAAAGATGTCTGAAGGGTTCACAATGACCAAATGTCTCTGAAAATAGCATGACATGATTTTGAATGAAAACTGTTTAAAGTAGAGTTGAAATGAAACACATTATATCATACTACATCATACTGTAAATATTTGCATTGTGAATGCTATTTTTGCTGTTCTATCTTTACTAAGTGAAACATCCACAGAATCACATAATGGTTTGGACTGGAAGGGACCTTAAAGATCAGACTGCTTGCTAGGGGCAGGGGCACCTTCCACTTGATCAGGTTGCTCAAGGACACATCCCACCTGGCCTGGAACATTTGCCGGAATGGGGCATTCACAGCTTCTCTTGGCAATCTGTGCCTGTGCCTCATCATCCTCATGTTAAAGAATTTCTTCCTAATATATAATCTAAACTTACCTTCTTCAGATTAATGCCATTATTCCTTGTGATATCACTGTACGCCCCTTTATAATCACCCTGTGTCTCTTTATTGCGGGCTCATTTTAGGTACTGTAAAATACTGTAAGGTTTCCCCAGAGCCTTTTCTTCTCTTGGCTTAAAAGCTCCAATTTTCCCAATTGTCTTCATTTGAGAGGTGCTCCAGTCCTCTGATCATCTTAACAGTTCTCATCTGGACTCTCTCCAACAATCCCATTCAAAATTGTTTTCATGCTTAAATTAATTACCTCAAAATAAGAATTAAATTGCACAACAACCAAATTCATGTATCTTTTTCCTGAGGTTCCATTTAAGCTTTAAAAGTATGCTTCTGTACACAGACAGAAACACATGCTTTCCTAGTATCAGCTTTAAGTTGAGTTTGCCTCTATTTAATGTACCGTTGAATGAGATTTAATGAATCGTGACTGAAATATAGACTTCCGGGGATATGTCACTGTCAACACACTCTGTCTCTCTGACATGTTGTCATCAGTGATCATGCTTACCCTGGATGAATGGTCTTATGTTCTTTTCTAACTCATAATTCCTGATCTGACATGCAAAGTTAACAGAAAAAACAAACACATAACAAGTAAAAAATGATGGGACCTGTGCTAGTTCCTGCCATGCCATGCTGTGCACTCCAGTTCCTTTTCCTGACTGACTAAATTGTCAGGCCTGCTGATTTCTTCTAAATTAAATTATGAGGTATTTGAAAAGTGAAATATGAGCCTACTGCCTGGAATTAATTGAAGTCCTTTATAAATTATAGATCTGATCTGAAGTAGAAAGACATCAAATAGTTCAGGATAATAATGCATTTCTGTGGTTTATTAGATTGCTGGGTGTGTATCCATGCAGGAATTGTTAGAGCTAGAAAGCATCTGTTGAAGTCAAAGGAGAACATCCTTTTTTATTATTATTTTTTCAAGTGAAATTAACTTTATATCTATTACAGAAGTGGTTTCACTGTGTGCCCTTTCACTAGCCAACAAAGCCACTGACCACATCAGCTGGAATATAGTCAGATTGAAGTCTGAATGGGAAAAAAAAAAACCTGAACAGTTTGAGTGAGAATATTTGACCACAAAAATTTCAGATTTCCATGTTTTCTTTTCTCATTTATTCACTAGTGCATCTTTAGGAGGAAAACCAGCAGTTTCCTACAATTATGTCCCCAACTCCAACAAGCCTAGACTCAATAAGAAGGACACCCACAATTGCTTAAAAATTAGGAAATCCTTACAGTTAGAACTCCTGTAGAACTCTGTTTCTCAAAACATAAAAAGTGTTTAAGAAAAAATTCACAACTTGGTAAACATACCAGAGTGTAATCATTCTGACTGTCACAATTAGTCATTCCTTAAGACAATCATATCTTTGGCAAAGAGTAAAATAAAATTATGTAATTAATTATAATTATCAAAGCCATTTAGCTCTAAAGAAAGAGAATCTGTAACACTTGCTTTTCCAATCCTGTCAAAAATCAGTGGTTCAATTATAGTGTTTTGATCAAACATTCTTCTATTTTTTTCAATCTTCCAAAGTAAAATTGCATTTTTATGTCAATTTTTAAGTTTCGAGTGGACTATGAATTCTAGTAATAGGAACTTTCACAAATCATGTCAGATTAGTTAGATTTTCAGTATCTGAGATGATTTATCTGAAAAAAATTTTGCAAAGAAGTTACAGTGGGTGTTTTTTTCAGGACTTGTTTACATGTGTTTTACAAACCCAGAAGATGATATGGTAGAGAACAAACTGATCTCATTCAGATTTCAGTAAGACTACTCCATCACCTGCAGTGAAATGTCCCTGATATGTGCCAAAGCAAGACATGAACCAGGCTGAATTTTCAGTCCATCACTGCTCATCATTGGCCTCTCAGTGCTTCTGTTCCTTCTTGTCTAGTCAAGCATCTTTTGCCAGCACAAGCTCAAAAGGATTAATGAATCATGCATTTTTTGCATTATATCCAAGATTTTCAGGCACAGATTTTTGACTTGATCATCTCTGTATGCTTGCTTTTATTTCACCTTATTGTTAAACACACTCTTGCTGCTTTTGTCTGACAAAGGCTATTAGGCACTCAGTCAAAATGATGAAGAATATTAGAAAGAAGAAATCCTAGCATGTAAAGATACTGGATCTATGAAAAATCATAACAGCTATTATAAAGGAAAAAAAAAGAAAATGTGAAAAAAAATAAAAAGGAAAAAACCCCAGTACTCCACAAAAAAAAACAAACAAACAAACAAACAAAAAAAAAAAAAAACCAAAAAAACCCAAAATCCTCAGATTTTGCTTTACTATAGCCTTGAGTCTGATCCAGCAGTCTGGCTTTTCAGTGAATGTCTATGCACCAAGAAGCAGAACAATGTAGCCAGTAAATGAATGCTAATACCTTTTCTGTTTGATTTCTGGTGTGATGCTCTCAAAACCAAATGTCAGTGGTGGGCGGCTTTCATTCTGTGTGACCCTGTTTGCACACATGGCTGTCTGGGCATGCCAGGGGATATAACATCTAATGTGTACTCAGATCCTTTCATGTCTGTCAGAAATATTAAACATTTTTTGAGAAAAATTGAGAAAGAAAATAATATCAGAATATCTTGCTCAAACTTTTTGCAATTCTTGATTTAATTTCGTTTTTTATTTTTTTTTAATTTTTTTGAAGATTGATACTTTATGTTCTGCTGTATATTTTAAGGTGCAGGAGTTTAAAATATTTAGTAGTTCATGTAAACATTCAGCACAGATCTAATATAATCCCAAATGTCTTGATTTCTAAGGGTTTTTTTTCCAGTTTGGTTTTGAATATAAAAAAAAGATCTGTGATTTAGATAGTGGCAAATTTGTTTACAGAGAGAGAGCATGAGAGCAAGAGTTCTGCATGACTGTGCAAAAACTAGGAATCACAGAACAAAGGTTTATGTCTTAAATTATGTGGAATCTGTTCTGGAATTTATTTTTCACCAGCTGATCATCTGACCCAGAACAAGATAAGCAAAGTGAATTTGCAAATTGTAACACACACCCTTATTGCATATTTTGACTCACCAAGAGGAGAATGGTTTCCCTTTTTTTTTTTTGACATACATAATTATTAACACATCAGTAGATATTGTAACCAAAATCTGATTAATGTTATTAAATATATATTGAATGTATATGAAAATGTGCCACTTGGTAGTATGTTGTTGGAATCACAGTCCTGAATTTAGATACACCAGAAATCACAGAAATTAACTGCCAGGAATAAGTATGGTTTTTTGATTCTTGAACTTATGTCCCTTATAAATAGCAAAGCTTGGGCTTCCTAATCTGACTGAAATAGAAATGAGTGTAACAAGCAGTAATACATGAACTATATAGTAACATCTGAATATTTCTTTGACACAAACTTTGATTTAAAATATCTTAGTGAGAAATGGATGTTTAAACAAACCCACCCCAGCATGAGGAAAAGAATCTGTAAATAGCCTGTAGAAATAAAATCAATGTATATAAATAGAAGTACTATATGATAGTTTAAACAAATATTTCTTTGAAAAATAATTGTACTGACTGGATCATGGACGTTTGTAGTTTGTGATTTACTGATTGGCTGTTGTTGAACTCTGTGCTTTTCATTTCAGTGGACTTTTCATCCCCTCTATCTTATGTCTTGAAGGTACAATCCATTGTTGATTCTGGATATACCATATGCTAAAACATTTTTGACATGTAGTCCAAACATCCCCTGAAAGATAATCTTTTTAGATTGTGGGAGGTCTCTTTGCTGCTACATGTTGTGATTCAGAGTAATAAATGAAGGATATGTAACAGCATGTGGGGATGCACTGGGACTACAAAGGAGTATCTTTGTAACAGCATACCTCATGGAAGGCTCAGAAATTGTCTGTTGTCTTCGTAGTTTTAGGGTTAGAGGGATGAGGTCTGAAGGAGTGGGTAGGAGAAATACGTTTTTAGAATTAAAATCTATTTTCTGTAATAACTGAATTTTCAGGACAGAGAAAAAAAAAAAACAAAACCAAAAACTCTGAAGTTAAAATTTTCACAAGTGGCTATTTTGTCTAATATGTTTCCCTCTGTATTCTAAAATAAGAACTTTAGCTCTGATCTCAGAGTGATTAATCAAATAATATATGTATGCTTTTGAATATTGCTTTTTGACATAATTGAAGAAATTAACATTACTCAGCTGTTATGTGCTATAAGTAACTTAGAGGACAGAAAACTATAAAATAGTGTGGTCCATCTAGGAAAAACCTCTTGAAATCAAGAGGAAATGGTCATCTTGGGGTGCTGGTAGATGAGAAGCTTGAAGTGACCCAGCTAGGTCAAGGGGGAATGGCTGTAAACTGACAGAAGGTAGTGTCAGATGCATGGAAGGAATTGTTTCCTATGAGGGTGGTGATATACTTCCAGAGGTTACCCCGAGAAGCTGTGGATGCTCCATCCCTGGAAATGTTCATGGTTGGGCTAGATAGTGCTTTGAGAAACCTGGTGGAAAGGAAGATGTTCCTGCCCATGTCCGAGGGATTGGAACTAGATGATCTTTAAGGTCCCATCTAAGCCAAATCATTCTGTGATTATATGATGACCTAAATATGGATATTTTATTTCTTAAGTGTAAAAGTAAAGATTCTGGTAACTACTGCGGTGAAATTTTCAGATGAATATAAGAGAAGTCCAAGGAAATTGAAGCTGTATTGCAATTACCAGATCTATATTCCATCTGTGAAAAGAGCTGCTGAGAGTGGGCTGCTGTGTAGTTAGCTACCAGGGAAGGGTGGGTGGAAAACCAGCACAGAACAGAAAGTCTGTGAGGCTGAAAAAAACTATTGTGCCTTAAGAATGATCACTGGAGCAAAAGACTGTGAACTGTAAGGAAACTGAAAGAGATCACTATATAATTGTGAGGCTCAAAAAAACAACACGTAAGGCAGAAAATTAGGTGGCAAATATCTGATACTTATTCAAGATCATGGTGATATTTTCAGTAGTTTCTTTTATACAAATAATTCATCTTTCACACATTCCATTGTTTAATCTCAATATTTATTTCAAAGTGGTATTAACTTCTTTGTGTAGCTAATGGCATTCCAACTTCATAGTGACATTATCCTGATCACCCCTCAGTCTGTGATCACTTCAGGATGTGTTTTGTCTGAATGTTCTGGAAATGAGGGCTTCTGGCTCAAGACTATGCAAGAGAAAGAGCATATACCATATATAGAGGCAGTCTTAAAAATGGTCTGGAAATTATTTTAAAATAAGGATTCCCTAAAGAAAAATGTGAAAAGAATTTGCAAATTTAATTCTTGATTTCCAATCCATATTCTAAATCTGAGGTTAAAAATGTGTTGACTTACAGGAGGCACTCCACCAGGGTTTTAGGGGGAAGAGAGAAAGACATTTTTGTTATGGATGATATCTTTCTTGTCCCATGAAAAATCTAGTACGCATAATATTTATTTGGATTTATTATGAGGAACAAAAATGTATTGAAGTTGAAAATATGAAAACCATATAATCATAATTAGTTATAATATCTATACATTTGCATATTTTTAAAGTATTAGTTCCAAAAATAAACTACTCCCTTTGAATTATGAACATTATCTCTGCCATGAGCCATTATATTATTGCACCTTTCTTGGTACCAATACTGCAAGGGATACTTGAAGCAGCAAAATAAAACACTTTATTATAATGAAGGCTAAAAAAGAAACAGTAACCTACTGTTCCACATTACATACCTGAATACATAATTGTGACTATTTTTAACCTCACTATTCTTCAAATTTATATAAAAGTATTTTTTTTTTTACATTCAAAACCTAATTCATGGGGAGAATTTCCAAGAAACAGGCAATAGATTAATTGTCTTGAAATAGACTCTTGAAGCGTATGGAGGGAACAAACCACCAGGAGTTTGCCTGCGCATCACATGAATTTGTCTGCACATGAATTTGAATGCACTTTGTTTGCAACATTTATAAACTTCTACACTTTGTGTCCCTCACTCCTCCCCAGATCAAAGTGGGAAAATACTTAGTGTATGTCCATCTGAGCAAACTGGTGTTAATGCACTATGTCATATGCCATAATGGGCAACTATAAATAAATGGATTTTTAAAGAAATCTGCATGAAGCCAAAGGTTCGATCCAAAAATGGATTTATGTGCCTTAAGAAAGACTTGGAAGGATTTAGTGCCCTATTGATCCTGAGAACTGATAAGTTGCATTTGTTTAACTCCAGAGGTGGTTAAAAAAACTGTATTATCATCTATTTTTGAACACTGCATGTCACCAGATACCATGGCCAGGTTCTAGTTGTGCCTCAGTTTGACACAGTGTTTGTGCCATTGAGTGTTTAATTCATGCTTAGTATGTGGTGTCTGATCATAAAATGTCTTTGGGCCCTTCAAGACAGGAAAAGAACTGTGACTGTCTCTCATGGGAATCAGCTGAATCAGAGGATAACATCCTCTCATGGGATTATAAAATCATAGAATGTTGTAATGGTTTGGCTTGGAAGGGACCTTAAATCTTATCTAGTTCCAACCTCCCTTGGTGTCCCAGGGACTCCTTCCACTTGACCAGGTCACTCAAAGCCAAATCCAACTTGGCCTTGAACACTTCCAGAGATGGGGCATCCACCCCTTCTCTGGGCAAACTCTGCCAATGTCTCCCTACCCTCACAGTAAAAAATTTCTTCCCAATATTCTCTGTTCATTTTCCATCATCTCTGTTCATTTAAAGCCTTTACTCCTTGCCCTATCACTACGTGCCCTACATGTAAAAAGTTCCTGTACAGGTCTTTTGAGGGTCCCCTTTAGGTACTCAAAGGATGCTATAAGGCCTTCCCAGAGCCTTCACCAGGCTGAACAACCCCAATTCTCTCAGCCTGCCCACACAGGAGATCTGTTACATCCCTCTGATCATCTCTGTGGCCCTCCTTGGGACTGAGTCCAGCAGGTCCATGTCCTTCTTATGTCATGATCTCTGTCCATTGTAATATTTATAAGAAGTGTCTCAGTTTCAGAGGAAAGTAAGGAAAATTCTCCTGGGCTAGCTAGCCTGGTGAGGAGATCAGACACTGAGGGGGAAACCAAAGTGACCTAGAAATAACTCAGAGAGCAGAAAGAATCCATGCCGCTCTGTCCATCTTCTCTAAGTGCTGTAACACCCAAGCTACTGTGGAAAGGGCAACTGCAACATTTCAGGTAAGGTTTTAAAAGAGCAACCTTTGATTCATTTGAAAAGAAAAGGAATGCACTTAAAGCTCTACAAGAAAGGTCCATGGATGAACACCTAGGCAAATAAAAAGTTTCCTCACAGTCCTGACTATCACATATTGAATAGGAAAATTGAAGTCCCACCCACCAGTTCCAAGGCAGCGAGATCTGATTAACTGTAGAGAGCCCACTGCCCTATTGTCCATGTGGGTGCAAGAGCCTACTCTATTGCTCAGAAACCTTCATTTACATGTCAGTGAAAATATCTGCATTTCAGTTTTTAACTCCATTTTCATCTACCATCTGATGGCAATTGCTGATTTAGAGTTATGTCTTGGCTCACCTCAGGTCGGTTCTTTAACAGAACCTGTAAAAGCATGGTGCTGTTTCATAATAACATTTTTCTCAATGGCATTTTTTCTCCCTTAGTCACAATGACACCTCAAAGAATATTCTGTTTCTGTTGGATTTTAATCAGAAAATAAGAGCAAGAAATTTGATGTGCTGTTTTTGAGGACTTTTATTCAGGCTGCCAATTTCTCCAGTGCCTAACAATCTACGAGTGAATTTGTACAAGATGGCCGAACCATTTCCTGAGGAAATACACACAGACAGAAATAGGCAGAAATGAGCCTTTTTATTATATTTTTGTTGAAGTTTTGTTCTTTGGTCCTTGGCAATCAAAACTGCATGCCAGATAATTTCAAAATTATCCCTTGTCACAACAAAAGATATATCAGGAGCAAATCAACCTGATTTCAAAATGTTTTTTCCTACTCTTCTGTAGGAAAGAGCTACTCTTTCCCACTACTCTTCCTACTCTTCTGCATTAAAGGAGCTCTCTCCAGCTTCTACAACTTACTTACATTTGGGAAAAAATAACTTACAGCATGGTTACCCCATTTAATCAGCATAATGCTTCTGATATAGAAACAGTGTCATAAAAGCCATTTTAAACTCTTAATTTGAAATGAAATTAGTGCATCTTCTGTTGCTATACTGGAAATCCAGGAAATTTAGAAAGGCTATTCAAGATTTTGGTATCTTCATCCCAGATATTAAAAAAAAAAAAAAAAAAAACCAAACAAACAAACAAAAAAACCAGTTCTGCACTAGTAAAAAAGACATGCCAAAATTCCAACCTGGGCATAGCACACCCATGAGCACTGGACTGCTTGCATTGGCAGAAAGGTATAAAATGTTAGAAAGACCATAAAAAGCTTTATTTAGTCAGAAATGTGTCTTTGTGTTAATCCAGCTTAAGAACCTTTTTTGAATTTTGTGGAAGCAACATTTAGATGGAGAAAATAGGAGCTTTCACCTCTGAAGTGCATATAATTAATCACTTCATTTTCTTTCTTCCTCTCCTCTGTTGCCACTTTATGTGAATATTGAAATAAATCAATTCCAAAAGTATTTTTAACTGCATTTAAAATAATCCTTGAATAATGCTTCATTGTTTAAGCATTCAGTCTAGCAAACATCTGGATGGAAAAGGGCATTTCACAAAGCACTACAGATGCAGAGATGAAAATAGATGATGACAAGTATGAAGAATGTAATTGTAATATTTTAATTACCTCTAAAGTGTAGCTGCCTTTTCCTGATGGTGGACTGGTATGCTGGTAAGTCAATGATATAAATTTATTTCTGACTGCTAATAAAGTTTTGCTGCAAATGTAAGCAATATTAAATGAAATCTTTACAAAATATCTCATAATACAAAATAAAAATATTGTATTTGAGCATGCCATAACAATTTATGCAAAAAATTACAAAATTATAATGCATTTTGTCAAAAGCAATAATTTCTTTTTCATACAAAAGAAATTGATTGATTCAGATTACTAGTTCACAAATAGAGAATGAACATCCCTTTACTGATGAAACAAAAATACACTCAAGTAAAGGAAAAAGAGTTTATTAGGCAGTTTCCCATTACTTTTTCTCATGCCTGGAGTAAAAGAGGGGAGACTTCACTTCTCTCTATAACTACCTAAAAGGAGGGTGTAGTGAGGCAGGGGTCTGTCTCTCCTCCCAGGTAATAAGATGAGAAGTATATGCTTGGATACTTGTGTATCCAAGTATCCATGCTTCTAGTTTTATTGGTTTTTTCATTGTAAAGTCAGTTGCAATATAATGTAAGGGCTTTTTATATTTTAAGGGGTTTGGAGCTTTCATTAGCTTAGCCAGATATGAGGTGTTTGTGGGCAAATGAACTCTGTAGCACAAACTCTGCCAATGAGATAAAGAAATAAAACTTTTCTAAGGCAGCAAGTTGCTTCATTTGTCTAAAGAAAAGGCTGCTGAATTATCTCCTCCTCTCTGCTAGACAATCTTCTCTGCTGGTGTTGTCTGGAAATTAATTATCTTCATGTTATAAACAGATTTGTTTGAAAATATGCTCAGGTGGGTTGAATAGGTCTTCAGGGTCTACTGGAAGAAAGATGGACTATATGCAGATGATGGGTATATCTTAAGGGCAGGCATTAATCATTAAGCTTTCCCACTGCACTTTTCTCTAGAACATCTTTTTTCATATAAGCCAGTATCTTTACTCACTTCTGTGATATATCACAGGGGAACTGTCTCAACAGGTTATTAATGCTAAATCTATCCTAATG
The DNA here is from genome assembly GCF_017590055.1 of Onychostruthus taczanowskii. Taxonomy (NCBI): domain Eukaryota; kingdom Metazoa; phylum Chordata; class Aves; order Passeriformes; family Passeridae; genus Onychostruthus; species Onychostruthus taczanowskii. The sequence continues at coordinate 9,636,884 of NW_024499906.1, forward strand.
GAGTTTAATTAAAAACCATATTTTCCATCTTTAGTTAAAAGCAAACACAATGGTGCTTCCAATCTTGACCAGCCCATTAAGGCATACAAGTCATAATGCATTCTTTTTCAAACAACTATGATTTTATTTTGATGTATAATTTATTTACATGGGTTAGTAAATACTTGTTATACTATAGCCAGGACTCAGTAAGATAGCCAAAAAAGTAAAGTTAAATAAGAAAAAAAAAAAAAAGAACTATAATGTTTAAAAGTCTTTTTTCTTATCTTCAAAGTGGGTGCACTAGAAAACATAATTAATGGGGGGGGGTGGGGGGGAAAGTGAATTGTTATTTTTATGAGTATAAATAAATCCCTTCTTCCTTAAAATCCCTTTCAGTCACCTAAATTGAATATTTCATAATAAACACTTGTCAAATAAGAAAGTTAAAAAAGAATATTTCTAAAGGTTTTACATATATTCATGCATACTTAAAAATAGATTGAAATACATATTAGTGAGGAAAATACAGTGCAGTCAACACAATAAATGTTTTGATATAAACTCCACACTATTACATTGCAAAGAACAATATACTATATAATGAATTTGACAGTAAATCACAAACCTAAATTGTATCTAGGTGAATATAATAAAAAGAATTCTGACAATAAATTTAAAAAAGAAATAAATTAAGAAGAAGATCTGCTTTAAGACTTTGTATAAGAAATTCAAACGATTGAAAACAATTGAAAACAATTGAAATCTATTCCAATACAGAGATAAATATTTAACTTGCTATCTTAGAAACTAAGGTGGGTGTGGCTTTAAGTTGTGGGGATTTTGTTTCAATTTTCAATCAAATATCCATTCCAGATGCATAAAAATAGTTCATATAATTCTCAAAACATGAGGCTGGAAGAGGTGCCTAATTAATACACTTAAGCATTCGATAAATCCATTTTTCTAAACATACATATGTTTAAGCTTTTCAGAAACACATAGTGAAAAATTCAGGCAATAAACCATGTTATTTATTTCAGGATTGAAGTACATACTGTCATTTAAAAGTGTTCTTCTTTTATGTTTCCTTGAAAAATTATTTTTCTCCTACCCCAATTTCCAGGATTCATAGAATCTATAGAATATCCTGAGTTTGAAAGAATACACAAGGATAATTGGCTCTCCACAAGGCAGCTTGAAAAATTGGGTACATTCTAATATTTTTGTATCCATCCTATATTTTGGAAATTCAGATGCACACAGTACTTGAGGTGAGGCTGCAACAATGCTGATTACAATGTGAAAATCACTTCATCCAGCTGGTTAGCTATACTGGGCCTAATGTACCACAGGAAACAATTGTCCCTTTGGCCATCAGAGCTCATGGTTGTCTCCTACTGAGCTTGCCAGAACTTCTTTCTGCAGGGCTGCACTCCAGTCTTTTGCCCTCAGTTTATACTTACATCCAGGATTACAACATCCTATGTGCAGGATCTGGCATTTGCACTTGTTAAAATTCCTGTGGTTGGTGACTGCCCAGCCCTTTAATCCATGAAGGTCTCTTTGTAAGGGCCTCTCTACCCTTGAGGAAGTCAAGAAGTCCTCCTAATTTAGCTCAGTTGACAAGCTTGTCAACTAATAGTGTGTATTAAATTCCAACATCCAGGTCTGATAAAAATGTTGATGGGAACTTGCCATAAAAATGAGCCCTGGAGAGTAGCACTAGTGGCCACCCACCAAAAGTTGCCTTATTTACTGCAACTGTTTGTGTGAGTCAACACAGCTGGGACAACCACAAATTTGTGGCTAGAATGAATGCAGTAAATTTATTTTTGCTGTCTTGTTAACCAGGTAAAGCAATACCTAGGCAGAGGCTCACAAGCAGAGATACAGGCTCTGTTAAACAGGGTCCATGCTAGAAGATTCCCAGCCTGCGGTTCACACAGACTAAACAAGACTTATTCCCAATTGCAAGGTCACTTGAGCAATTTCCAATCTCCTCACCAACCTCTGCTTTTTAACCTATGACTCCCAACACTTTTCGGGTCCAACTCTTCAGCCAATTGGTCACAAATTTCATTGTATGCATGAATGGATGGTTTTATTTAAGGATATAAAGAGTATAAAAAACCTTTCCAAAAACAAAACAAAACAAAACAAAACAAAACAAAACAAAAAAAAAAAAAAACCCAAAACCCAAAAAAATCAAAAAACAAAACAAAAGCAACCAAAACACCCAAACAAACAAACAACCCTAGATGAACAAAGAAACAAAAACCAAACAAATGAAAAAACAAACAAAACAAAAAACCCCTATGTCTGCTACCTTCTCTTTATCCATTAGTCAGGTAACCCTGTCATAAAATTAAATTAAGTTAGTGAAGTATGATTTTGCCTTCATGAACATATACTAACTTTGAGTGATGAGTGCATTGTCTTTCAAGTGCTTTTCAATAATTCCCCCACAATCCTCTCCATAATTTTACCAGGCACTGAAGTGAGACTGACAAGCTTATAATTATCAAGGTCTTCTTTCTTGCCCTGTTGAAGATTCTAATAACATTTGCTAGCTTCCAGTCATGTGGAACCACTGCATATTCCCAGGACCATTGCTAAATAACTGAGAGAGATCACTCAATATCAGCCAGATCTTTCAGTATACTGGGATGAAATATCATTCTTTCCAAATTAAACCATTAAATGTTAGAAAACTATTCTAGTTGTGTACTTAATCTGGTCTTGCTGAGGAAATGGAACAATTTTACTCTTATCCCAACCCCAATGTTTATTCTCTTATCTGTAGAATTATAAAGCTGCAGGGAATATAAGTATTACAGGTAATCCCCCCCAACCCATCAGGATATACATAAAAAATTTCTGACAAAAATCCATCTAAAACAAAGTGATCTAGACTCTCCAAGCTCATTAGAAAGTCTACACTTGTTCTATGATATCTTTAGAACATTTTTTCCTTTGTATCACCCACATATTTCTTGTAAAAGTTAAAACTAAATATAAGTAATGCTTCACAGTGCTCCAACATTTTTTTGAGCAGGCAGCTATCATTAATGCAGTTCTTGTAGGTACCAAAGAGCATCAGATGCTGAGCAGCTCTTAAAATAAGTCCATACCGTGTTCAAAATTGACACAGATTTCACTACCAAACTGCAACAACCAAATAAGTAGATATCATTTAATTAGTAGTCACATTTTACTCCACATTTCTACAAGTCATCTCTAATGAGGTAGTGGAATACTGAAAAAGTTCTGTTGTACACATGCAAACATGCAGTTTTGGAAGCATTGAGTAAGATACCTATCTTATTAATGCTGCCTTATAACTCCTCAGATGTTACTGAATACTGAAAAAGGTGATGAAAACTAGGGAATGTGATATGGGTATTGCCCAACCTTTTTTGTGAAAATGCTGAATATTTAAAACCTAAATTAGCAGAGTTTGAATAATTTAAATAAGCTCCAGTGTTAAGTAATGTTCATTATTGTAACACCAACTTTTTGGCATGTGCACTGATAGAAAAGTTATTTTTTGTGAGAAGAACTTATAATGCTTTGTCTCAGTTTATTCTGCATTTCCATTCAGATTGCCTGGTGGACCTTGTTGATAACTACAGCATCTAACTTGTATGCAGAATCATCTTTCAAAATATTAGGCTATGTATAAATTTCAGAAAGTCTTTCCTTATACATATAGAAACAAAACTAAGGCACTCTATCTCAAGCATGTGGAAAATGTCTCTATTGTTTCTTTTCTATTTTGGCTTCTGCATTAAAGTAGACCATTAAGGATTTAAGTGGGTTTTTCCCCCAACCTTCAGAGCTGTGAAGTTAATGAAACTCTTCCCTACCCTAGGAGTTGCCAATGCCTAGCACAGGATGCTCAGTGAAGGGGTTGCTCACTCACTTTCAGTGAGGTACTGGCAATTCATGTAAATGTTAGCTGCAATTACTGCTTGGTCTGTGATTGTGTGAGTCCTGAAATTACTTTTGCCTAGTGTGAGTTGAAAAAAATAATTTTTCCTCTAAAAGAAGTGTTAGTTCAAAACCCAAATATCCTTTCAAGCCTTGATCTAAAATGGAAATAAATATTCTATGACTATTTGTTAATTGATAGGCAAGTTATTATGACAGATATTGTTTCCTATTAGTCAGATCATTAGCAGAGATCCTAAAAGTTTTATGCTTTAAAACCCTCTTAGAAATGTGGTGATCCTACATTTCTTTCTCCTTCTACTCCAAAAGATATAGGAATATTGTATTTATACAAAAAATTGTGTACAAGGCCTATTAATGATTCCTTTTGTAAAGAAATTTAATGTTTCTCTCTCACTGCACCATTCCAACTATCTCAATAACCAGAGTCTACTAAATGGGGCATTCTGCACTACAAATAAGAATCATCTTTCTTTCCAAGAGATAACATGACAGTATCACTACAATTTCAGTACTGTTTTACACCAAAATTAACGTCTGCATTTTAAAGCAATATGGACACAATATAACAAACATTGATTTTCAGTAATGTATATTAGCAATTTTCAGACTGTAGGGCATCACTAGACATCTGAGTTCCAGCCTCTTCAAAATAATCTTTTTAATTATCAACTTTACATGTAAGAGATGGTGCATTTCCAATGAGAAGGAAGATGCCCCAAATCGCTGTTTTTGTTTTCAGCATGTATAGTTGTGGTTACACTTTTGTGTTTTAAATTGTTTTTGAAAAGGAAATTTCTTTCAAGTGAACAAAGTGATTTTTTTTTTCATTTCTTACCCAAAAGGAAGATTTTAAAATGAAAATGAGTCATGGTTTTGGTGTGCTTCAGTGTCAACCAGCTTGTCCTGTCAATGACATTAATCATGTTGATGTACTCACTTGATGGGTGTTGTTTTCCTAATCCCTTCTCAGTGCTTTTCAAATGAGAACACATGTACAAGAAAGTTGTGTTTTTAAGTGCAAAACTACCTCAGGAGTGCCCCCATCATTTTGTTTCCTTGCACAAATGTAAAACATTCTCAATTTATACGTATATATACATGCATGGAAAAAAGTGTGTGAAGTTACCTGGCAGATATAGAGAGGGAAAACAAACCCTTGGCTTCAATGTTATTTCAATGCTCCCTTTCCTGTTTCGGGCATGTCTGGTGCACATTAGAAACCACTTCCATGCAGCCCTTGAGATCAGAAAAGCTACAAAACAGGAAATCTCCAAAAGGTGATAAATAAGAAGCAGTTGAAATAGGGCAAAATCACACAGCTTGATACAGAAGACAGCATCTGTCCATGCTATTTTGAGCCCTCCTATCCATGATTTTCCTGGAGAAATTATGACTAAGTATTTGCTGGATCCAGCTTCTAATTAACTTCCCGGCACTGTTGGCTTAGCACAGCCTTCACCTGTGGGATGTTCTGAACTGAGTAGCCTGGATTTCATTTACGTCAGCATTTGGCCTGACTCGTTGTATCTGAAGAACTGAAGGAAGGGAATAAATGGGTACATTTTCAAATGCAAATTTGCTCAGCACTCAGCTGCCATCATGCTTTTAAAACACTTTGTCTAAAAATTCATTTAGTCATGGCATAAAAGCCCTTGCCCTGTTTATGCTTTCCTTGCTTCGTAAACTGCCCCACTGACACCTGTTGAGAGGTGTGTGGCATGAAATCTTTTATAACAATATGTCCTTAGCTGTTTCAGGAACTATAAGGCATGAACAACAGAATATTATTTCCTACTGGGAATGCAATAGTACAAAACAAAACAAATCTGCCTAAAATATCTATTCCTCAGATTCAGATAAATGGACTTTATAGAGAAAACTTCCAATGGCATACTAAAAAAGATCCAACAATTCAATCTCCTAGGTTGTTTTTTCTGCTTCTTTTCTAAAATCATGTTTTCAAGACACCTTTCTTCATCTTTTTCGTTAACAAATTTAATGTTTTTTAGGGATATAATAAATAAATAGTAAAAGGCATTTCAGTGCAGAGTCTCACAAATTAAACAGAAATTCTTGCCATGAAATGTGTATCTCCTTGTGGGGTACACACCTGAACCCAGTAGTCCAAGGTTGTTTAGGGACATCTTCAGAGGAGAAGAGGAAAGATACACAATCTGACCTTGTAACTCCAATTTTTAAAGTAACCATTGTGCTTGCAGTGAGACTTTAGAGGAGAGATTAGAGGAATAAACCAACAAAACTGTTGAAGGCAGTGTGGTGCTGTGAGTGCAAGGTGATTGTGTATTAAAAGGGAGTGAGATCCTGAGGGTAGGCTATGCTCCAGTGCATAATATAATCTGATTTGCAAACTTCCACCATTTACTGATCATTATATTGCCTAAATGAGTTAATTTAACAGATAAATTGAATAGGTGTCCTAAGAGCCTAGATGCTGGATGATGGGAAATATGACCCTTAGGGAGAAGATGACTAAAAAAATCTTGAGTTTTGTAAGCAAAGCTCTTTTTTCTTCATTTGCTCCCTATCAACCTTGTCCAACATTTACAATGTAAAATGTTCTGAGTCGATGCATTTAATTCTGCATATACAGGGTAATAAGGATATTGGCCATAACAGGCCCCAGGCAGTGCTACAGGCTGGAGGAAGAGGTGCTGGAAAGCTGCCCAGCAGAAAAGGACTCAGAGCCATGGGTCAACAGCAGCTGAACATGAAGCAGTTGTATGTCCAGGTGGCCAAGACAGCCAGTGGCATCCTGGCCTGTATCAGCAGTAGTGTGGACAGCAGGACCAGGGCAGGGATTTTCCCCCTGTACTCAGCTCTGGTGAAGCCACATCTCAAATCCTGAGTTCAGGTCTAGGGCCTCACTACAAGAAGGACATTGAGGTAGTGGAGCATGTCCAGAGGAGGACAGAGCTGGTGAAGGGTCTTGAGCATAAATCTTAGGAGGACTGGCTGGGAGTGTTTAGTCTGGAGAAAAGGAATTGCAGAGGAGACCTTATTGCTTTCTACAACTGCTTGAAAGGTTTAGCAAAATGGGCATTCTTCTCTTCTCCCAAGTATCAAGTAATAGGACAAGCAGAAACTGCCTCAAGTTTCAACAGGGATGGTTTAGACTTTATCAGGAAAAGTTTCTTCATGGAGAGGGTTATCAAGCATTGGGAAAAGCTTCCCAGGGAAGTGGTAGAGTCACCATCCCTGGAAGTATTTAAGAGATGTGTATATGTGGCACTGAGGGACACGGTTTAGTGCTAGGCTTGGCAGTGCTGGGTTAACAGTTGAGTTTGATGATCTAGAAGGTCTTTTGCCTAAATGTTTTTGTGATTCTAACTACATGGGAATTCTTGCCTAACTTTTTTGAGCACTATCTCAACATCTTAACCATGTACCTACTTATCCTGCCTCATAGAAACGGGGAGATCTAGTAGTCTGTGTAACACAGGATTTTGTAATCTAGGGTAAACAGCTAAATTTAAATTCTCCTCTCATATATTTTTCTACATACCTAATCTGTAAGTTCCTTGAAGTGAATAGGATAATTCTGGTGTAAAAAGAGGAAAAGAGTACTTTAGCTCTTGTGAAGTGTCCTTTTAGAAAATACTTCAAAAGTGTAGAGCTAATTGAGCTTTGAATGGTTAAATATTTTCATTGTGGAACAAATAGAGTCTTTGAAAAAGGCTTTTTAACTTCTGCTCTGTAATATTCAAAATGACTCTATGGGAACTAGCTCTTTAAAAACCCCCAAAACCAAACAAAGGAAACTGAACTCTCTTTCTCCCCCAGAACCTTAGGGGTTCAAATTAAGTCAATCAAAATCAAGACCTTTTGTGGGCTGAGGGTAAATGCTGTTTTCCTCTGCAATCTGTGACCTCAAATAGGCCCTTTTCTTTCTAATCACATGCTTTACATGCTGTGAAGAATAAAATGCATTTAATTCTTTGACTCAGCCTCCCTTTATGCCTACGTGAAAGAGCTGCGGAAAACTGCAGGTGAAGTTATATAGAAGAGAATAAAGCAAAAAGTGGTTTCATGCACAGTCCCCTATTCCTAGGGTCCTTGTAAGTGTACACACAGCATGTGAGACTCTCCAGAGTGATACAATTGAAGGGTTTGAAAGAAATAAAGTTCTGGAATAATGAGGAGGGAAAAGAACCGTATTTTATTTGCTTAGGGCGGAAGAAAATCTATGCATGACTCTAGGGCTACCTCTTCAGTGTCCATTACATTAGAATAGCTCACTTTGAAGAGACCTGCAGCAATCATCTAATCCAGCTGCCTAAACAGCAGCACAGTCTTTACACCAGAGCAGTTGCATCATTTCCCACTGACATTTGGGAAACTGGAACTCTTTTTTGTGCCATTTGGCAAAGCAGATTGCAGCGTATATGCCATGACTGTTTGAGTTTTTCTCAGGGAACTTCTCTTCTGGACCCTTTCCTATGTGTCTACCTGCGGCTAAATCTAAATTTTTCATGGTTTTGGTAGAATAACAATGACTTCTAGCCTCTGCTACTCTTCAGAACAAGATGGGTTGGTTATATCCATAGTGGTAAAAGAAATATGCTCAGGAATCTGGAACAAAGCACTTCATACAGACTTGATGAAATATTTTTATCTCCAAACAGGGTGTGTGCATGAAGACAGCCTACTGAGGATGATGCTTGATGTGTGGTAAGCTACTGGACTAGAAAATGCATTAAAGTCATTTCAAAAACCATTTAAATTATTCTAATGTATAGACTAGTATTGCTAGCACCACTGTTTAATTTACTACTAGAGGTGCAACCGCAGAAGACCTGTGGATTACCTAACTGTGACAACCATCTATTTGCAACCTGTATCTTCCTCTTTTATCCTCAATTTTATACATCAATCTTCTTCTTCTTGTTCTTCCGCAAATGCTCAATGCTTTGCCTCCTCTGCTACCTAATACTAATCTTTTTTTTTCCCCTGTAGTGCTCTTTGTATAATTCTGTTTCTTCACTTTCTTGTCAGTCCCCTCTTTTCAGCCATATGCAACTGTTACTGTACTCCCACATATGTATGATCCTTTTGTTCACTTCTATCATATTTTTCCTCAGCCTACAAAGAAGAAGTGGTTCTTCTATTTTCACGCTTTCAATACTTGTCTTTGACATTGCTGGCCATTTCTTTATCTCAGTGCTCAGTGTCTGAGATACATAATTGAGAAAATGAGTATGTGTTATAGAATTGCTCTAGCTGTCTGCATCACAGAAGATAAAAGCTTCACAAGGAATGGAGAAAAATCTGATGGAAAACATCTTTCTGATACAATGAAACAAGTCTTTTATGGAACATTATCACCTTTCTTCACTAAGGTAATGCCAGACATTTCTACAGCCGTGTAGAGTTCTGCCCACCACTCCAGGTAACAGGGTTGCGGCTCTTTTCATGGTGACAAAATTATCTCCCCAGTCTATTTTTCCTTCATTTTTGCATTAAGATATCCACAGAACCATGAAATTATTTTGGGTTGTAAGGGAGCTTTAAGGATCACCTAACCCAACTCCCTCCCATGGACACAGACATCTTTCACAGGACCAGGTTGCACCAAAGCCCCATCCAACTTTACTTTTAACACTTTTAACACTTTCAGGCATGAGGCACCCACAGCATCTCCAGGCAACCTGTTTCTGTGTTTCACTATTCTCACTGTAAAAATTCCTTCCTTGTGTTCAATCTAAACCTGGCTTCTTCCACTTTAAAGCCATTGCCCTTTGTCCTGTTAATTGCAGGTCTGCTAAAGAGTTTGTTCCTACCTTTCTTACAGGCCTCCTTCAGGTACTGGAGGGCTGAAATATGGTATCCCTGGAGCCTTCACTTCTTCAGGTTTAAAAACCCCAACTCTCCCAAATTTTCCTCATAGGAGAGGGTTTCAGCCTTCTGAATACTTTTGTGTCCCTCCTCTGGGCCCACTCCAACAGGTCTTTCCCATGTCTTTCAGGTACTGGGAAACCCATATGGGGATGTGCTGGAATTCTAGATGCTAAGAATTATAGACTTTCTGTGCTGACAGACTAACTCCCAGGAGAGCACTACATACATACTGCAGGTGTGATGTCACCAGAGCAGAGCAGAGGGGCAGAATCCCTTCCCCTGACCTACTTCCCACTTTGAATGCATCCCTGCTTTGGATGCAGCCCAGAATGTGTTTGACCTCCTGGGCTCAAGCACACATGGGCACCTTTGTCTTCAGGTGGGACCTAATGGGACAGAACTGAACTTGCACACGGAGGCATGTAATAAGCAGAGAATAGGAGACATAGAACATCAGAGAGAGGAGATTTTCCATTGCCAATACAAATCAAGATTTCATCTGAGGGGGATCATTTTGTGATATTTCAAGAATAATAAAGGAAGATCACAATCTGGCTTTTTAAACTAAAAATGAATGTGTGACTTTTTTTTTCACTCCCCTCTATGTGTTAATAATGCTTCAATCACCTCTGATTTATTGATTTACTTATTTTTCAATATAGTTAGTCCTGTCAAGAAAAATAATGTAAAATAAACTGCAATATAAATAAAATTTAAGAGATTTCTTGTACTTATTGATTGAAGAATGAAATTTTGTTTTAATAAAACTCAGTGACTGAATATTTTTTGCTTGCATTATTCTTGCATTTTTCTTGCTTTATGTTTTTTAACGTAGGATGAACCTAGATTTCCTATAACTGAAACACATGAAAAAGTTATAAGGTATGGAATACTTTAAACAGTAGGAAAAATACAAAAGGAATTACTGGCCTTCCTACTGCCAATGCACCCAAATCTGCCCTTACATGATTGTCTTCTAGTATGAAATACTTTTCACTTAAGACATTTGTCAAGGCACGTGATAAGGAGTAAGTGAACAGTCGACAAATGACTTAGAAATATTTGTTATTTAGAAAAATAAAAAAATAATTTTCATTGAATTTTTTTTTTAGTAAAAGCAATATATAATATCTTAATGATAAGCAACCCAGTAACCAAACATGATTATTTCACTTTATGACACACTCAGCCACCAAGACCTAAAGAGCAAGCCCATTCCTACCTCTGGACAATGTTACATGTTCAGACTGCCAAGCCACAAGGTCAGTTTTCATTCAAAACTCATTTCACTTAGTTATGGGCATAGAAAACCCTGGGCATATTCAGCGAATGATTCTCAACTCTTTTGCAGACATCTTGTTGAAGCAGTCTATTGTACTGCACTGTCAGGAAATCCCAGATGATATTTGCCTAGATGCTTAACCAAACTGCCCAAAGCTAAATCCCACAAAAAGCTTAGTGAGCAAATAAGAATGGTGACACTATACAAGAAGATTCTTATTTATATGTAAATAATCTAAAGTATATATCTTTGATCAGCAGAAATGGAGGCATTCAAAATAGAGCCCTGACAATATCCTGAACTTTTATTTTACTTATTGTCTTTATTTTTCTTATGTTTATCCATTCATCTATTCATTTATTTTAACTCAACAAAACCTAGACAAATCTGCATCTTGATTCTCTTCTTGTTTATCCATGGTAACTTTCTGGTTTTGGTGTGATTTGGTGAACACTTACTTTAGTCTAAAAAGAGACTGCAAAATCTAAATGGCTCTTTGTATGAGCCATTAACTAGATATCAACACAAAATTCTATCTGATCATTACCAATTCTCAGGTAGCCCTAAGTCAATGACAACAAAGGAAACTGTTCCAAATTGTTTTCAAATTACTCCCCAAGTTGTACTAATTTCTACTAACAGCTGGCATGTTTTCTTTCAGGAGAAATAATAGAGTCTGAAGCACAGAGAAAGTTGGGGTCATCTGAGGTTCAGAATGCAGTAAACCTGGCAAAACCTCCTACCGGGCTGATTCCAGTCCCATATTGACAGCAGATGTCAGTATTTCTTAAAGACTATGTGTATTAGAAAGGAAAAATTGTCTTGAGGCTTTGAATGGGATTCTGGGTACTTGTGAACACTCCAAGTGATCTAAATTTGTGAGCAACAGATTTTGTTGTTTTCATCACCTTATTTTTAAAATGTCTTGAAGAAGGTGTTTGCCACTGAACCAAAAGAATTACCAATTTAACTTATATGTGGTCTCAATTCTGAGTGGTGCTGAGTAGCCTGAACTCAAACCTCTAGCTGGGGCTGGAGCTCCCATGCCTAAGGAGCTCCCATCACAGAACAGTCAGTGAGGACATGATCTTGAGACATGGAGGAAATACTTAGGTCATGATTTAAAAGTCAACCTTCTAATCTCAGAGTGAAATGAAAATGAAAAGTACTTTATAAACTTGCAGAGTTGAATTTTTAAATAGAGAATAAAAGTTGAATATAAACTTTTCAGAGAATATATTATTATTGAATGACTTTCAAACATATGTATATAAGAAGAGATATTTTCATCCAGATTATTTAATCCTTACACCATTTATTCAAACATACATCTGTTAAGCTATTTGGGACTACTCACAAGAGTAGTTGCATATAAATCACTAAAATTCAGCATAAGGATACAGAATTATTCCTCATGTCATATAGCCTTGAGTGACACGTTGGAAAAAGGTCTCTCCTATACAAACCAAGGAGCTTGCACAATCCTTGAACTTATCAAAAGAAGACAAATTTATATTAGATCATCTTTGAAGGTGCCTAGCAGCTGTTGATGCTTTCTGACAGTAGGGAGTCAAGGAGGACAAAACCTCATGTGATGCATTCAAAGAACAGTTACAGAATGAACGTCAGAAACACTGCACTTTGGCAAATGTTGTATAATTAGGAGGGTAGCTGTAGTCAGAAGCAATGAAGACATGTTTACCAGCTTGGAGGTCCATGGTAGAGCAGGTATCTTCCTGCTGCCTATGGTGGGGACCCCACACTGGAGCTTGTGGATGCCTGAAGGAGGGTGTGACCCCATGGGAAACTCTCTCTGGAGCAGATTTGCCAGCAGGACTTGTGACTCCATGGGGAATCCAAGCTGGAGCAGTTCATGGAGGACTGTTTCCCATGGAAAGGACCAGACCCTAGAGCAGGGGAAGAGTGTGGGGAGTCTTCCCCTGGGGAGGAAGGAGCTGCAAAGATAGTATGTGAAGAACTGACTGCAGTCCCCATTCCCTGTTCTCCTGAGCCACTGATGGGGAGGAGATATAGAATTCAGGAGCAAAGTTGAGCCCAGGAAGAAAGAAGGGATGCTGGGGTGGGTTTTTTTTTGTTTTTGTTTTGTTTTGTTTTGTTTTTTTTTAAGACCTTATGTTATTCCTTATTACCCTACTCTGATCTGATTGGCAAAAAATGAGACTTATTTCCCCAAGTTAATTTTGTTTTTCCTGTGACAGTATTCTCTGAGTAATCTCTCCTTGCCGTTATTTTAACCCATGAGCTTTCTCTTATAATTTCTCCCGTCTGTGCAGATGAGGAGAAGTGATTCAGTGAATTTGGTGGACACCTGCCATCCACCAGAGTCAACCCACCACATCAAATAAAAAAAAAATCCCAAAATCTTCTCTCTAAAATAATTACTTTGAAGGATTAAATGTAATATACTGGTGTAGTATGCAACAGAAGGAGGGAAACGATCAAGGGTCTCATTTTACTGTGTTTCAAAGCTATCTAAACATCTATTGGCTGAAATTTTAAAACTTGAGCTATTGTGTGTAAATGTGCAAAAGAATTCCAAAAAATCCAAACAAAAAAAAAAAAAAAGAGCAGAAATAGAAGAAGAGTAATATGAGGGCACTGTTCAGTAAGCTCTGAAATGAATGCTATCAAGGGCATTCAACTCTGACACCCTAGCTTGGTGACTATATCCTACCCTTAATACATAAACATGGTAAAAAAAAAGTATTTACTAATCCAAAAAAAAAAAACAGTCTCTAAGTTTAGTCCTGATGAAACCCCATTGGCTGGTTCTCCTTTTTAGGTACAAAGTTCACCATGTGAGTTCCAGTGATAGGAATGTTAAGGATATACACAATTAGATTTATTTTTTAAATGCAGCAAAATATTTCCCCATGCCTGCAGCAACCTCACCTCCATGAGGTACACTCAGTTCTGCTTACAAACTGTGGCTAAGATCCTGCTTCTTTTGTCTGGGAGTAGGATTAGGTCTCACAATATTTAAGGGCAGTCCTCTAGGCACTTTCAAAGCAAGTGGTAGATAGGTAACAATCCTGTCAGATGTTAATAGGATCAGAATGATTACCTCTACTATCATACTGAAAATGCGCCCTCAGAGAGATTTTTGTTTATCCTATTTATACTTAAGTAAGCCCTCTGCAGGAGTTTCAAACCAGCTTTAAAGTACTATGAGTCTGCACAGGGCAAAGAGATGTTATAGCCCATACAATCTGCAGTGAAAGAATAAGCTTTTACTTAATCTCTCTGAAATTTGGTATAGGTTATGCACCATCCCACAAACCTCAGTTCCTGTTTATATGGAGTGAAAAGAAACAATTTTCAGAGAGCGGTGAGTTCTGAATAATTTGGAGTAGTAGAGAGTTGTTGATCAAGCAGCCTGACTCTAATTGTTAAATGCAAATAGACACCATGCAGTAGAGAATATTGTCTTGCTGTTGAGCTATTCTCATTACATTTCATGGAAAAAAAAATCACAGGAAGTCTGTAGGACTTGTCCTAACTATAAGATTTCAGGTTCCATAACAACTACATTAAAGGATATGCATAACAGTTAGATGCTTAAACCATTTTAATGCAGGTTTTCAGATCAGCAGCTCTCAATACTTGAACACTATATTAGAGAGAATGAGAAACTTAAACAAAATCTCGAATTAAACAAGAACAAGGAACCGTCAATATCTGGAATTTTTTTATTTACTGCTTTTACTGCTACTCTAACCTTGCTAATGTATTGATATTTACTTCTCCTCAGGTAGAGAGCAACAAGGTCCCTCCTGAGCCTTCTTTTCTTCAGGCTAAACACTCCCAGCTCACTCGGCCATCCCTCACAGGGCTTGTGCTCTAGACCCTTCACCAGCTCCATTGCCCTCCTCTGGACATGCTCCACCACCTCAGTGTCCTTCTCGTAGTGAGGAGCACAAAACTGAACACAGGATTCAACATGTGGCCTCACCAGTGCCAAGTATGGGGGACAATCACTGGTCCTGCTGGCTACAGTGCTGATACGTGCATTGGCCTTCTTGACCACCTGGACACACTGCTGGCTCATGTTCAGCTGCTGCTGAAGAGCATCCCCAGGGCCTTTTCCACTGGGCAGTTTCCAGCCCCTCTGCGCCCAGCCTGTAGCCCTGCCTGGAGTTGTGACAAGTGCAGGACCTGGCACTTTGCCTTGTTGAACCTCATAGGAATGGCCTCAGCCCATTGATGCAGTCTGTCAAGATCTCTCGGTAGAGCCTGTCTTCCAGTAGAACAACTGTCCCAACCAACTAGGCGTCCCCTACAAAATGACTGAGGGTGAATTCCATCCCCTCATCCAAACCATCAATAAAGTTGTTAAACTGAACTGGCTCTGGGGTTGCCAGCTGCCAACTGGACGTAACTCCACTCACCACCACTCTCTGGGCCTGGCCTTCCAGAATGGTTTGTACCCAATGAAGAGTCACAAGCCACAGGCTGCCAGTTTGTCCAGGAGAACACTGTGTGAGATGATGTCAAAACCTTCACTGATGTCGAGGTAGACAACATCCACAGCCTGTCCCTCATCCACCAAGTGGATCATCCTGTCATAGAAGGAGATCAGATGGGTCTAGCAAGACTTGCCATTCACTCCTGTGCTGACTGGGCCTGATACCCTGGTTGTCCTGCACGTGCCATGTGATGGCACTTAGGATGATCTGCTCCATGACCTTTCTCTGGTACTGAGCTCAGGTTGACAGGCCTGTATTTCCCCCAGTCATCCTTCTGACTCTTTTTGTAGATGGGTGTTACATTTGCTAATTTCCTGTCAGTGGCAGACATCCAAGCAAAGCTATATCAAAACATACTTGTTAATTGTCATACATTTAAATGATGATGATGATGATGATGATGATGATGATGATGATGATGATGATATATATAAAAGGGTGCTTGGGACACTCAAAAACTGAGAGGAAAGGACAAAGAGAATACAAGCTTTATGAAAGGACATTACAAGTACACACATTTAATATAATATTTCAGCTGTGTACATCCAAAGATTGCATACGAGTTCTTGGTTTGTTTTCTTAACTATTTTAACTTAGTTTTCATATTCAGGACAAACTGAAATCCTGGCATAAATTGGGTATAATTGAAAATATTATACGAAATATTTGTAGACTATTGGCTTCTGTAACTTCATAGCTAGGTACCTTTAATTAACTCCAGATATGAAAAGCTTTTCAACATTACAGTTTCACAAAATTATGAGATACTTCTTGAGCATTCAGGGAAGATAAATTTAATTTCACACAATTTGCTAAGCTGAACATTTCTTTGTTTGTACACCTGACAAAAATATATATGCATGTTCCAGATGGATGTTCCAGGTTTGCAACTGCTGATATTTGCTCTTCTGAAAGATGCTGTCTGGAGGAGAAACTGGAATTTCTCTGAAATATATGTGTTGTGCCAATACTTCAAAACATAGGAATGCAAGTGGTCTAGAAATACTTGTTTCCACAATATTTTCACTTATGCCTTTGTAAAAATAGATGAAAAGCAGGCACACACAACTGGCTGTATTAAATATGCATGAAAACACATAAAAGTAACTACCATTAGAGTTAAGACCAATGCCTGCTTACTCACTAGTTTACTTTCCTGTCTGTTCTGCCACCATAAATTTTTTTTGTGAGTGATTATTACTATTTGTTACAGCACTGGAAAATTTTATCACAGAAAGGGCTGAAACGCAAACTGTCTAAGGCAATAAGTACATAACTCATGCTGAGCTCTGACAGATCTAAGTGCTACCAAGGATTCAGGCCTGAGAAATTTTTCAGCATCTCTGAAAAATTTCCTTGCACAGCATGTTGTTTCTTAATGGATCTGCTGAAGCACAAAAAAAAGAAAAGATAGATGGAAACCATCAAGGTGAATAAACTTCTCTTTATTTTAGCATGTAGACCCAGAATAAAAGGGAACAAAAAATGTATGTGAATGAATGAACACAGTATCTGTAAAATGCACTGTATCAAGCCTGCTGATTAAACAAATTAGATGATGCATTTTCTTAGGATTTTATCATCATTCATAGTGAACAGATACCTCAGCAGAGGCAAATCAATATTTTGTCAGGGGGCCTGTCAAATCCAAACATTCAGAAAAAGGTATTGATGATATGTTATAAAAATATAACATATTTTTTATAACAGATCATCAATTATAACATATCATCATTTTCTTTAGACTGTTCTCTGAAGAAAAACATTCTTCTGGGAAGGTAATGCGTATTTCTTTGGGCAGATTCCATCCATTAACCTTTTCTATGTGGAATTTTACACACTGCTTTTCTTCTTGGAGCCAACCTTATACCAGCAAAAAAAGATTCCTAGGCATCTAAGGTGGACTGTAAAAACATTTCCATTTGAAGTCTGATCACACTGCAGGAGAAATTACATTAAAATTTATTAAGTTTGAGTCAATACCAGCTTATTAGCCACACAGAAATCCAATATATCAGAATTAATGAGTCTTTGTATCATACCTGTCTTCCCTGATGTCACCAATTATTTTGAAACAAGTGAAGTATTTCCCAGTACTTTGTTTTCCCATGTTCTGCTTTTCTTTGGTTATACCACATACTGATTTTCATGAAGTACAGAAAGACCCAAGTCTAAAATCTGAGCACATCTTTATGAAGAAAGCTCATTAACAGCACTACAGAATCATAACAACTGTAACCAGCATTTGCACTGGCTGTTTTCTTCTTCTTCTTCCTTCAAGGCTCTGCTTCACGTATTTGAATCCTTCCTTCCATGCACTCTCAAGTCACCACTTACTGAGACAATGCAGTGAAAGGCTCACTGTGAGAGATATCCTTATTTAACTAACCAAAAACATTTTCTTAAGGTTTCTACGAGAAACCTCCTCTTTTGAAAATTCTCATAGCTTTGAGTTCCATATTATTATATCTAAGTATGCTGTTAACTGTGTGAGGGTTCTTAATAAAATCAATAAGTGGACAATCTGGAAGGAACAAACACCCCTCAGTAACAAAACTAAATCCATAAAAAACCATCAAAATTATTCAGGAAGAAATTTGGAAAATGTTATCAGTTAGCATTTTCTTGGTGGGCCCTGGGCATACCATAAGCTCCAAAGAATCTGTTTCTGTAAGATAAATTCTATAGTAATTCTCAAGAAACTTTAGCAAAATACTGCTTCTCTGTAACGTTCACTCTATCACAAAACAATTGTGTGTGTACTCAATTAGTAAAATTATTAGGGAGTGCTCAGCAGTGTGAGGCAGTTTCCCTAACCAGTTATTTTACCTTAAAATGAATTTTGCATTTAAAATAAAACAAGAAGTTTGAGTTAAGTAATATGTTCTCTTTTGATGAGTTCCCTACTCCAGCATATCTTGAAGATGATGATCATATCTTAAAGCTGCCCTTCAGTAAATTGCTCTTTTCTTGAATCTCCAGCAGTGCTTGCCCACCCCAGTTCCTGTTTTAAGTCACCATTTCACAGACATAAGAAAATGAAAAAAAATCCTTCTCTGCCCACCTGCTTCTACCAGGAGCTGTGAATGCCTCCCACATTCCTTATTTCATGCTATAATTAGAACAAATATTATAAATACAAATATTCTCTACTTCTCCTGAAGTCTTTGTTGCTCTCCTGTCACTCTCCTGTCATTCTTCTGCATCACCTAGAAAGACTTTGATTACTGAAAATCAAGTTTTCTGGTTTTTTTTTTGTTTTTTTTTTTTTTTTTATCCACGGCTTTGATTTAGCACAAGAGATAATAAACTTCTTTGTTACACATTCTTTCTTGTGGCTCTCTGCAGGGCCTGTATTAAATTAATACAAAGCTTCTAGAAGATCTTTCAGCTTATTCTGTGCTTCACCTTCTCACTCTGTATTTTCACCTTTGTGAGCCCTGAAAAGCAGATATCCATATACTAATTATTCCCTGTGAAGCAGACAATAGACACTGGGATGCATTCCAGTCTTACTAAAACATCCCTTCTTTATTGCCCCAGATCTGGAGCTGGGTTATGGAATGTCCATCACACTTTTGTTACTTTTAGTTCATACAGCATTCCTCTGGACACAGCAAAGGCTATCACAGCACAAAGGCTGTTCTGTGCAGGGCCCTCCTCTGCTGCCAGACCCATACCAGAATTATCAGCCAAGGGTCAGAGCTACAACTTCTCACAGGGGGACTCTTTGCTCTGCCCACCTTGTCCAGCAGAACCCAGTACATCACCATGAGGATGGACTAAAGATGGCAGTAGCCTCTCTGGAGAAAACCTGAAGTAAGCTAAAATGCAGCAACAGAGCTACCAGAAATGAGCAGAGGGATAAGTTGATATTTTTCCTGTCAGTCATCTGTTTGCTTGAAAACAAATAGCAATCCAACAGCAACATACCGTGCATCCACTGAGATGCTTGCTATGTCTTCCCACCCCCATTATGATGACTTTTCTACAGACTACACAAGTCCCACAAATCTGCCAGACTGTGAGCTAGCAATAGGATATTTTAGGACAGCTGGAACTGTTATTGTTAGGTGTGGTTTAGGCAACAAAGGCTGCTTTTTATTCCCATTATGCCTATAAATGGTTACAATCTTTTGTTTAATGTTTCTGGGACTTTGACACAATTGAAATAGAATTATTGAATATTCTGAGTTGGAAGGGACCCACAAGGATCATCAAAGTCTGACTCCTGGCCC
Source organism: Onychostruthus taczanowskii (assembly GCF_017590055.1). Taxonomy (NCBI): domain Eukaryota; kingdom Metazoa; phylum Chordata; class Aves; order Passeriformes; family Passeridae; genus Onychostruthus; species Onychostruthus taczanowskii. The sequence continues at coordinate 9,656,683 of NW_024499906.1, forward strand.
TTCACAGAACAGCCCCCAAAAAAACACCATGAGCCTGAGAGCATTCTCTAATAATGTCTTGAACTCTTGTCAGGCTTGGTGAGGTATCTACTTCCCTGGGTAGCCTGCTCCAGTACCCAAAGACCCTTGTTAAGACCCACCCTGGCTAGCTTGCTTAAAGCTACCTTTGCTGTCTCACTGATAACCTTCAGCAGCAGCATCTGTTAAGGGAAGAAAAGTGTATTCCTCAGCCATTAAATATAGAAGACAAGTGAAAACTTCTGTGTTTTCATTAGTAAATTTGCAGATGACACAAAGCTGGGAGCATGTGTCGATCTGTTGGAAGGTAGGAGGGCTCTGCAGAGAGACCTGGAACAGTTGGATTGCTGGGCAGAGTCCAGTGGGATGGAGTTTAATAAGTCTGAGTGGTGAGTCCTGCATTTTGGCCACCATAACCCCCTGCAGCATTATAGGCTGGGAATGGTGTGGCTGGACAGTGCCCAGGCAGAAAGGGACCTGGGGGTACTGCTCGACAGCCGGCTGAACATGAGCCAGCAGTGAGCCCTGGTGGCCAAGAAGGGCAATGGCATCCTGGCCTGTATCCCCAGCAGGAGCAGGGAGGTCATCCTTCCCCTGTGCTTGGCACTGGTGAGGCCACACTTCGAGTGCTGTGTCCAGTTCTGGGCCCTCAATTTGGGAAGGATGTTGAGACACTTGAGCACATCCAGAGAAAGCAACAAGGCTGGCGAGGGGCTTGGAACACAAGCATTGTGAGGAATGATTGAGGGAGCTGGGGTCGTTTAGCCTGGAGAAAAGGAGACTCAGAGGTGATATCCAGAGAAGGCAACAAGGCTGGCGAGGGGCTTGGAAAACAAGCATTGTGAGGAATGATTGAGGGAGCTGGGGTCGTTTAGCCTGGAGAAAAGGAGACTCAGAGGTGACCTTATCACTTTCTACAACTTCCTGAAAGGTAGCTGTAGCCAGGTGGGGGTTGGTCTCTTTCACCAGGCAGCAACTGATAGAACCAGAGGACAGAGCCTTAAGCTGCACCAAAGGAAATATAAGAAATGTAGGAAAACGTTTTTTATGGAAAGAGTGATAAAGTTCTGGAATTGTCTGCCCAGAGAGGTGGTGGAGTCACTATCCCCAGATGTGTTTAAAAACAGACTGGATGTGGGACTCGGTGCCATGGTTTAGTTGAGGTGTTAGGGAACGGGTTGGACTTGATCTTGAAGATCTCTTCCAACCTAGTGGTTCTGTGAAAAACCTATTACCATAATAGTGAAGACAAAGCAATCGAGCTGATAGGAAAAGGAAGCAGCAATTTTGAGGGTGGCTGGTTGCTGCCAGGAAGACTCATCCAGATCTGCACAGAAGGGCAGAGGCCAATGGCTGTTCTCTGCCTGATTAAAGAATGTGCCTGCCCAGCTTGAATTTGATGAAGCAGCTCAGGAGGCTGCTAAGTGTGCCACAGCATGTGCCTTATTTATATGTATAGGGCTTGCATTCAGTAGTGAGAATTGCAGGATAGTCAATGTTAAGAACAGATAAGTAGATAAAAAAACCCTGAATGTCCATGTGTAGCAAAGGTATTCAGTGATACCTGACCCATAATAAATCAAATAAATTTTCCCCTGCTGCAGCAGACAGATACAGAAATAGAAAATATGTACTAGGTTTCCTGATGCCCTGTATTTTGCTTTCAGTGATAATTTTAGAGAAAAAATTTGTCTCTAAAAGCCTGTCCTACTAGTGGGGTGTTCTTCACACAAGAAAACCTCAAGAAGACTGCTCAGAAGCACAGTACTCAGTCCAGTATTGTGATTCTGTTTTTGTAGCAGTGTACTGGCCAAAGTTCCCAAGCAGGGCATTTGAGTAGGACTACAGGAATAGTGATCAATCTAAATTGAAGTGCCATAGATTATTACCTCAGTTCTTCAGTAAATCTCTGTTTATTTTACTGATACTGTCTGGAATAAAATCACATTGAACAGCTGCTAACCAGCATGTAACATTGCAATAGAGGGAGCAGAAAATTTCAACAAAGTCATCATTAAAAGTTTGAGGTTTGCGAGGAAACCTTACTGCAATAGGAAAGGAAGCTTGTTCAACAGGCTTCAGCTGGTAGATAAAGAAATACCAGAATCATTAATTTAATGTCCAGGAAAGATGAAATGGTCAGTGATCAGAATCAGTTTTGTAACATTTGGATTCCAAAGGAGTGTGACTGACTGGTCATGTCTGCCCGTTGTTCCTTGTGGTGGTACTCTCGTGGTACTCTCGGTTTCACCCAAAAACTTGTGAATTAAAATAAACAAATAAAAAAGTACAGCACTACAATAATTTTTTTGCATTCAAAATATGTTTAGATGTTGACTGCTGAGTGCACCTGTCTGAATGCCTATTTTAACAATAGGCTATGTTTAAAGGATTTTATTCTTTATTCATACTTATCTCCATAATGCCATTTTCACACTTTGGAACATTAACATATTTTTTAAAATTGCACTCTGTGGGCTTAGGCATTATCACATTCCTCTTCCAAAATTAGTCTAAGTCTGTACAAATAGTTTTTGCACTACTGCAAAATAGCCCAAAAAGATGTAAATAGCTGATTCTACATGGTAATCAAGGATGTTCTGAACTAAAGGGATGTTTTCAGAAATCATAACTCTACTGCAGTTAGAAGTAAAAGAAGTCTTGCCCTTTAGTTTCTCTTTACCACTCCTGCGTGCCACAGAAATTATGTCACTAATTTCCAATTTTAAAGTTTAGGCTGAGTGACAGGACATTCAAAGACCTACTCAGTTTTCCTGGTGATTTAAATAATCCTGACACATCAGGGTGCATATAAAATGTGTTCTTGGGATCACAGAACCCTGAAGATAAATAGCTGTACAATTCCCTTATGCTGCCTTCACATTAATTTTCAAAAAGACAAAACATTAAAATAAATAATGCTAGAGACATCTAAGCAGGAAACAGTACAGTTAGTAAATGCATTTGTTTTTCACCTTAGTATCTTTTTATGAGACACTGTGAAAGGATTTTAAAAGCGTTGCTTTGAATAGGTGTCCCAATATAGCTGTCTGATAAAATGACGATTTTGACAGGACCCCAAAATGCATCAACCCCCACAGATGCATACAGAAACCATTATTAATATTGTTAAACCATTCAGATAAAAAAAAAATGGAGGCAAAAAGGTGTATTTCAAGAGACAGCACATGCACTTACAAGAAATTGTTTTGAAGAGCAAATTATTGAGTGGATCTAAAGAGGGCCATAAATTTTATTGGGACTGTGGTGCCCATCTTGCTCAGGCAGCTGTACTGATTGAGTGAACTAGGACCTCAGTTGTAGCAGATATGTGCTGTCATCCCTGGTTAGCAATGTGGCTCAGCAGCTGCATGGTGTAGGCACATGGGAAGTATTCCTGGAGGTTTGAGGGACCTTTAGTGATTAGGAAGAGAGTAGCAATAGTCTGGGACAGAAACCCATTATTAGGGGGCAAATGAAAAATTTAGAATGGCTATCAAAGAAGTCTTTGTGCATGTCTGAAGAAATTAATTTTCTTATCTATGCCCAGTGAATTCAGTGTGAGCAGATCCAAGTCCATAAAAAAACATTGGTAAGACCTCCTGCTAACCTTTTGTGATTTCTAAAAAAAACCAGTAAGAATGATCTCATCTTTTTGGAATATATGAATTGGTTTACATAGTTTTGGTTTACATAGTTACATACATTGCTTTGTGTTTAAGTTAATATTGTGTTTCTAATCTAAATTGTAATTTGAGCATTTTGTGTTTATATATATATATATATGAATATATACATTATATATATAATCCATTTTCTTCCATTTATAAAAATGAAAATCTGCCTCTTAAGCCATTAAGCTTCTGTACAAATGCAAGAAACTGCTTCCAGAAAACTCCTTTGTATCTTTAGTCATCAAGATTTCTTCCCTTATTCTTTCTTCCAGGGTGTCTCATTGACATTTCAGACAGTATTGCTGCCGTAAGTCAAACACAAATATACAAATAATACAAAGGATAAATTTTCTATTTTATGTTTTACTTCAGAAATAAATTATAAAATCTTATCTGTTAGATGAAGCAATGTGTGTATTTTAGATTCTAATTAAATTCAAATACCTCTGAAACAGTTTACAATTCAGATGGGGTCTTCTGGCTAAATATCCACATTTTAGGCTAGTTGGCTTGGTACATTTATTACTGATTCTGTGTACCATAAAAAAACCCAGGGGTTAATCTTCCTTGTCAAGAAGCTGGACATACCTTTTTATTTATGTGATGGATGGCTATACCCAGCAACCCACACTGTGGGTAAATTTATAGCCAGTGACAGCAACAGCAGCCCTGTACTGTTTCTTCCTTAACCTTTCAAGCATGGTGAGCACAGATTGGGTTGTGACTAAATGGTTTTTGGTGTTGGAAGTGAAAGTCAACCTCTGCTCATCAGAGAAACTTCACTGATTTAAGCACTACACTTCATTAATTGCTGGACTCCTCCTGAGCTTACTGGCAGCACACAACTCCTGCAAGCTGCTTCCCCAGGGCCACATGTCCATTGGACCTGCAGGGGAAGATGCTGCCTTTGCAGGTATGCAAATCTCTTGGGGCCACGCTGTGGTGCACAGACATCTGTGATAGTGTGACACTCCTCTGGGCCAGGCACACACTGCCATCCCACACCTTCTTTGTAAGTCTTACCAAAAAAAAAAACCCAAAAAAAAAAAAACAAAAAAAACAAAAAAAAACCCTCAGATCCATATAGATGTTTAGAAAAAAATATTATTTCAATAGGCACAGCATTTCTCTTTGCAGCCCAGGCTGCAAACTGCAGATATTGACTCATGTATTGGAATTGGCCTGTCCCTTTTTTTTTCCTTTCTAAGCATTATCCTTGCTGCCAAGGAAACCTGGTGCAGGAAAAGCAGTTTGGATAGCCTACACATGGCTCCTGTTGCTAAGGAAACGCCTGATGATGTCTGTAGACCTCTGTGCAGGGTTCCTAAGTGCAGGTGTGCACTTGGAGGGCTGAGATCCACTTGGGTGAAGTGACTGTGGAGAAATCAGAATTGCTAGTTTTCATTTAGTTTGATATCATGAAGGTCCTAAGCATTTAGTGTCTGAGATTGATTTTGCAAAAGCATAGCACTGAGAGAAATCTCCTGTATTCTGTTAGCACTGCTGCCTGCCTGTGCCCATAATCATTTGTGCACAAAGCAAATAGCCAAGTAACTCCTGCAACTGCTGTATCCAATTCCCTCACTCTCATGCTCAGGTATTCTGAAGAGATACATATGAAGGAGACATAAAGTTTGCAAATGCAAATGATGACTCCTCAAAAGGTTTTTGCATATCTGCCAGCTAGTATACAAAAGCTTCCTAAGAACAGTGAAAATTATATGTATTGATAAAAAAAAAACATGCTGGAAGGATATTAGAATAATTCTCAAGAGTCCCAGTGATATTTCAAATGCATCTATTTTCAGCTGAGTTTATATATGCAAAATCACATAACTAATCTGATGACATTTCCAGTCTCCCACAAGGACTGACACTTATCTGTTCATTATTTGACCTTCTTGGTCTTCTCATCAGATATGCATGGGTGCATTTTTAAGGCCCCAGAAAACACACTAAATGAGACTCTTAAAAAGGGCTTGGGGTTGTTCATGTACTCTGAGATGCAAGGGAGAAATATCAACAAGATATCTGAAGAGGTCAAAACAACAAAAAACTGTACTGGAAACTTCAAAAAAATCATACAACTTTGGCAAAAGTTTAAAACACATAAAACATTTCTCAAAGCATTAACTTTGCCTATTCAAATTAGTGGACTCCAAGGTTGTCCAATTTTAAGTAAGTCAAAACTCCTAGAAGAGGGAATTAGAAAGGAGAAAGACAGAAAAGAGATAGAAAAGAACAGGTCTTATTCCAGCAGTGTTCAGCTGATAGAAATTCCAAGCAGAGGTAGGTTTAAGACGTGCTCACCACGTATCCTGGGTTAAATACCTTTTGGCTTTCCTGGGTCCTTCCCAGGTAGAACTTCCAGCCATCTGGCCATTCTGGGCTAGAATAGGATTCCAGACGTGTAGAGCATTGCCTTCAGTGTCCAAGGGTCTGGTGGCCATGGCAGGGCTGGGATACACCAAAGGCAAGGTCCAACCTGCCTCTTCCCCCCCACACACACACTTGAAATGTTTAGAGACAGCAATCCTTCCAGTCCCTCACAGGATTCAGATATTTTACTCTACTCATATTTCTCTTACTCATCTCAGCTTACACTCCACAGAAATTGTTCACCTTGTAGCTTAGTCAATGTTCTCATATCAAGAGAGTAAAGATTCAAAACTAATTGCTCAAATGAATTATTTATCAGAAATAAATTGAACACAGAGGGCAAACAACAATTTCCTATATGATATAGACAAAATTTTATAGGTCAGTCCAGTGTGTTCTATAGACATATTGGGTGCAATGGGTACTGTTGAGAGCTTTGTAACAAGCTGGCTCCTAGATAAAGGCCACAGCCAGATTAATCTGCCCAAGATACAAACAGGGGAAATGTAGAGGATTTTGTAGTTAGTTAGCTAGCTAACAAAGATCATGCTGGAAGAAAGAGGGAGACAAGGATAAAAGCGGCAAGGTCACTGTGCCCTTGCCGAAACTTGAAGTTGTGGGAGAAGCTCGTTAGCTAGCAAGAATGAAGGAAGGATAGAAGAAACCATAACAAGGTGAACACAAGAATGTAAACGTAGATGTAGTTGACTGATAAATGACTAACCAATGATGAGCTCAATTTTTGCAATATGCATTAGCCTTATTAACACTGCTATAAATGTGTGTGCCTATCCAATAAACTTTTGAGACTTGTTGTTCATCATCTGGTGTGCAAGTCTTCCTTCTCCATCAGGGTGCACAGATTCTTAAGCCATTCCTGTACATTATTTGTGAAATATGAACACTGGGTGTATATACAGTGTCTTAGCCCCCTCTCTGCCTCAGTCTTTGAGACCCCCAGTACAGATGCTCACAGGTAGACAGGACACTGTGCTCTACATCTTGTGGGTCTGGTGAAATAAAAAGCTGACGCATCAATTAATGACTCATATGGTGAGTTTTATGAGTTTAGGGATTATATTGACTGGAAAATAGGAAGCAGCCGCAGGAAATGAACTGAAAGACCGACTTTTACCTTTCTTATTAAAAATGTTGTTAAGGTTGCAATAGTAGAATGTTGTTATTCTTTAGTACATTTCCAGATACCAAGATACTGACCACATCATGAATGATGAAAATAATTAATTTCATCTACATGTTCAGCATCTCTCTGCCTGCCCAGCAAAAGTCTTGAGATTCCATGACCTGTGCACATGAACTAACCACAGGGCAGGATCTCACTCAATTTACTGTTGTACCACCCTAAACTATAAACACACATCTACCTAGAGGCCAGGAAGACTCCTGGGAAAGCTGTTGTCATCTCTGCCTTCAAAAATCACTTGCTGATTCACTCTGAGTCTGATGGGGGAGACTTTAATTCAGTTAGTCATTGATTTCTAATTAGTCAGCACTGTGAAATTATAGCAGTGCCACTCTTTCTAACCCCTGGTGACCTAAGAGGTCCCAAAAATGTAGTTTTCCCACAGCTGTGAATTCACAGGTTTGGAATCTGGCTGGAATTTATAAACAATGAAAATTAAATACTCTTTTTGCTATGGTACAATGATTTCTAACACATGGATAAATTTCCCTGTGTTTCTTTAATGATTTATCCCAACATTTCTTATTTTCATGAATTAACAGAAATGGTCATTCTACTCATATACAAGAAATTATTTTTAATTTTCATGCACATATCCAAAATAGAATTTCATTTCCAATATAAAACTAGGAGGTGTTGCTTCAACAGCTGTAGCGAAAAACAAAATTAGAACTCAGGAATATTAAAACAGGTATTTCAGAACTCCCCTGGTTAAAGGTAAATGATAGTTATCTAAAATTATGATTAGTTACGCACAGTTTATGTTAGAACATGATTAGCAAGCAGTAAAAACAGGTCCTGTAATGGCAATGGGGAAGTGTTTTTCTCTGACAAAACCAAACTACCATTATGAGTGGGAAAGAAAGAGATGTTACTGTGGTTGAAATGGAAACAAAAATGAGAAAAATGTTTGACTAGCTCTTGATTATTTTCTTCACATGATTTTCAATTCATTTATTATTTGGATTTTCAGGGACTTAAAGAGTATTTGCATTGAAGCACTGGTAAATATGAAGCTGCTTTTATACAAAAGTCAATTTACTTATCTTGAAATATGTCCTGAAAGCGAAGATGAAACCATTAGCAGAGTCAAAGCTACAGAGAGAAGCACATATCTCAGAGCCTGGTGATCAAGGATCCCTCTCATAAAAAAGAATAATATTGCCACACAAATATGAGGTTACTTACATTTTTTTAAGTAATCACGTCCCACTGACACAGAAATAGTACCTGTCCAGAAGATCAAATCTTTGCAGTTCACAGAATCTTGGAATGGATGAGGTTGGAAGGAGACTCTGGAAGTCATCTGGTCCAAACGCCCTGCTCAAACAGGGGCCACTTGGCACTGGACCATGTCTAGATGGTTCCTAAATATCTCCATAGGGAAACTCCAAAACATCTCTGGGTAAGCTGTGCCAGCGTTTGACCAACCTCACAATAAAAAAGTAACAGAGAGAACTTTATTACTTAAGTACCTTTTATAATAACTCCATGCAACAAAGAAGACTGGGGTCCATCTGAAGAGAAGCAGGTTTGCAGAGAAAGACCTGGGGATACTTGCAGAAACTTGAATCAAAATAGGTATGTCCTTTCTCCTGCAAGGACTCATTTGCACTGCAAACCAACAGAAAACCTAAGTGAGGCATATTTCAGTCAGATTTTTTCATTCTCAATTACTTTTGTATTTGGAAACACTTAAATGGATACAAAATGTGTGGAAAATGTTAGTTTAACGTTTTGATTCATTTTAATTTAGTTTTTATGGGCTGTTGACAAGCTTTTGTCCACTCTTATGAAGCAGAGGAAACTATGACTGTTGTGCTGAAACTGTAAGGACTGCAGCAGTCAGAGCAGGCAGTAGAAAAAACCAACTGAGAATTAGGTGATAAGAATGAAATAGCTAAGAATACCAGCTTTGGATATGTTTAGAAAAGTGCAGACATATCCTCCTGTCAAGATTCCTGAAAGTGTATCAGTGTTTGCACATTTAAGATATAAGGTTTCTCACATCTCTTCAGGGACAATAATGATAAGAGATACAGAATAAAAAACAATATGTTGTCTTGACTTTTGTCTCCATTTATATCTATTTCTTTAAATTTTTTGCTTTGAGATTTCATCCACCATGAGTGAGAGTTAGTCCTACAGTTAGTTCTACTTGTGAAATTTGCCTTATGTCAGCACTTCTGTTTGAGAACACTTTTCAAAACTGCACTCAGCTGGTTTTACTTGGAGGATTTGACTTCCCTCCCACTGGCATATAACCAGCAATTCAGATAAAATGACTGTGCAGCTACCCTATTTTCTGTACTATTATAAGTTGTCCTTAAGTAGCAATCCAAGCATCCTTGACAGAGGTCACAGTTTAGACACCTGTTTTCAAGGGATCACAATGCTGGGAAACTTCCTCACTTTTTGGAAACCCTCAGCATTTCCTAAGTACACTCTGTCTTTGTAGATGCACAGGTCTGAACAGTGAGATGATGACAACCAAATTATGGCAATGTTTTCTGGAGAGGAGGATGTGATCGAAATGTATTTATTTCACTCACTCATGATTGTCTCTCTGTACTGGACTTTGCCTTGACTTGCTGCCAGACACCTATCCAGTTACTATATCCCTTTCCCTGCTCAACAGGATAGGGGGGAGAAAATAAGATAAAAAATCTGTGGGTTAGAGAGAGAGATCACTTATTAATTACCATCATGGGCAAAACAGTCTCAACTTGGGGAAGATTAATTTAATTTATTGCCAATTAAAAACAGTGTAGGATAGTGAAAAGCAAATACAAAACTCAGAATCTCCCCCCTAACCCCCACTTTTTCCCAGGCTCAAATTCACTCCTTTGTTCCTTAACTCTTCTACACATTATGTAGACTGGCACAGTGGGATGAGGAAGGGGAGTTGTGGTCCCAGCATTTACTCTCTGCTATTTTTTTCTTCTCATATTTTTCCCCTGCTGCAGTGTGATGTCCTTCTCACTGGAAACCGTCCTTCACATATTGCTGTAGTGTGGGTTTCCCATAGGCCACAGATCATGACAGAAAACCTGCTTACTTGTGGGCTCCTCTCTATGTTTGTACATGCCCTCTTCATGGGATGCACCATTTTTCAGGGCATATCCACCTGCTACAGCATGGGGTCCTCCATGGACTGGAGTGTGGAGATCACCTCCTCCAAAGGCTGTGGGATAATCACCGCTCTGGTGCCTGGAGCACCTTCTCCTTCTCCTTCTCCTTCTCCTTCTCCTTCTCCTTCTCCGACCTTGGTATCTGCAGGGTTCTTTCTCTCATGTTTTTCTCACTCCTCTCTCACAGCTGCACTGCAGGGTTTTTGCCCTTTCATAAATATGCTCTTGCAGTAGTGCCACCAGCTGCACCGACAGGCTCAGCCGTGTCCTGTGGTGGCTCAGATGGAGTGGGCTGGCACTGGCTGTGACCACCAGGGGCCCTGGTCTATTCTCACAGGAGGCCACACCTACAATGCCCCAGTGTCACGATCCGTCCTAGAGGACAAGATTCGTGGAGGTTCTTTTCATTGATCTCAGGGTGCAAAAACTGACACGACAATGGGATTTGCAGTAAAATCAAAGCAAAAGTACTTTTTATTGAATAACTACAACAAAAATGCGTTAAGGAGAAGGGGAATGAAGAGAAGAGAAAGAATAAGGAAGAAGAGAGAGAGAGAAGAGAGGTGTATAGCTACCGGACGTGCAGATGACGAGCTCCCTCGAAGTCCAGTTGACGAAGAGCCTGTCGTCTTCACGTCAGGGGAGATCTCCAAGGGTACCAGTCAGCTTTAATCTCTTTTATAGTCCTTTCGATTGGGGGAAGGACACACACATTTCAAAACAGTCTATTGAGAAAGGGTACAAAGAGCCCATCAGCAGTCCATCAGCAGAGGGTGTCGTCAGCAGTGGGCGTCAGTAGTAGGCATCGTACAGAAAGTCCATCAGCAGCAGGCAAGAACCATTGTCTTCTCGGTCCAGTGGTCGCTTGCAAACTTGCTTTGGTTACCGGGCCTTTTCCGCACACGCCTTCCCCCACCCTACAGTAGGGATTTCAGTCTCAGTCTTTTAGGGAAGAAGAGGGGGGGCTTTTCCATATGGCGGTCACGTGTCTCAGTCCTTGAGGGGAGAACCTTCTCCCCTCTCTGTCACGGTGGTTGATGTACGGTGAATGGAGGGTCTTTGTGGTGACCACCGAGAAGGTCATTCCAGAGAAAGTCCAGCCAAGTCAGTAGGGTGGAGAAATTCCAGGGCCAGCTTTGCTAAGTGATGCAGGCGAAGGAGAGCACACTGCCCTTTCTTGGGTGCAGTGTTCCATGAGCCGAGCAAACACACCCGTAGACAATAATTTGGCTTAGTGGACCAATCAGACCTGGATTTTCAGAACAAGATCTTCTCCTTCCCTGGTGGTCTCAGACTTTCATGACGATCGAGAGGCAAAGAATGAAGGAAATTTCGGACAGACACTCACACCCAGCTAACAAAACCTTGCCACACAAGGCAAATTTTCCGTGACAGTCTCTCTGCTGTTACTGATAGGTTCACTCTTCATGTCACCTGACTTAATCCCTCCCTTCTCACCCCATTTTCACAAACACTGGAATGCACACAGAGTAAAAAACATCCTACTGGAAGCTTCTGGACTACAGTGAAGCACATCTAGCACACATAGCAATTTTATTAATACCTTTATGAAATTCTTTTAGATGGTTACATATAATTTCAGAAACTTGTCCAGCATCTTTTCATGAACTTCTTCCATCATCCATATTTTTGAAGTGTTCTCAGTTTCAGCGATGAAAAATTATAAACTTGATATAAGAATCTTGGCTGACAGAGGAGAATCAAAACCCATGCCTGTCACAATGTGAGAATTCTGCCTGTTTATCATCCACAGTTTGGATAAGGAGGCAGGTGATGGAAGATTGGCAAGTGACATTACGTTATGAAATAAATTAAAAAATTTCAATTTGAAAGAGTCAGAACCAGAAGGAAGAGTTTATTTTTTCTCTTAACATAGTATCTGTGGGACTCTAAGAGTAGCAGAGTGAAAACCCCAGTGTCTTTAAATAGAAAATTCATGATGAATCCAGCTGCAGGGAAGGCTTTGATCTAGTTCACACCTTAGCAGACATGAGGAATTTTAACTCTAAGTTACAAACCTGCCAGAGCCCCAGCTCTGTTATTTGCAGTGGCTGTAAAGCTAGCTTTTTTTCTCTGTGGTGTGATTCTGTTTCACATTCTTTATTCCAGAAAGCAGATGCTTTATAATCAAAGGTTATCTAAATTTAATGTTATGAAAAATATATTTCAATCAAGAATAACAGAAAATGTTCCCAAGAATATCAGTCTTGTGGCAACTGGCTAGAGAAAGAAGAGATTTTCTGTTGGTGTCCTGTTGTGGAAGAGTTGTGCAAGCCCGGAATCAAGGGTCACACAGGCAGAAAAACTGAGCTGTGCATAACAATTTTTTAATGAAACTGAGCTCCTTTGGATCTGAGTCTCACAGCGCCACTTGCAAATATGATACAAATGAAACCCCGTGAAATATACAGTGTTCTGTGGAAAAAACACTATTGCTGTGCCCGTTGGGTGATACAGGGAGAGACACACACAGGCTCAGGGTATCACTGAACTGCGCCGGAACAGAGGGCTCAGACCCCAGTGACATCACGTCCTCCAAGAGAGGTGTAGTCATAGAGGCCAAAGGGAACAAGTTTTGAATTTTCACACCTCAGTTTACCCTCAAAGACTTTTTCATCTCTGGGACAGTGGCAGCCCCTGTAACAATGGTGTGTTTTAGTCTGAACTTCCCCCACACCCATGATGAGAGTGTTTAAATAAGGAGCCACTACTGTCTCTGAGGAACGATTGCTAGGAAGCCATCTGTGTCCCCAATGCATACTACTGCTTCCCAAATCACTCCTAGGATGTAATGTAAATTTTTTTTTGTATGTTTTATAGCTTTTTAAAAATATTTGCATTGCAATACCAGTATCAGTATTTTGTTAGGTTGGACAATCCATGAGATGAAATAGAAATATTGTTACAGAATAAGTGCTGTCTGGCATTTCACCCTTTCTAAAATATGGTTTTTCAGAGACACCACCAGCTGGACTGACAGATTCAGCTGTGTCCTGAAGTGGGTCTTCTTAGGAGACATCTGCTCTTGGCCAAATCCATCAAGTGGCAGTCCCTGGCCATTCTTTGCACGTGTGTTTTCCCCACCTACCATAGCCTTGCCACCAACAACTTACAAGAATGGAAATAGAAGACTGGCATATTAAACTTAATTTCTTTTTTAACTTTTATGCTTCTAAAAACTTGCTGAATTCATTTGTGCATTCAGGATTGTGAAAACTAAAAATGAATGAGTTGCTTTAGGTACTTAAAAAACTCAGCATGTAGATCCTCAGTACTTTTTAAAGCAAAATTATAAAAGTAGGATGACAAAATCCTAATTATTTTTCTTGTCTAGTTATGAATAAAACAAGACTTCACATAATGACCTCAAAATGTAAGATTTAGTTGAGTGGTTTTGTTTTGAAGTCTTTGTTTAAATTAATTTCTGAAACTTGTTTTTCTTATTTTAGTGTCAGTTCACCTTTATACAAAATTTAGGAAGAAACTTTCCATGAAGAATAAACTAGTCAGAGAAATGACAAGCACCTGCTTATACAGTCTGTCAGCATTTATGTTGGAAGTGAATAGATTGAAGCAGTAAATCTCACCTGTAAAATCATAATTACAGAACTAAATAATGTTCCTAATTGGTGTAACTAGATCCTGAAAATATGTTTTTACAGATTTTCCTTTCTATTTCTAATGCTGGATATCTGCCAAAACATGCTATGCTGAAAAATCAGCCTCCTCAATTTTCAGCTGAAAATTCCAGTAATAGCCACATTAATATTACCACTGAAATAGAAGTTGATATAAAACACCTGTATTTGTCTTTGTTTAGATTTTCATCATCATCATCACAATATAATTTCTCTAAATATATTAAGAAGGAAAGCCTTTTGCAGTTTCTGCACTCACAGTGAGTAAAATGTTTTTGCAAACACAGCACAGTCAGTTATAGCACTGCTTTTCCTTTGGGGCTCTATTCTCACATTCCTGTTCTCCTCATTTTACATATATGGCATAACCGCATAAAGATTTTCACAGTTTCCTCCTGCACTTTTTCATCATCTAAGACACTCTTTACAGGCTGGGGGAAACAATCCATATTTTGCTTTCTGGTGAAGTTACCACATCATGTTACAGGGAAATCAAGGCAGAGGATGGCTGTTGGGAGGTTCTCTGCTCAGGAGAGCTAGAAAAGGGATCAGGAATAAGTGACAGCAGGAGCTGGTGAAATGGCAGCTGATGCTGTTTGGAGACAGAGTAGAAAGGAAGGATGATGGACATGACCTGGAGCATGGATAAATATGCAGATTTTACTTGAGGTACTGTAACGTGAAAGGTTTTCACTTCACTGGGTTTACACCTTTGTGAGAAAAAGGTTTTCTTTATTGTTGCTGCCATTATGCAATAGGAAGACATCACCCCCTCTTTGCTTATCCCAGTAGCTAAGGAGCTTGCTGGGCCGGAAGCACTGAACTATTTCTGTTCTGTGTGTCTCCAGTGCTGTGATGTGAATGTTTCTGTAAGATCACCTGCAGCTATCAGTGGTAATACCCTGCAGAGAGCAAACAGCCAAGACAAGACAGCAGCACCCAGTTAGCACAAATCCCACCCACACCCTTGCTCAGTGCTAATGCAACCATGACATTTGTGCCACACCACTCCTGAAGGCCTGGATTACTACAGATGCCAAGGAAGCACTTAACTTTTAGGTAATTCACAAGTGGAGACCATGCCATGAGCTATTAAGGATATGTGTATACAACAAATAAAACATAGCCAAAACAGATTCCAGTACTAAAAATATAAATAGTTGACTGTCTCTTAGAACTTGCTCCTCATCTGCTCTAACTCTTGGCTATTTCCAGGTATTGTCTGAGAGAACGGAGAGTGCTTCATAGAAATGGGTCTTTGCTTCAATGCAGGACTCCAGTAATTTAACAGGAATTCTGCATGACAATAAAGTACTAGCACTGCAGGTGCAGTGGGAGTGTTGGGATCAAGCTGAGAGTAAAAGTGAAAGATGAAAAGAGATTATAGAGAGCTATTGCTAATGAGTAAAGTTTTTCTAAAAAAAGTAAAAAGTACTCTAAAAGTACCTGTGAAAATATGGTTCCAGCAGGACTTTTGATGTGGCAAAAATTCCAGTCGACATCTCTAACTTTGGTAATTTTGTTTTTAAGGAAATAGCAAGCCCAAAATCACATACGGGCTTCTAATGTGATTGTGGGAAATTCCTTTGTGGGCTTTCAAAGTCTTTTATTGTTCTGCAATATTCAAGCATTGTTGCAGAGAACTTGTCTTGAACATTAGGACCTAGAGGTTAAATTTTCTTAATGTACTGTGTTTTCCAATCATCTCTTCAATTAAACACTATTCTAGGGAATGAAAAAAATAGGGCTGGAGAAATAACAAGTCTACTTTCAAATGTAGTTAGTAGTGCAAACTTTCAGCTTTTGCTGAAAAAAAAAGTACTTACAATGTTAAACAAACTGTTGTGGTGCTGATAAATCTCATTTATGATAGTGATTAAGAAAAAAAAACCCAGAATGTAGATACACCTTAGGAAAGAAGAAGAATTTTCAAAGAAGACACTATGGTTTAAATTACATTTTGAGCCTACACTTTGAACTACATTGTGAAGTGATCATTAATTAAGGGTGATCAGAAGCTGATGGAATTCACTTCTTACATTTAAATACATTAAATTTAGTAAAAAAAAAAAATCTCTTTTTACAGTCAAAACCCCAAAATGGCTCGAGAAAAAGAACCATCAATAATAAAGACCAACACTGTGGTTGCCTGTGGATCTAGAAATTATGCTTTTTTAAGGTATAAAATCACTTTTTTATTTTCAATGAGATAACTTGCATACAACAATATAGCTTCTATTATGCTGCTTCCAGCTGAATGTGACTCCTGAGAACTTAAAGGAAAACACATATACATGATGCAGACGAGGTGGTGTAGAAGGCAGTATCTCAAAAAAAGCCATAAAGGTAAATAAAAGCCCAAAAGGATTGGAA
Source organism: Onychostruthus taczanowskii (assembly GCF_017590055.1). Taxonomy (NCBI): domain Eukaryota; kingdom Metazoa; phylum Chordata; class Aves; order Passeriformes; family Passeridae; genus Onychostruthus; species Onychostruthus taczanowskii. Next base: position 9,673,121 of record NW_024499906.1, read on the forward strand.
CAAAAGGCCTGCAAAGAAAATTACACAAGGCTAGGTACCCAAAAAAGGCCTAAAACAGAAGAGACTTCGGAAGTGCTTAACTTTCTTCATGGACTGGCAAAGGTATTCCAGCACCTGTTGCCTGCTGGCCATCCACGGTTAACAATTAATTAAATTTAGATGAAATCAGATGTTTTTTAAAGACCTCAGTTTCTTAAAAATGCAACCGAAGAAATTAAAGCACCATTTCAGCACTGATAAACACAGACAATTCACACACGCTCCACTCCTAATCCTTTCACTACAGCTGCAAATAAAATTCCTAACAATGATTTTGCCCTCTAGCATTGTTCAGTGCATGTTTTGCCCAATACCTTTCCCAGTTACTATTCTTATATTCAATTCCAAAGAGTTCCCTATTGTGCAACACAAAGAACTCTGGTGGGTTGACCCTGGCAGGGCTCATCAAGCTGCTCTGTCACTCCCCTTCCGTCAAAAGGATGGAGGGGAAAATAAGACCCAAAAACTCAAGGGTCAACATAGGGACAGAGAGGTCACTCAGTAATTATCATCATGGGCAAAACAGACTCAGCTTAGTGAAATTTATTTAGTTGATTGTCAATCAAAAAGAACAGGATAATGAGAAGCAAGAATTGTAAAATATCTTCCCCCCTCCTCTTGCTTTGTCCCAGGTTCAACTTCATTCCCAATTCTTCTACCTTCTCCATAGGAGAAGTTCAGGGGGACAGAGAAGGGGGATTGTGCTCAGTTTGTAACACCTTGTGTCTTCTCTTCTTCCTCCTCCCACTCTTCCCCTCATTTCATGGGAGACAATCCTAGGAACTCATCCAGCATGAGTCCTTCCCACAGGATGCAGTTCTTCTTGAACTGCTCCAGCCTGGGTCTCTTACACGGGGTGCAATTCTTCAGGAACAGCTGCTCCAGCATGAACTCCCCCTCTCCACTGGTCAACAGGTCCTGCCAGGAGTCTTCTCTAGTGCAGGCTCTCACAATCTGTAGTTTCTTTTACTACAGATCTACATGCACTGGTAAGAGATCTTCCATGGACTGCAGAGGTGCAGCTGCCTCACCGTCATTGTCACCATGGTCTTCACTGTGGTCTGCAGAGGAGTCTCTGCACTGGCACCTGATGTGTGTCCTCCTTCTCCTTTGGTGGAGTTGTTTTATTCACATTTTCTATCTCCTCTCTTCCAGAAGTCTTCATCCTTTATTAAACAAGTTATCACAAGCAATGTTCTGCCAACATGGCTGATGGACTCGGCCCTGGCTGGCAGCCGGTCCGTCTTGGAGCCTCTGGTGCCTTCTCGCAGGAGCCACCCCTGCAGCGCCTCCCACCAAAACCTTGCCACGTAAGTGCAATTCAGTCGCAACGGTGCTTGCTGCACATCTAAAGGCAAGGCAAATCAAGACAAGGAATAGCTTTAAAATATGCAACTTGTCTGGGGACCATTAGTAAGTTTATGTATGAATTTAGAAAAAAGAGTCTCTTAGGAGTCCAAAAGTGAGGCTCTTTCCTCAAGTGTAAAGCACTTAATGCAGATTGTTTTAAACAGAACATCATACATTTATGGTAGTCTGTTCAGTTTGTCTATGACACAGAGTTGAACTTGGTGACTCAGAAGTTACTGTGAAATTTCTGTGCTTTTACATCTGCTGATGGCAATAGGCTAATGATAAAATCAGTTAAAAGCATTATCAGCAGTATGCTTTCACTAGAAAACAAAAGGAGAGGATTTCATTCATATTCATCTTTCTAAAGAAGAAAGCTCTGCTTTGCACAGCTAAACAGAGGTTTTAAAAATAAATTAAATATCTACCTACTGAAGACAAGATATTTCTAGAGATTTCTTCTTAATAGGCATTTTAATTAAATTTCAGCACCCACATCATATCAGTGCTCACAAGGGAGCCTGATGTACAAAAGAAAGAGGTTGCTGTCCATCATCCAGTCATCTGCACTGTTTAAATATATGTGGAAACTTAAATGGTTCTTAACAAAAAGAACATGAAATTTCCAAATATACATTTGCATGTATAACTGTAGTACTGGAGAGGAAGAAATTTCTTCCATGATGCATTTGAGATGTCAGGATGTTGTCTATTCCTTTTTCACTAATCCATCATTGATTATGCTGGAATTTATTTTTAATCATAAGTTTTTCTTTTGGATCATGAGCCAAGTCCACATTTCGCTTTCTCTAATTTTCTAAGGATGATCACATTCACCAAAAGAGTGTAAGTTTATGGTATGGCCCTCTCCCACGACTCTGGCCTTTCCTACTATTATTTTCAATATGAAAAATGTCTTGCTTTTCCTCAGAATAAAAATATATTGCATAAGCTCAAGTAATTTGGACACAAAGAAAATTACCAGGGTCCAAAGGATCTTCTCTGATAAAATATTTAACCTTACCACTTTTGATTGAAGCTTATTTTGCTGAAACTGTGAGTGACAATAATTAGAAGACTTCCGAATAAAGAAGGTTTCAAACAGAAATGCTCATTTAAAAAAAAAAAAAAAAAAAAAAAAAAAGAAAAAGGAAAAGACACATGCAGGAAGATGATGCACTGAACATTAAATATCATAGCATCACAGAATCATCTAGGTTGGAAAAACCTTTAAAAACCTCAAGTCCAACTGTTAACCCAGCTCTTTCAAGGGACTATTCATTGAACAAAACCTTTGATTTTGTTTTTCTGTTTCTTTTTTTTTTTTCTAAAAAAGATAATTGCTATTTTATTTGCTTTGTCAAATCCATCTTTAGAAAGTCCTGACATGATGAAGTGGGCCTTAAGTGCTAAACTCCTGATCTATAGCTTCTCATAGCAAAGAATTTTCCATTCTAAGGGCAGCTGAGAGAAAGAGGGAATTCTGTCTTATTGTAATTCATATTTACACTGTCTTGATTATATCCTGAAAAAAAAAATCTGGATTAAAAAAAATAGTGTAGATAACCATGACATTAATTATATAGTTACACACTTAACCAAGGTAAAATAATGCAGCCTTCAGTTCACAGCATATGAGAATGTGACAAACTGTTCATTAAAAAAAGTCCATCTCAGACTGTTTATTCATTGGTCAGAAAATCTGTAAAGTGTTGCTTAATGCAACAAATCTGCACCTTGTGCTATCCTGTGTGTGAGGTATAGTTTATGTAGGCTGAATCAACAAATTACAGTTAAAACTTTTATCTGTCTTGTAGAATATGTATTCCCACTTCGTAATTTTTTTTTTTTTTGCACAAAAGCTCACAAGGCTCATAAATTAGACCCTTTGAAACTGAGGCTATGGAGTCAAGAAACATTCAAGTTTAGAGTGTATTAAAAAGGGCTTATAGCAACAAAGACAGACAAAAGACTGCAAAATAAACACAAAGCAGTCACTAGGCCCACATGCAGTCTGGGAATTGGGACCATTTTCAGTCACTCATCTTCTTGCTCTTCCTTGATGGCGCAGCCACAAAAGCAAAGCTGTGGGTGCAATGCCCCAAGCCCAGCACCAGCTTGGAGACAAATGGCACCCAGGCTTGAACAAAACTTATGGATGCTACAGTTCCAGATAATAAAGAATGAAACAGAAGTCTGGTAAACATAATGCTGATGTTTACCATGCAGGGGTCTGTCTTGGAAGTAATTCAGTCACGTTGGCAGTAGAGGGAAGTCAGTCCTAGAAGGGCATTATTAACCTCTTCCTAAAGCTGACATTTGAAATAGGCCAGGTGAATCACTTCTAAGGAAGGACCATTTTTCTCAAGTATGGGATGTTGATGAGAGAATTATCCCATGTGTAGATCTCTGCAACTAAAATAGGAGAAATAGATCACAGTTTTGACACACTATTGTATGTCATACTCACAGTATAATATGGGAATGATAGGTATTCTCTGAAGCCTAACCATCCAAGTTGGCATATTACATATAATACACCTATTAAGTACTATCTGAAGACATCTCTATATCATCAGCACATTGGATACATAGAAAACTCTACCTCCCTAGTTTAACTTGTTGAAAAGTACATTTATGGGATTCACTAGTTATCCAAAATAAGGGGCAAAGAACTTAGGTTATCTAATGAAATAAGTAGGTCAACATATTCTTTAAATTAAAAGGAGAAAATAAACCATAATGAGAACAGCCAACTAGAATAAACCTGATTTTCCTTACAGTTTCATAAATTATGGAAATTAAGGAAAGACCAGAGAATCACTGAAAAATTACAGCTCGCTCCAAGAGATATCAATCACTGTCATTTCTCACATATAAGCATAACACTGCCTCCTTTTTGGGCTGCAAATTAAGGAAATGAATCTAAATATATGAATTTTGAACAGATTAAACTAGTGTGATGAGTAACCCTATTTCTCCAGCTAAGAAAAGGAAAGTCTTCACAAAATGTTCTTTATTACTCTTATCAGTCCAATTCTTCTTGCCTTTCTGATAGCAACAGAAGGTCAGGTTCATGGCTTTCAAAGATTCACCAGCAATGGCCCAGAACCAAACTAAGCATCACACCATTAGCAGTAATTCAGCAGACAATGAGCAGGTGGAAAATTATTTAATGGTTCAGACTCAAATTCTATAAAATGATCCTTAATTTCCTCTGAAGTGCCTGAAAATGGCCTGTATAAATGTTTGGAAAGAGATTAGGGAAGATAGAAACTTGCAAGATACCACCTTACCCATCCATGAAGAGACTTTTGTAAAGCCATTCCAAGAGCTGGAGAAGGTGGACAGACAAGTTTAGACCTAGAATCAAAACAGAGGCTCAGAAATATGATGTACAGTTCCAGAATAAGACTAACTTTACTGTACATCTGTGACTGAATGTACTGTAATAAATTTGCATTGAAATATTCTCAAGAATATTTAATTTAGTCCTGTAGACATAGCGTTTGGCTGTATCTGGGTGAGTCCATTCTCTGTACATCATTTTTTTTTTGGATGTCAATGCCTTACTCAGAAACTGCAGAGATGTTGCTTCATATATAAGCCTTTACATAAAGGCAAACCTGGACACATACTTTAGATAAATATAGTGACCACTGAGACAAATTTGTAAATGATTTAATAATCTATACATTATTATGTGAATAACTTGGAGAAAAAAAGGTAGAAGTGGCCAATTTAGAGTAAAGCCATTCTAACTTGTAAAATGTAAAACATCATATTGCATGTTTTCTTCAGAAAGGATTTTTTGGGGGGAAAAGGGACTGGAAAAATAACACTTTCTGTTACTCTGAACCTACTGCTTAAAAAAAAAAAAAAGAAGGAGTAAAAATCTGATCTTTGGAGTAAAAGAGAGGAGTTGTAATTTTCATATCTTAGTCACTTGATTCACTTGAGCAATGACCTCGCTATATGATTTTCTTTACTATATGACTCAACTATAAAAAAGCATCAGTTCCTGCAGGATATTTCCAAGCCAACTATCTGTATTTATTTGTATTGACTCCCTGTCCTCCTTCTGTGCTAATGATGGATTCTCAGGTACCCGCCTTTTCACGAAAATTAGATTTTTCTCTTTAAAATCAGAATATAATCCATAAAAGATTTAAAACAAACAAAATGAACTTTTCAGAAGATTTTGCAGAGGACTAACAATTTGCTATAGTCATAATAAAAAGAGGTCAGCAGGTAAAAGTAGCTGCTGTGTTCTGCAGTTTTGATGTTGCTATTGCAGCGGTGCAATAAAAGAAAAAAAACCTGCGGTGTAATATTTATATTGTATGCAGTGCTTTTTTTAGGAAAGGATATGCAAATTTGTACATGGGAGAAAGCAGCTGTTGCATGGCTGTGGTCGACCAACACATCTCCACAGTGGAGGATTGTTCAGAGATGAGGCAAACACCCCAATGAGCTCAGGTAAAAAAGCATCATAAAGAAAGCTAAGCTTATCTCAACACCAGGGAGAATGAAGGGCAGTGTTCCTAGATAAGACAGCAGCACCGTTGGATCATCAGGTTTTCTGAGATAATTAACAGACAATTATGTCTTCCTGAGCTAGCCAGAGCAGTGTGCCAGGGCTGGGAGGACATACACATGCCTCAACCCAACATAAAGTATAAAATCTGGTCAACTATTAGAAGAGAATTGGACAGCAGCTCGATCTGGCTTTAATCCATGCATGCTTTCCTAGAGTGGGGATGCTCAGCATCCTGACAGTGAGCACACAGTGACCGGTAATGAGGAACAGGGCTGTTCTGTGATTCAACCAGTATGCAAATGCTGTATCATTTTTCTCTTATGATTTCAGTACATTGCTGCAGCACTCTGTTAAATCAAAATCACCAATACATCAAATGCTTAGGTTTGATAATAAACACTGAACCCTCCTCCTGATCAGACTACTGAACTCTGACAGGGATAAATGTGGAAATGCTTCTCTCAAGATACAATCAAGACAAAAGTTCTATCTGCTGTTGAAGTGGGTCAAATGAAATTTCAAATCAAAATAAAGGAAGGTATAAGAAATACAGGCTTGGTTCTCATCCCAAATTTTAAGCCACAAAATAGACCAAACCTCTCCCCAAACTCTAGGAACATTCCCATGCTCCAATCTTTCATTGCATAGCTGTAAACTGGCAGGGTTACTCCTGAACAGAGAGTCACTCCTAGAAATGTAGACTAATAATATGATGCCCTAGAAATGTAGACTAATAATATGATGCCATAAAAAAATCTCATGGCAAGTTTGTCAAAAATGCTATTATAGAGGGAAAAAAAAAAAAACCCAAAATAAAAAGCCCAAAAAAAACCCAAAAAACCCCAAACAAACAAACAAACAAAAAAAAAAAAAAAAAAAAAAAAAAAAAAAAAAAAGAAAAAAAAAA